>NC_000080.6:119157444-119512444 GCF_000001635.26 Mus musculus | reverse complement strand
ATAGTCCCAGGATGACCCAATATGGATGCTAATACTGATGGTGTCACAGAACCCAGAGATTTCGTACCAAACCAATGACTCTTTGCCATCAACATTTGGAAGTGAAGATGTGTGGACAGACTGTGACACACCAAAGTTTCCATGATGTGATGTTTTCGATGCTTTTCTTGGCTTTGTTTGGCTTTGTTTTTTGTATGTTGGTTGGTTTTATCTATTTCTGTATCTTCTAACTTTTATGTGGGGAGGTTTCAAAGGCAGTGGTGAACAAGAGAGGGCAGGAGATGAGTGGGACAGGGTCCATGATGGGAATCTCACAAAGAATCAATACAAAGATTTTTTTTTTAAAGAGAGAACAAAAGGTGGGAGGGGCAATGTGGAAGAGTAGATCAGGGAGGAGCTGGGAGAAGAGTGGGGACTGAATGTGATCAAAACACAGTGTATACAATTCTCAGCTAATTAGCAAAAAAAATGCATTTTAAAGGAAAAAAAACACAAAATGATCCTGTTCTGAGAAAAACAACATTGTTTCACAGAAATTAATTTTTAACTCCGATGTCATGTATAATATCTTGGCTCCATCCTTAGATGCAAATAAAAGATTCTGATTTCAATGAAACACGTGCTTTTAATAACTGCAATATAGTGAATTTAGCCACTCAAAACTATTTAAAGTAAACCAGTGTGCTCATTAATCATCATTACACTTGCAAGGAGAATCAGGCAAACAACCTTCCAGAGCACTTCTCAGGTCAGACTTCAAATCATTCCTGCAACTTTCACACACTGAATTTTAAAAGGTGGCTTACAAATATATGCACACACTGTAGCCAGTTAATTAAAGCATATTTTAATTACACCCTTATTCATTTATCATTTTAACATTACCAAAGTAAATGTGAATACTGATCTGCTCCTATACAGCTTGGAGGGCATCCATCTCAGGAAGGAGCTATAGCCATTTATGTGCACGGAGCTAGAAAAGGCACACACGATGCAATCCTAACAGGAACTGGGGGGGGGAGGAGGAAGAGGAGGAGGAGGGGGAGGAGGGGGAGGAGGGCCAAGAGGAGGAGGGGGAGGAGAAGGAGGAGAAGCCTTTTCCCAGTGAACACACAGGGTGAACACCCTGTGACAAGGTGATAGCAGAAGAATCAGCCAAGCCCATCTTCTTCCAAACCACATGCTTAGTCCTGATATCCAGCATCTTAACGGAGCTACTTGAGATTGAAATTCTAGGTTTACATCTTTTTAGATTGCTGAACATTGATTTATAGGCCACCCTGGAAACAATATGAACCTCACAGTGGACTTGGCTCTTTCTAGTAGAGATTGATCTTCAGCACGTATTTTCTCAGTTCATACTAGAGGAAAGCTTCTCCCTTTCTTTGGTGACTCCTATAGAATCAGTCTTGTGAGTTACAATCTTGGAGGATTACTGGCTGCCAAGCCCAGTGTCTCTATAGCAGGGCCCACTGGGAACTGCAGATGCTCTCTCTTTTTCTCACCGTCTCTTTCTTACAAACCTCCTCACGGTTACCAGTGTCTGTAGCGGTCTCCATTCCCCTGGTGTGTTCCTGCTTGCGTGGAACTCATATATCAGGAAATGGAAATAAGATTCGGGAATTTTAAATCTCAAGCTGCAATTCGAAAATCATTCTCTTTCTCTCTTGTCTCCGGAACATGACAATGTAACCGATTAAGGAGGACAGGATCTTAGAACCCATTCCAATTATTTAAAAAAAAAAATCAAGCCAGCCAGAAGTCCTTGACTGCCAGCTGCTCCGTACCACATACTGTCCTTGTGCTTGAACCTGAACTTTCTCACCGTGCTGAGAAATGGACCCATTTGAAGAACTGAGAAGAATGGCAGAGAAGCACCTGAAAAAATGTTCAACATCCTTAATCATCAGGGAAATGCAAATCAAAACAACCCTGAGATTCCACCTCACACCAGTCAGAATGGCTAAGATGAAAAATTCAGGTGACAGCAGATGCTGGCGAGGATGTGGAGAAAGAGGAACACTCCTCCATTGTTGGTGGGATTGCAGGCTTGTACAACCACTCTGGAAATCAGTCTGGCAGTTCCTCAGAAAATTGGACATAGTACTACCGGAGGATCCAGCAATACCTCTCCTAGGCATATATCCAGAAGATGCCCCAACTGGTAAGAAGGACACATGCTCCACTATGTTCATAGCAGCCTTATTTATAATAGCCAGAAGCTGGAAAGAACCCAGATGCCCCTCAACAGAGGAATGGATACAGAAAATGTGGTACATCTACACAATTAAAAAGAATGAATTTATGAAATTCCTAGCCAAATGGATGGACCTGGAGGGCATCATCCTGAGTGAGGTAACACATTCACAAAGGAACTCACACAATATGTACTCACTGATAAGTGGATATTAGCCCAAAACCTAGGATACCCAAGATATAAGATACAATTTCCTAAACACATGAAACTCAAGAAAAATGAAGACTGAAGTGTGGACACTATGCCCCTCCTTAGAAGTGAGAACAAAACACCCTTGGAAGGAGTTACAGAGACAAAGTTTGGAGCTGAGATGAAAGGATGGACCATGTAGAGACTGCCATATCCAGGGATCCACCCCATAATCAGCATCCAAACGCTGACACCATTGCATACACTACCAAGATTTTATCGAAAGGACCCAGAGGTAGCTGTCTCTTGTGAGACTATGCCGGGGCCTAGCAAACACAGAAGTGGATGCTCACAGTCAGCTAATGGATGGATCACATGGCTCCCAATGGAGGAGCTAGAGAAAGTACCCAAGGAGCTAAAGGGATCTGCAACCCTATAGGTGGAACAACATTATGAACTAACCAGTACTCCGGAGCTCTTGACTCTAGCTGCATATGTATCAAAAGATGGCCTAGTCGGCCATCACTGGAAAGAGAGGCCCATTGGACATGCAAACTTTATATGCCCCAGTACAGGGGAACGCCAGGGCCAAAAAGGGGGAGTGGGTAGGTAGGGGAGTGGGGGTGGGTGGGTATGGGGGACTTTTGGTATAGCATTGGAAATGTAAATGAGCTAAATACCTAATAAAAAATGGAAAAGGAAAAAAAAGAAAATAGTCTTTTAAAAAAGACTCTAGGGCTTTTAAATTGTTTACTTTTTTTTGCATATGTATGTGTACATGCTCTCATGGATGTGTATGTGGATTCATGCAGAGTCTAGAAGAGCCTGCCAGATCTTAAGGTGCTGGAGTTACAGGTGGTCGTCAGACACCAGATGTGGGGTCTGTAAACTGAATTCAGATCTTCTGCAAGGGCAGCAAGAGCTCTAACCTCTGAGCCACCAGTCTATTCCTATCTGCCAGGTGTGTTGATACTAGATGGACTATCACACGTGAGTGTAATACTGTGAGTCCTCACATTTCAATCGTTTTTGCCCTAAGCAGAATTTGTATGAATACATGGTTAAAACAGAAAACTACAATTTGACCTCCCCAGTCCCTAGCACTTCCATAAGTTCTTGTTGCCCTCCAGTTACACTTGAGCCTAGTTTTGACTCAGTAACTGACTTAGACACGAGTCAAAGTGAGGCCACACCCGGCACATTGAATATTAAGTAGGAACTATGCTTACCACATACAAGAGTACAGGGGAGAAAAGCCTGTAGCTATGCAATATTATTTCCTTTTAAATATTATTCTTCTTACATTTCCAAAAGTATTGCTCAGTACCAGCAAAAGCAACACAAACCTCCCACAAAAGAAGAGTAAAACAAAACAACTATAAAAACACGTTACCTAGAAGACTGGCAAAGCAGTTTTAACCACCAAATGCTGAAGCCAGTAGGTTAAAAAGCACTCTGACCATTCTTATTGAGAGAAAATAAGTAAGCCTGAGAAACAACTCACAGGACACCTCACACACACACACACACACACACACACACACACACACACAAACTATAAAAGAAAAAAAGATTTACTGCAGAAAAAAAGTGCCCACGTGCAATTTATATCTGAAGTAAAATATTTTAAATCTTCTAACACAAGAGTATCTAATGATGAGATTTCCAGGCCTAAATTAACAGAACCACTTCTCCTTGATACAGAAATAGGCTCCTATTGATCAAATTCTGCAGAGGGCAAACCAGGCAGTCTTGTCTGCCCATCTGCATGTGTTTTGCCAGCTCAGAATATCCCTAAAGAGGAACAGAACTGCTGGGAATCGATACTGTCCAATCCAATTCCTTTTCCTGGCTATCAAGGAGAGCTCGGTAATTAAGAAGCAATTCCATTAAAATGTCTGGTACCTACACTACAATCAACAGGGACTCCAGTGATCCCCGTTCATGAAATCCTATTTGTTTGTTTGCTTTATACATCACATTTATGCAAGTGCCACATTGTTACCAAGCAAATAACAATTTTCTCTTTTTGCCACCTGGGCAACAGAAGTTGTAAGTTGAGAAAAATGGCATGTAGTGTCTGAGGTTTGAGGGTTTTGCCTTTGTTTTTGTTTTATTCTTTGACGACCCTGGGGTCAGAAGCTTGGGGTATTAAGCATGTTTACAATTCAGTTTTCATCAACTAGCTAAAGATAATATTAGTCTGCTCATACTTGTATCAGAGACTTCTGTATGGAGAGGATAGGTCAGGTGTAGATACTTGAAATATGGAGAATCCACTTGAGCTTTGTACAAGGAGATAAGAATGGATCAATTCGCATTCTTCTACTTGATAACCGTCAGTTGAAGCAGCACCATTGGTTGAAAATGCTGTCTTTCTTCCACTGGATGGTATTAGCTCCCTTGTCAAAGGTTAAGTGACCATAGGTGTGTGGGTTCATTCCTGGGTTTTCAATTCTATTCCACTGATCTACTTGTCTGTCTCTATACCAGTACCATGCAGTTTTTATCACAATTGCTCTGTAGTAAAGCTTTAGGTCAGGCATGGTGATTCCCCCAGAGGTGCTCTTATTGTTGAGAAGAGTTTTTGCTATCCTAGGTTTTTTGTTATTCCAGATGAATTTGAAAATTGCCCTTTCTAACTTGGTGAAGAATTGAGCTGGATTTTTGATGGGGTTTGCATTGAATCTGTAGATTGCTTTCGGCAGGATGGCCACTTTTACTATATTGATCCTGCCGATCCGTGAGCACGGGAGATCTTTCCATCTTCTGAGATCTTCTTCAATTTCTTTCTTCAGAGACTTGAAGTTCTTATCATACAGATCTTTCACTTCCTTAGAGTCACACCAAGGTATTTTATATTTTTTGTGACTATTGTGAAAGGTGTTGTTTCCCTAATAGACTTCCACATAAAACCAGAGACACTGAAATTTATAGAGGAGAAAGTGGGGGAAAGCCTCGAAGATATGGCCACAGGGAAAAAATTCCTGAACAGAACAGCAATGGCCTGTGCTGTAAGATCAAGAATTGACAAATGAGACCTCATAAAATTGCAAAGCTTCTGTAGGACAAAAGATACAGTCAATAAGACAAAAAGACCACCAACATATTGGGAAAGAATTTTTACCAATCCTAAATCTGATAGGGGACTAATATCCAATATATACAAAGAGCTCAAGAAGCTGGACTCCAGAAATTCAAATAACCCCATTAAAAATGGGATATAGAGCTAAACAAAAATTTTTCAACTGAGGAATACCGAAGGGCTGAGAAGCACTTGAAAAAAATGTTCAACATCCTTAATCATCAGGGAAATGCAAATCAAAACAACCCTGAGATTCCACCTCACACCAGTCAGAATGGCTAAGATAAAAAATTCAGGTGACAGCAGATGCTGGCAAGGATGTGGAGAAAGAGGAACATACCTCCATTTTCCTCTGGACTCCTAACATGTCATGTGACACCTGCATGGTCATGTGACACCTGCATATCCATATTCACAAACACATACACATATACACATATACTCAAATACATACACACACAAGAAAGAAGAAAAACTAAACTAACACTATTAAAAGTAACCAATTGTTCAAGTTAAATGATTACAAGCAATGATTTTTTTCAACTTATTTCATCCATCAGTTCATTGATAGAGAATCAAATCCATGGCCCACACAGTGGACACTTGGTAAGCATTTATGTAAATGTAACTTTTATTCACCAGATAATTATCATCTCTGAGGCTTACTGCTGAGCGACCTCACACTTTCTAGTTCTTTCTGAATTGTAGCTGACTGGCTCAACTCAACTGTTCTGGCTCAAAATTCCTCTCAAAGCTAGCTGATTCAGTCCAGCTTCCCTCTTAGCTCCTGACTGAATTGCTTGGCCTAGCCTCATACTAACTTTGGCAATATGGTCTAATCTTTTGGTTCCTTTGGCTTGTTCTCATTCTCTGGCTTGTTCTGTTTTCACCTGTGTGTCGTAGGAATATCCTATCTCTGACTCAGTCTGTCAAATCTCTCTCTGGTTTGTCACTTTGCCTGGCCTCGATTAGACCTCACTTTCAAACCTAGCTACTTCTTTCTACATTACTTTCATTGATTGGGATTGAAGGTATGTACTAAGGAGTGTCCGTATTCCAGCCAGAGGCATTGAAGGCGTGTGGTGTGTCTGCATTCCAGCTGGATCACACAGACCCAGGTCTTAGATGTGATCCTTAGCCAGAGCAGCCATGTTGTGGGAATAAAATTCCTCTACCCATTTAGTAGCTGCTCTGTACCTTGTAGGGCTGAAAATATTACGTTATGGGACTAACAATTAACAGAGAACCGTTTTCTATAATATTCTTTGCTTTCTGTGGTTTATGTTGTAACTCCATGCCAAATCAATCTATTTTAAAGGAAGGTCACACTGGCTAGTGGATATAAGTAAAATCTGTCCTCATACTGGCATACAAAAAGGAAGAGAAAAGGGATAGTACTAACCCAGGAAACAGGAGGGACTTCCATCATTCTCCCTGACACAGCTATTTCCTTTTAGATCTGTTTATGTCAGTATATCAAGGATATCAGTAGGCCTTTGCTTGGCTGGCAATAAGGTTCTTATCATATTTGGGGGTTTGAGAATATTCCTTGCTGACAACAAAATCTCATAAATAAAAACAAATGCAAACTAGCTGTTGTTAAAAATTAGTGTTAAAATATCCCTTCTCTTAGGCCTAAGCCTGGCGCGCCCAGTAAGGACTCCACGCTCCTTCCTGACTCAAGTTCACTGCAAACCTGACTTTTCTGATGCAAATAAATAAGTCTCTTTGTCCATCAAAAATAAACAGAAATAAGTAAGGTTTTACGTTGCAAACAGAAAACTCTGCTGTGTCAGCAGATGTCCAGCCACCTGGAGACAGAGCATCACACCCAATCAGGTTTCAGTACTACAACAACGCAATATAAAAACACCGACCTGACAAGTATTCAGCATTATGAATAATCAGTGAGTGGAGTGGTGATTAGAGACAAATGCAAAGCCGTCCACATAAACGAGTGCAACTAATGTTAGGTTTATACAGCAAAATCAAATTTCACATTATTATATTTTTTCATTAAATCACCCACAAACCAATGTCTATTATCACTCACTACAACTCTGATCCTTGCACTCCACGGGGGTCAAGAGTGAGGCAAGTGTTGATGCATATAGGACATGCTCTATTCTCCAGACTCCAATAAAGGACCTAATAAAAGACCTAAGGTCTGCTGGCCAATGAGTTAATTCTACAGGACCAGGGGAAACTGGGGGTAAGAAGGAGACTCCAAAAGAAGGCAGAATGGTAGCAAAAAAAAGTGGAATTATCTGTAGGATACACTTTTCATATCAATTTTCCAAGTACCTTAAATTGTTTTATTATAGCAACAGAAAATGCATTAAGGTACTACACACAGCCTTGGGGGGGGGGGGGGACACAATGTCTCTATCCAGGGGCAAGTTTGGTCAGGTTTATACATAGTCATTTACAAATTACTGAGATAATTAGCAACGGAAAGCCAAGTGTTAAAATATCCCGTTCCTACTGTTTAGGAGGCCAGGTCCCCCAGGAAGAACATCCCATACCCCACGGTGACTAATATTCAAGCTACTGCAAACCTGAGTTTACTGGTGAGAACAATTCTCTCAGTTCATCAGAAATAAGCAAAGATAAGCAATGCTTTATGCTGCAAACAGGAAATGTTGAGTCCCCAGCCCTGCCACAATCCCCTGTTCACATATCTACACAGGCCAATCACTCCTCATCTCCCCCATGAGGCTCGGGGAAGAGGATAATTCCACCCATCATGCCTGGATAAGAGACATCTGTCTGCAGGGTCTCTCAACTCCCACAAGCATCTATAAAATGACACCAGGCCGACCAGTGAGATGCAAGTGGAGTCAAGCCTCATCTTGGCACTTCCTCCTGTGTGGTAAAGCATGGCATTCCTGTGCCTTCTCTCATCCTGCTGGCAGGAGAAGGAGGAGCCACTTACCGTGGTCCCAGCAGGCTCTGGTTCTGAGGGAGGGCAAGCAGCCATGTGGTAAAGCAAGTCTGCAAGACTTTAGAGACAGCCACCTGCCATAAGTAATCTAAACCCTTTTCATTGTCCCGAGGAAAAAAATCTATATGGCACATGGCTTGGGTGGTGTTTGTTTGTTTGTTTGTTTGTTTGTTTTTTGGCTTCTAATTGAATTAGAACAGTTGGAAATCCAAATAAGACAAAGACACTCAGAAACCAAAACGGCCTCCTAAATATTCACATTTTTTTTTTTTACAAAAGAAAATGGCAATGACTTCGAAAGTTAGATTTGCCATTGTGCCTGTTAATTTACAAGCTGTCCACAAAATATTAACGTTAAGTTTAATTGCTTTCCTGTGCCTGGATTTTTGTCGATGAGGTGGGGAGGATTTGTAACTCCTTTGCACCAGGACCAAATCCCTCCTTCCATCCTTGGGTTGCTACTGCTCAGCTGTGCCATTTACTTGTGGCACACAGTCAACGATATGGTTCCAAACCGGGGCTTTTTATCCTCCAGTTCCGAACCTCTATGAATTTAAAGGGTTTACTATAAAGATTGTTCTGATGTTTATGTTCTTCTTGGTTAATTAACACTCTGCAACATTTAATTCTGCATAAATACCAGTAAAAGAGAGGGGGAAAAATAAAACTGGATGTAAATTTTATGCTTATTGCAATGTGAAAATTAGGCCATAGGAAAAAAAAAATCCTGGCTGGATCCAAACTCTCCTCATGCCAGCAAGAGGCCTGAAAAAAAATGTGAAATTAGTTTTTCACAAATTCAACAGAGGTAAAAATGATCACATTAAACCAGACTAAACAAAAACAAGTCAATGAGGCTGCTGCACAGGACGCTCTGTACAAATGAAGGACCTGTCAAAACATTTCAGCATGTCAAAAATGTACAGGATCCTAGAGGAGAAAGGAAAGCTTTCCTGCTATAAATTTGCTATTCTGAAAAAAAATCAAGTCCCAAGCTCTCATTATCACGAAAACATAGGTCTTCTCAATTTCCAGGACTGTATCTATGATGTTAATTTGCAGAAAGTACGTGCCTGCTCGTGCCTTATCCCAAGGTGCCTACTTGATTACAGTGTTTGAAGAAGATGCCCTAGAAGGACGAAACTGTACACAAAACAATCAATCCTGCACAAGACGGCTTTGCAGAATCATTCTTAGACATGCATAAATCAGAAATGCATTTGTGTTAGCTAATCACTACTAATGAGGCTTGAGCAGTGAATTCAAACTTCAATATTTAGCTAAAAATTTGGAGTACACCATCTGAATTCAATTAATAGCACTGCTTAGAAAGCTATGTTGCTCTGTATTTTTAGTTTCAGTACAAAACACCAAGGGCTGATTGAATATTATGGGATACTAACCTTTAGACTAGAACGAAACTAAAATATGAGAACATGCAAATACAATTTTTTTCCTTTGCTGATACCAAAACTGCAAAAGAGAAATGTATTTTGCCAGTTGAGAATAAAATTAAATTATCAGTTTTAACATTATTAGGTTGATCTTTAAGTAGTAGGAAAATAGGAACCATGACTAACTCCCATCAATATTTATTATTCTTTAATCATTCATTTTTATTTAATCTCATTTCAACAACTGCATGCATGCATCATAGACTTCCATACTTTACTCAACCCTTCCTTATCAGGAGGTCCCCAGCACAACCAACCTCGCTCCTTCCACCAAGTCCCCTTCTCTTCCTCATGACTCTTCCAATCTTCCCATTTTTCCAACAGCAGGTAAGTTTAAAATGTTATGTTAGAAGAAGAGTAATCGTGAGAAAGAGTCAGAAAAAAAATAGCTTAGGTAGAGCTGCTTCCTTAACCCTCTAAACCTTATGTTCCCATAATAGAATTTGGTTGTTAGATAGGTCAGAGGGGCACTGGTGTCCACTGAGGCATTCTCATGGAGCTATGAAGAGTCACCATTGTGACTTCACCAGCCACAGGCAGATGTTTATGGAGCACAGGATAATTGAGAGCTTCTCAGACTGTTTCGTCAGTATCATGATCCCACGTCTTTAGAAGACAGGTCAAACATTCTACAACTGACTACATCTGTACTATGACCACATTTGTTTCATTTTGGTCAATGACATTCACTGCCTTATTTCAACAATAAAAACACTGCTGTGGCATAATTTCTTATTAATCATGAGTATGTTTCTATGGATGAGTTTGTAAGGATCGTCTTGGGCAAAGATTATCACCTCTCCTTAATCTGAAACTAGTAAATATTTGTTTTAAAGAATGAAAGAAAATGGCTAGGCAAGCAGATGTAGTTGGTAAAATAATTTAATAATAATAATAATAATAATAATAATAATAATAATAATAATAATAATTTCCTCCATAGCCATTCAAATATCAACCATAAAAAGAAACATACAGGTAAGCAAGCGGGGGGTCTCTATTCGACACAAAATGTTTAAAGATATTTTTATCTAAAACGTAGGTCTTACAATAATTCTATTAAAAAGTCAAGTATGGTGAGATTTTTCTTCACAAACTTTAGTGTTCTATTGAGATAAATAGACAAGTTTTTAAATAAATCTCAAATCAAGTCATAGAAGTTCTTATGTCAAAAACCACTGGGGAAAGAACAAAGTCACCATCCGTCAGAAAGACCCATGAAACTGATAAAATAGAAAATTGTCTACCCCTTCAAAAAGGCACTTCATCTCAACCCCAACCAAATTGCACCTGACTCTGAGCTAGTGTCTGAGCTAGTGTGCCTGAGATGGTGGGTCTGAGCTAGTGTGTCTGAGCTAGTGTGCCTGAGATGGTGGGTCTGAGCTAGTGTGCCTGAGATGGTGGGTCTGAGCTAGTGTGTCTGAGCTAGTGTGCCTGAGATGGTGGGTCTGAGCTGGTGTGCCTGAGATGGTGGGTCTGAGCTAGTGTGCCTGAGATGGTGGGTCTGAGCTGGTGTGCCTGAGATGGTGGGTCTGAGCTAGTGTGCCTGAGATGGTGGGTCTGAGCTAGTGTGCCTGAGATGGTGGGTCTGAGCTAGTGTGTCTGAGCTAGTGTGCCTGAGATGGTGGGTCTGAGCTGGTGTGCCTGAGATGGTGGGTCTGAGCTAGTGTGCCTGAGATGGTGGGTCTGAGCTAGTGTGCCTGAGATGGTGGGTCTGAGCTAGTGTGCCTGAGATGGTGGGTCTGAGCTAGTGTGTCTGAGCTAGTGTGCCTGAGATGGTGGGTCTGAGCTAGTGTATCTGAGCTAGTGGTTTTCTAGACTCACTGATCTGTCACTAAGAGAAGCACTCTATGGAGCCAAGAAACTTTCCGAATAGCAGCGAATAGCTGCATTTTGGCCAGCAGAAGCCATGACCATGGGAGATAAAGAAGAATAAAATGTATTCTCTATGCTGGTATTACTCTTGGATTTGTTTTCTAAATCCAGGGTTTGGACTTCATCTGTACATTTTATAAGCCAAATTAGCAATAAAATATAATTTATAGCACCTTTAATTATATAGAAATCTTAAATTTCAAGTTGAATAACCCATTTTTCTAAAAAAAATAGTGGAAGATATCCAACACTGCCCAATATATATGGAAAGTGCTCTGAAAACATATCTATACAAATAACATTATATATGGTTTACTTAGGTGTATTTAGGAACACACACACACACACCACAGACACACCAACACTATCACCACCACCACCAATAACAACAACAACCACAACAATCAATGAAAAAGTGGACAAAAATTTAAAAGAGAGAAATGAGGGGTATATGGAAGAATTTGGAGGGAGAAAGAAGAAGGTAGAGTAATATTTATTAACATCACAGCAAACAACTCTTAAAAATATATGGAAAGTAACCTATATTCTTTATTCTCTTTCATACAAAACCTAATTTCAAAAAGCATACCACAGTCTTATAATGTTTTCAAAGATTTTCATGATATGGATTAAACATGGAATGTACAGACCTGACTGAACACACACACACACAGACACACACAGACACACACAGACACACACACACACACAGACACACACACACACACACACAGACACACACGCACACACGCACACGCACACACACACACGCGCACACAGACACACACACACGCACACACACACACACACACATACACACAGACACACACACACACACAGACACAGACACACACACACACACACACACACAAAGGTATTATCATTGGAAGGTAAGTTCATTCTATAAAGAGGTGTTTATAGTGTTGTAACAATGGAGCCGCTGTCAACCAAGGGGACACAGCAGGACCATGGAAGACATGGCAGCAAACATATCCCAGCAGACCTATCACCAAACCCTGCATTTTCTTTTTCTCAGACTGGCATGACAGATCACAAAGGGCTTTGACTCTTTCTGTGGTAGAGAAGCGAATCTCTATGAGACCATCTCCTGTACTCAACCATGTGAAAGGTTTCTAGACTCTATTTCCTCAAACTAATCGTGAGAAACCATTCAAATCAACACTAAGCCTCTACTAAACTACTCCCTCGTTCTGTCCCCTTTAAAGCACAGGCAGGACATGTAAAGATGAAATCAATGTTCTTCTAGTCTCATGAGGGGAAATTTAATTTCAGAACAGCTTAAGCCCTGTTGAAGAGGTATGAGAGCAAGGAGAAAGACTGCCCAGGTAGAAATGAGTTGGGGAGAGCAAAGGGGAGGTAAACCAGGTAAGTGGATGAGGAGGTAAAACCACAGCAACCCGATGAATGGGAAAGACACGGGAGGGTGAGAATGTGACTTACTGGGAGCCCAAGAGGTTGACGTTTGCTGAGGTCTTAGCTCTATCTATTGGGTGCTCTGTACTCCACTCCGTATGGGATACTCAGAAGTCAGCTAGAAACCTGATGGTAATGGAAAGGGGACTGAAGTTGAGACCAGAAGACACATGTGCACTGGGCGCTATGCTAAGTAGATTGTGTATATTGGGTCCTATGCTAAGCACGTTACATATACAGGGTGCTGTCCTAGGTATATTGGTCTTTAGTTACAGATCACTATAAAGATCACAACAATGAGAATGATAACTCAGTGGATAAAACACAACAGCTTGTTACACAAATCTGTTGATCAAAGGTCTGATCCCCAAATGCACATGAAAGCAGCCATGAAGGGATGAACAAATATCATGATCCCAGAACTTGGGAAGTAGACATAGACTATGCTTAAGTAGCTTCGCCTGCTAGACTAACCATAGTTGTTTAGCTCCAAATTCAGCAAGAGACCTTCCTTACCTCTGTAAAATTCAGTGAGAGCAATATTTGCTGGGCATGGACTTTGGGCCTACACCAAACACAGCACACACACATATAAACAAGAACACACATGTGAACATAAATACATGTTTGCATGCACATCACACACACAAGAAATTAAAAATATAAACCAGGAAAGAGTTACATACCTAGGAAGAATGTGCACACGCTACTACTAGAGAGATATTTCAACCATCTAAAAAAGGACATTGATGGTAATTACCATCTGAGGAACTTTGCAATTATATGTATCCATATTAAAAGCACATGATTTGATGCAGTAAGATGTGTATTTAGGTGGCTGAATTTCATATGCACCCCAGAACTTTCATGCTAACAAGGTCAAACACAGCATATATATTTGAGGTTTAAGTCAGAACTAAGGACAAGTAATAATAGCTCTGGCTTCAACAGCTGCATCGATTGTGCCATGGACAATTAGGAGAGTCTCCACAGTGACAAAACTTGCTAGCATGCTCAGGGAGAAGTGTACCATCCTCGTTGACTGTAATAAAATGGAAACAACAAACCGCAGTGCTCTGGAGAGAGCTACACAAAGGCCAGTCATCTACAAAAGGGGATGAGGGAGAAGGAGGGGATACAAGAATAGCTTGACTTTAGATAGCTATAATGGAGAGGAATGCATAAAAGCTAATGGCCTCCTGTATCAGTGAGCTTTGCAATAGGACACAGCTCAGTTAGCAAGCCTGTTGATATGCTTAGGCTGGTGTTTGCTTGAGTATAGAGAATGGAATGACAGGCGATTCCTAGAATGTTATATCTGAAATAACTTATCATTTTAAACTTCTGATTCCTCCCAATTGAATATAGTTGTCCTCATGGACCCCGGTCTACTGTAGAATTAGCTGTCTTGGTGCATTATAACTAACCAACAATATTCTACTTTCAAACAACAGGGCTTCTCTACAAGACTTCCCCAGGTATATCACCAAAGGGAACTTTTCAACTACCAACACTGTCTATGAATCTGGTAAGAACAGAATGGGTAGAATAGGACCAATCAAGTTCAGATGGAGGGAGTGAAGAATAGTAGACAACCTATCTAAGAAGGTCACACCTCAGACCGTCTACATCATGACATGGAAACTCCCCTCCCTAGGGATGTGCTGACCCATTCATAGAGCACTTTCTTTATTAAACAGAGGTCATCATGGGAAAGCATTCATATTTGAAGCTGTTGGAAAAGTCAATATGCATAGTATGATGTTGTTGAAGATCAGGCTCAGTTCATCTGTCTAAAGTACATAAATGACCTAAAATGTATCAGTTAAGAATTCATTTTTATAATTGTTACAAACATTTAAGATTGAGATCCTACCTACATAAACTTAATAAGTTAAAAAAAATTAAAGCTAGCATTGTAATCTAAAATTATTATTGTTTGTAACAGGCAATTATGAAATAAAATAGAAAAGTACTCTACTCTCATGGGACCAAAGATTTTAGTGGATTTTTATTGTGGTTTCTCTTTCAATGGAGCCAAAAAAAATCCATAATCTTCTAGACTTCATTATTTCCTCCTAGCATGTGATAAGTATAAGTGCAAAAAAACCTTAATTTGCTTGTCATATAACTTTGTTGTGCATTCTAATGTCAAGTGGTTCTTGACACATTTTTATTTGCCAGCTGATTGTGTTATTTTGTAAAAAGATGAAAACATTATAGCTTCAGCGATTTCTTCCTCAGTAAACACTGGTGATATCTGCTTCGGTGCCTTTCAGCACTAAATTACACTGAAGAAAAGCCAGTGTAATAGGTTTGACCTATTATTTTTACCTATTTCTTTCCAATTTCCACAACCGATTGTAGCACTGAGCTTCGCTAATGCGGGGTAATTCATTTCTGACTCTCCACAGTCGACCTTTAAATATGCTGAGGTCATGGGCTACATTTGATACCCCTGTTTTTAACAACCTTCCCTTACATTTAGATTATGGTTTTACTTACAGTATGGTGTGCACTAAATCTTATGATCTGCAGAGAATATGTTTACAAGATTCAAGAGCAATTTGAAACGAGAGGAGGAAAAAAATAATAAACTTCAAAAGTGCTGTTCCAGAGGACACCATCCATCTAATCTGTTTATTAGAGACAGCCAGATCAAACCTATGGTCTCACATCACCATCCTGAGAGATGTCACGTATAGACGTAGCACAGTAACAATATCTGTTTTATAAACCGTATAATTGTGTACTTTATCACATTCAACCCTTTTTATTGCTCATAAAGAGGTGAATGGCATTGAACATATTCCAACATTAAGAAAGCCTATCATTTAGACATCATGCTGAACTCAGAAATTATAGTAAAAACTGCCATTTATGTACAAATCCATTTGTGTTCTATTACAAAAATAACAATTTTAAGATTTTACCATTCTCAAATCGAGATCAATTACACAATTATTAGGCTGTTATGATTGCAAAGTTCTGTTCCACAGACAGAAACAAGAAAACCCTCACTGTTTAAGTGAGTTTTAATTAAACATACAATGAGTCTTCATCGTAATATAAGTCACCTTTTGGCCTGGTGCAACGTCATGGGCCACCCAGAAAAATGTGTGCCATGTGATGAAGACTGTTTCTCCTAATTTCCCCCAATGACCAGGAAAGATTAACTGTGTCAAATATTACAAAAGCTGCCATGGATGACCCCACACCCAGGCACCGGCTAGAACATGTAATTAACTTGTTATTTGCCAAACCATTTATTTAAAATCAGATTTGAAGTGTAAAAACGAGGCTCCTTTCCACAGTCTCTGCTTCCTCCAACGTCTCCTCATCCTCTTCCTGCAGATGCTATACAAAGGTATGAGGTGGGAATCTTCAGGGAGGAAGTAAGCCACAGGAAGGTTAAGTGAGGTTGTACATGTACACACTAGATAGCAAACACGGGGAGAGTAAAGTTTAAGGTGAGGGTTAATTTTACAGGGTCTGAGAGGATAATAATAAGTCCAAGGGTGTGCTCTGCTCCAAGAATGGAATTAACCCTTTGCTCACACTTAGCTCTTGGTGTCCAAGAAACAAGGCTGCACATTGATGTTCTTTCTGGGAACACAGGACTGAACGCATCCCAGTTAGCACTTGCATTCTAGTATAAAAGGAACATCAGTAGACAGATGCTATACAATTCTCAACTGAATTTAATGGTACAATCCCTATAATCTATGATTTTTGAAGAAAAACACTGTAAGAATTATTATCTTTCATACCTCATGATTAATCAAAATCAACCTACTTTTAGTTTGTATCCTGTGAAATTTTCAGGTTTCTTTCCCCTTCCTTTAGGCTTACTGAGAGAACTGGGATTTTTTTTAAATTATTATTAACCTTAATTCATTCTTAGTATCTTTTTTACTAACTAAAATTATTTTCATTACTTTTGAAATTAGTCAATATCCTAACCTAATTTAGTGTTGAAATTTACATTTGGACGTTGGTTTAAAACAAACAAACAAACAAGGAGCAAAAAAATACCCATTGCTTTTATCTAGGATTTCATATTTTGCTTATTTTTCTTATGTAATTTTATCATTTATAATACTGTCCAAATTAGTTTCCTCCTGGTTGTACCCTTTATTTAATTAGATCCAGTGCTTCCTGGTACCCATCTTCAAAGTCTCACCTCCATGGGATGCCACAGAAATACCTTCCCATGATTGTCACCTTCCCAAGTTATTTCCTGAATTGTTTAGTTACATTTGCAAAAATGACTTCATGTTAGCCTCTAGACTGATAATTTATAGAAGATACAGATCATGCTTGCAAATCTTTTGTTTGTTTTTTGTTTCAGGTTTAGAAGTCAATTTTCTATGGTATACTATACACCCTGGGCTCAAGAACAGTGCGGTGTGTAAGGTCTATCTTTCTACTTCTTTTAAGCAGTAAGGTTTTGGGTGTTTGTTTGTTTGTTTGTTTGTTTGTTTGTTTCTAGACAGGGTTTCTCTGTGTAGCCCTGGCTGTCCTGGAACTCACTTTGTAGACCAGGCGGTAGACCAGGCTGGCAAGTTTTATTCTTTATTGAACCTCTCCGCCCACAAATTTTAAAGAGATGTTGGTGGTTTGATCTAGCTTCTATATTTTCAATGAAATGTGTGAGATCCTAACACCACAAGCTTCTCTTTTATTGTATGACATTTACTCTCATCACTTTCCTGATTCATCATTCCTAGGATTCCAGGTTGTACCTGGAACAGTCTCTGGCCTTCCATTGATATTTCTCATCTATTTTGTGATACTGTGTTAAATTCTTGAAGATGGGAGTCTTCACAGTTTATGCCATTATATTTTACATATCAAAAAATGTTTTTATAGAACTTGGATATCCTCTTCATTATGTAGTAATCACCTTTATAACTGTGATCCTGGTTATAGATATAATGTATCATATTTCTCTAAGGATATCAATTATATCTTTTTAACAAACAATCGTTTACTTCATTTAGAGCTGGTTTTTCGGTGATGTCATACATCTTTCTATTAGCTATTTTGTGCAACATGTTTGTTCACTTCAAATAATGGGAGATCCCCTGGTCCTGCTATTTTAGGCTTAGAGAAGAGCATGCGTTATGCCAAAGGCTCCATGTTGCTGCTGTATGGAAAACGTTATCCTGAGATGCAATCTCTTCCATTAATGTTCTAGATTCTTGCCTCTAGCTCCCCCAAAGTGTATTTACTGTTTTAAGTCTTTGTATGAGTTTTGGCTGCTGTGAAGAATAGACTTAAGTGGGTGTCTTATCAACAACATGCATTTACTACCTTTTTACATATTTTCTTATGCTGGAAGCTGGATGTCTGAGGTCAGAGCCAGATGATAGATCTCTTGGAGATCATGGTAGGCCCTTGGAGGTGGCTGATTTTGTTTTTATTTTTGTTTTTGTTTTGGTTTTTTGTTTTATCTATAGAAAGCAGAAAACTGGACTTCTGGATGCTTCTTTTAGTGGCACTATTTGCTTTCCTGAGGGATCCAGGACCAGAGTGCATGACAAAGTATGCACCTGCAAACATCATAATAGTGAGATTAGAGCTTCAACATCTGGATTTGGAGGCACACAAGCACTGAGCCCATCCATGTTCTTAATCTGTCACTCAACACCCGACAGAGAGAAGAGAGGGGCACTAATCATTCCTCCTTACATCTTGTTTCCTGTGCCTCTCTCACTCCTGAATATTTCTTCTATGAGTATCTTGAAGGCAGTGGTCTCTAGATTCCATTGCAGACTCTGCTGTTCCAATTAGCTAGCTAATCCCTTCTATTTATACAGGTCAGGTTGCCCAGGTATCCACCATCTTTTCACTTGACTTTTATACCTTCAGTTTTGCTAGCAAACTCAATGGATTAAGAGTGTGAAGAGTATGAGGGGGCTAGGACCCGTCTCTGTCTCCACATGAGGGAAAATGCTAACTTTGCAGTCAGAACAATTCCTGCTTGTGCTGTGGTGTTTCCCTCTGTGTGTTTGGGTGATTGTTTTTCCCTTGTGACCACCAGAGAGTACCAGAGGTAATATGATGTCTGACCTCCAGTTTTCATGTGCTGCTGCTCTGTTAACAGCGTTATCCCTATCCTTTCAAATTGTTATTAAGTAAAATAGGGGTCACTGGAACGCCAACTTGTATACCTAAAAACTCTTATCTGGTAACCAGAATGACTTCTGACGAATGGAATCTAGCATGGACACCCTGGACCAGGAGATGATTCATATCCCAGGTTGGGTGAGAAAGAATGGTGTGGTGTTTCACCACACCATCTGTTACTAGAATAGCGTGCAACCAGGGAGTTATCGTTCACTTCTGAGGTCCTTCCATTTAGTATTTTCAAATTCCTGATAGTTAGAGTAACTGAACCCTTAGAACAGGAAATGGTGGGTAACAGAGTCTACTGAGTATCAGCTTATCAATTATTCAGCACTAGGTTATTTGAGTTTGTTGTAACTTACCATGCTCTTCATTGTTTTCTGCCTCTTTTCTACTAGTTTAATGGGAAAGCAAACTGGCTGCTCAACATGACCCAGGTTGAGGGCATGAATTTGTCAAACAACCAGAGTCCTTTTGATCCATTGTTGCTAAAATGGCAGCCCTGACTCTGGATACCACAGAGGTCTGTGGTATCTACATATACACATGCCTAATTTAGGGTTAGATATCACACCTATTGTGAGACATATTCCATTCTACTCATGCAATAACTTAGTAGTCATCACAAAAAGCTTACAGGGTAGGGCTCTGATTCAGTTTAGAGGAAACTGAAGAGCAGGCCAGAAAACTGACTTCCCATTATAGCAGAGACAAGAAGTAAACACACACAATCTGGCTACAGAATCTGTACCCTCACTCCCTAAGCCCGCCGTTTCCTTCTTGTAACTTACAATGGATATTTTTGAATTGTTTCACAAAGTACTAAACATATGTCCTTTTGTAATTACACTAAGCCTTTCCCTACATGTGAAGAATAGAATAATCTTGCTATAATTAAAGGCATTACTACATTCAGTTTAAAATTAATATCATGTTTTATGTTTACAAATGCACTAATTATTATCGTGTCGATGGAACTATTAACAGATTTGCTTTTTATTTTTTAGCCTTCATATTTATTTTCCTGAATGGGTGTTTTGTCCACCTGTACATCTGTGTACCACGTGTATATGGTGCCTGTAGAGGCCAGCAGAGAGCGATGAACCCACAAGGATGGGATCTACAGAGGGTTTTTGAGCCACCACGAGGGTGCTGGGAACCAAACCAAGGTCGTCTGGGAAGAGCAGCCAGTGCATTTTACTGCTGAGGCCTCTCCCCCTCTTCCACAATCTTCTATGTGTGTCACTACCATGAAATGGGTGAAGGAAGTGTGTGGGGTGATGGTACCTACACTGGACTATGCTGTTCTTTCCAAAACCTAGTTTTGCCTAGTACTCAAGGTTCTTAGGAGTCACATATGACAAAATAACTTTCAAAGAATTGTGTATTCAATTGTACGACTTTCTGGAGTACAATATGTTAACTAAGAACATGTGTACAGTCTATGTAAAATGATCAAAGCAGGGTAGGGGCAATATTTCAACATCCTTAGACATTTTAAGCAGTTTTGATTAACATAATGGTCATACGTATTTATATAGTACCGTGTCTTGTTCAACATATGCTTACAAAGGTTGAACTAGTGAATATGATGCTTCTACCTAGCTTTTAAAACCTGTTCTATCGATACTTTTAGAACAACCTACAAGCATATAAGGTATTTTGATCATATACCTTTCTATATTCACTGTAACTGCTCCCAAATATTCTCCCAACCCACCATGCTCTCTGAATCTCATGTCTTCTAAGTTTTCTTTTTAAATAACCCATTAAGTCCAATTTGTGCCACCCACATTCTTGTTGGTGTGGAGCAAGGTCGACAACCAAGGTCCACACTCTTAAAGAAAACCAACTCACCACCCCAGAAGCCATCAAATGTCAACAGCCCTTCAGCTTAGAGGGGAGGATGCTGATCCCTGTCCTCCTCCATGCTAGAGTGCTGGCAGGCTTGGTCTTGTACAGGTCGTGCTCACGCAGGTGCTGTGCATTCATGACTGCAGCTATACTGTCATGCACAGAAGATACTGTTTCACTCTGGTTCTCTCCACCTCAGCTTCTTATACTCATTCCATTCTTCTTCTACCATGGCCCCTGAGCCTTGAAGGAATGGGATGATTGACATCCGTACCCCATTGGGACTGAGAATAGCAAAACCATTCTTTGGATTTTGTCCACTTGTGAGTTTCTGTGATAAATGTGACCAGGTCTGAGAGCATCAATAATCTATAGATATTGAGATAAGAATTCATAGGACAGCTTAGTTTGCTATGTCCATGTACCAAAGCAATAGGTTCACCCCAGGGGATGCATTACTGGAGTGGAACCATTGTGAAATCTTCACAGAGTCAGGATGTTTGTATTAAAGTGGTCATCACTCCTTTGAATAATAATTGTGAATAATATTAGAATGTGTTAGTTATTCTATGATGAGCTACAGTAGTACACATAAGAGAAAGTGAGAGAAGTTTTAGAAAAATTAGAAATAAGCATATCTACTCTAGATTCTGGTTCTTGGTTCTACTCTGATCTCACTGTGTAAGCTCTGAATATGCCTTTACCTCCCTAGACTACTCAACCCATATGCTAAGAATTTCACATGAGAGTGTACAGCATAGCGAAAGGTGAGTCAGAATCTAAGGGTCTCAGCAGAATATGATTATAACTCCTGCATGCAATAAAGAATCAAAAGGTTCCCACTGCATATACCACAATAGAGGAAGAGGGAAATCGAAATCATTATCATACAATGAATAGAGTATACTAAGACACAGGAATGAGCTAGAAGTGGAAATATATATCACTCCTTGGGCACAGTGGGATCTATATTGAATGAACAAACACTCGGCAAGAAATATATATCTAGAGCAGTGAACTCTTCAGAGATGAATGCTACTGACATTTGCAAAGAGTAAGAAGTCATGACATCATAACTGAGTGTCCCCCAGTGAGCTCACTGTGAAGTGTTTCTCATCGTTGAGACAGGTTGGAGGCTTCTAATAACATTCATCTGTTCTTCTGACTGTCAAAGGAATTTACTGGGCGTTTACACAAGCAAGAAAGAAAAATTAGAAAAGAGACCAGTCTTCACTCTTCTTAACACAAAGACTATCCCCTGTAGGGCTTCCGGGCCAACAGAAGTTCCCCTAAAATAATTTAAGCACCTTTTCATCAAAAATATTGAACCATCAATAACAGGTCCTCTTTTTCCCTTACATATCATGAACTGACTGAAGCAAGAATGATACTGAATGAGACAAGGCAAAGGTTTAATCCATAATAATAAATCAGTCCTTGTATTCAAATCTCTCTTCCTTTATCAAAAGTGGTTTGGATGGTTTTTATAAACCTTGTTTGTGATCATATTTTTTTTCACACCCAACAGACAGTCATGAAGAATCACAGTTGTCCAATCATCTGAATGTCATTTTAAACATTAAGCATCCCCTGTGTTCAATGATGAAATAGCCCTTCTGGTTTGAAGACAGAGCGGAGTCAGAGGGAGAGAGACTAGAAAGAAGAAAGTATTACTTTTTACTTGTCTTCAGAAAATGTTAAATCATCCAAGCACAGATGAGTGAGAGAGAACAGTGAAGAGGTGGAATAATGAGCTGATAATAACACTCAGTAGTTCATAAGCAGCTGGTGAATATCATGGTGTGGTGTGGAGGATGGAGCACCCTGAGGAATGTCATAGTGTGGTGTGGGGGATGGAGAAGGAAATCACTGTGGGCTGGTGGTCAGGGGGAGCCACAAGAAGGAGAGGGATTACCAAGATCAAGCAGGAGAATGAGATTGACATGATGTGCAGAAGAAGGTGGGAGGCATCTTACCAAAGTAGGCAAAGCCTGTACAGATCAAAACTACAAGAAGCTGGATAAAGAAGCCAGAAGGGTGTAGACCACGGCGTGGCTTCATTTGTTTGAAGACTCTTGATGACATGTTTGGTAACCATCCTGTCTCTCTGGAACAATTCCCAGACGTGTATTGACAATGCATTTGTGAGGAGCTAGATGTGTTAGGAGAAAAGAGACAAAGCTTTTGTTCCACATTCCAGTCTCCTGCTTACAACTTCAGCAAAAAATAGGTTTAAGTGATGAATGTAGCTATACAGTTCTGTTAGCTCTCGCTTCCTAAAAATTAAAATTGATAATAGTAATAATGATAACACAAAAGGTTTAGGGAATGAAGACGCAGGGATTTATTTCTTCACAGTGCTCCAGAGTAGAAGTCCAAGGCTAAGGTTCCACACAATAGTTTTGATGCAGTCTCTCCTGTGGCTTATTATAGTCAGCTACCATCTAACTACATATCCTGGTCCCTTTCTCTCTGTGTGAATGTGTATACTTTGTGTCTTTATGTACACCCACTTTTGTGTTCTTGTGCAGACACAAGTTGCATGCAATTAGGACTCACACTGATGACCTTACTTTAACTCTGTCATTTCTTCAAGGAAATGACATCTGAATAAGTTACACTCTAAACTAATGGGTGTTCGTTCTTCAGCAAGTGCAGTGGAGAACTAATGTAACTCACATGAGTAACATGTGAATGTATACAAATCCACATATATTGAGCCATTTAAACGACACTCACAACATGGCAACACTGTGACAGACATGCAAGCAACAGATATGTTAATAAACATTATCCTTAAAATAAGGATTTATACAGTAAGTACATATGAAAATTTAAACTCCAACATTCTGCAATACAGGGGAGTTGTAAATTTGCATCAGGAAATGAACATTGATCTTTCTAGCCTCTCTATAGGACTGAAGAAATATAACTGTAATTAAACATGGTGGCGTTTTGTTAAAACATAGTAATAACATGAAGATAAGGCGGAAAGTTATGGTCAAACATCTAGGATTTGGATACTGACGGGGGGACTAGGAAGGACCAAGATTGTGGCTTCCACAGAGATCTGTTCCAAGGAAGAAAAGCCAGGAGTTCATAGTTGTGAGCAACCAGATAAATAAGGCCTGAGAAGGTCCTATTTGACGTGGTACTTCAGAGGATACCCACGGATTTCAGAAGAACAATGTGTATTACTCCAGGATCATTAAATACAGATCTAGTGAGCTGAAAGGTGAATGGGAAATCAAAGATCAAGAAATTCTATTTTAAAAAGTCTAAGAGCAGCATAAGGAAGACTTGGGGGAAGTAAAACAAAGAGTTTTATTTTCTTTTTGTTTTTAAAAGATAAAACTAGAGTTTTAGTCAGCAGAAAAAAACTAAGTTCTGTCAGATGAGTGAGACAGTGTTCTGGGGAGGTCTGTGATACCTGGTCATACTTGCTGGGTACTGTGTTTGTTATCCTTGCTCTCAGTGAACACTAAACTTAGTGGGAACATGGACAGTTACTCAAACATACTTACTATAATCTTGATTTATCCAGGGGGAAGGAATACAAAGAATGAGAAGCCCAACACACCCTTAGGAATCTGGAAAGATCGTTGAAAGGTGGAAGCTGGCACTTAGACTGGCAGGGCAAGTTAGCCTGGGCTAGCGAGGCAAAGAAGTGTTTCACTCAGAAAAATATGTCCAGAGCTATGAGTTAGCTCACCATGGAGAGACTCCCATCCCCATAAGCAAAGGCAGCAGAAATACGAGCAAGGTTATGCTTTAGGAATAGTGCAGTAACAAGAACAAAGATCCCATGAGTTTGAGAGACAACAATGAGGGGCACAGGAGAGGAAGTGGAAGGAGGAAGGGAGAGATGTAGCTATATTGTAATATCAAAAGTAAAACAAATTAAACAAATGGAAGACCCCCACTAAGGGTCTCTAACCACTCAGTCGTCTCCTGAAACCACACCACACGTTGGCCACGTTTACTGGCCACGGTTTTCATCGTCACTGTGGATCTCCCCAGTAGTCCAGTGAATTGTTCAACATCAAACATGGACACCCCATGGAGGAAATAAAAGAGGCTAAGTAAAATGGGCTGAGTTTGAGGGCAGATAGCAGGATTGAAAATATAACTACAGAAAAAATGTTTTAAAAAAATCAAGTCATACAGGCAAAAATGATTTTGTTCATCAACACACATAACTACCTTACAGGCATCTTTGGTCAAAAAAGGGGCCCAAAACCTAAAGTCATTTCAATAAGCTTCTAATTTGTGAATGAAGGTAGTGAAGGGGACTAGTAATCAATCATGGAGAAAAATACAACGTGAACAAAAGTGTTTGTGGGTAAATTAGACAATGATGAGAGTATGCAAATGAATGCAACTGAATTAACACAAATGAAGAAAGGTTAATTCTAACAAGGGATCCAAAGACCAGCCACACACACTCAACAGTGAAGGCAGGAGACTTGTAGAGAGAAGCATGAAGCAAGGGAGACAGGTCTAGACCTGGTGAGAGCTCTGGCAAGGCTAGCAGTAAGAAAGGACTGTGCTCTGGTACCCTCTGTAACTTTCCTCGATGCACTTGGTACATGCCTCCTCCTTAGAGTGAACTTTAACTCTATCTTGAGGTAAATGCATCATGCAGATGGAGGGCAGGGTGGAGGTGTTTTAGAGAGCCACTGGACCACACAGCTAAACTCAATTCTGATCCTGACATTAGTGAAGAAGGAACCTGAGTCATTGCTATGACAAAAGAGCAAAACAAGAAAGTAAACAATGGTGCAGTGTGTTTTTCTGGTAGAATTCCTGTAACAAGTCACCACAGGCTAGACGATGAAAATAAGAAAATATATTTTCTGCACAACTCTGGATCCAGAAATCTAACATCACGAACGGAAGTCAGAAGGTGGTTTCTTCTCAATGAGAAAGACCCTGCCTTGGCAAGGTGGAAGGCAAGGCTCGATGCCTCAAAGATATCCTCTGAACCACTCCCATGCATCATGGCATGTGGGTATATGTGTGAGTGTGTGAACACGCGTGCACACACACACACACACACACACACACACACACACACACACACACACACACACAGACGGAATGGCAAATGGCAGTCCTTGAATTACAGATTGTTCCTTCTCTGTTCGTGGTATCCCTTTTATACTCTGCTCTGTCCACAATTCCCTATCTATGGGACAAAGGTCTTGCTGAATTTGGTTGAGCCCTAATGACCTCCCTTTACCTCATTCACTTCTATTTCCAAATGCTGTAACAGTCTGAGGTATTGAGTGTTAGAACTTCAGTATATGAGTTTATGGGATACTCAGTGTAGACTGCCACACACCAGATTCCAGGACTTTTTAAAAAATGCACAAATGATTTAAACATTGAATAAAATACAGCCTTCCACACATTTGCCTGTATTTGGAAAATATAGCAGTGTTTGGGTGATATTCTCCCCCATGGGAACAAATCTCCTTGCCCCTTGAGAAACTATAACAAAGATAGAATTTCATCTGATTAGAACTAAGAGTTGTGCCGGGCAGTGGTGGCGCACACCTTTAATCCCAGCACTTGGGAGGCAGAGACAGGTGGATTTCTGAGTTCGAGGCCAGCCTGGTCTACAGAAGAAGTTCCAGGACAGCCAGGACTATACAGAAAAACCCTGTCTCGAAAAAACAAAACAAACAAAAAAACAAAAAAACCCAAACAAACAAAAAAGAACTAAAAGCTGTATTATTATGATGTTTGCCATTGTATGGAAGTGAACTGTTTCCCAAGACCCAGACACTTAAAGTTTGATCTGTAGGGTGGTACTACTGAAAGGTGGGAGGCCTTTAGTTTATTGTGGGCATTTCCTCTAAGTGAATTGTGGGCTGCTGGCTCCTTCTAAGTCTCCTTTGCTTCCTGGATCTGGTAAGGAATTTTGTTCCCCATGCTCTAGGACAAACAGGATGTCATAACCGAGGTCCTATCAAAGGTGTCACATGATCATTTACTGGAACTTCTAAAACTATGAGCCAAAGTCAACCTTCTTTCTTTTGTAATTTATCATCTGGGCTATTTGTTGCAGTGATTGAAAACTTGCCATGACACATTATTGTACCTGAAACAAACAGAAGGAACACAGAATCAGAAAAACATACAGATGTATAGGTATATATTTATTATACATTAACTATTAGATAGATAGATAGATAGATAGATAGATAGATAGATAGATAGATAGACAGACAGAGATACAGACAGAGAGACAGAGACAGAGAGAGACAGAGAGAGGGAGAAGAGAGAGAATATGCTAATTTAGTCTGTAGGTTTGCCTGGTTTTTAACTTCATTTTTCTTACTATTTATTAGCTAAATAGGTCTGCCCAGGATTTAAAACCAAAAACGAGGTGGAAAATTACCATGCACTCTTCACTTATGATTTTCAATATTTTAAAAAGAACTTAAAGACCTTTTATTTTATACATTTGCCAGTAATTGTCTTTATAGTTTTATTGGTATTAATTTCACACAACCCATTTAGAATGTCAAGCCACATATGCAGCTTGGTAATAAAGTTATTATTGCTTCACAGAGATATAATTATAAGTGATTTTGCCTCCTTCACGTCTGTCCTCACTCTCTTCTTGTTTCTGCCCACGTCTTAGAGAATGAAGATAGGCTTGCTGACCTTTTGCTGAGGAGCGTTCAGTGTGAAGAAACCTGGTCGAAGACAGTGCAACTTTCCTATTTTAGCTCCATTAGTTTCTCAGAGCTAGTCTGGGCGTGATATTACTGCTATGCAAATAAACTTCTAAACTCAGAGGAGAGCACAAATGTTACAAAACAGTAAATAATTCACATAGTATACAGCCCTGTCCAGCCAATGAACCATGTTTCAATGCAATGGATTTTCCTTTATTAACAATATAGCAGAGAGGATATTATTTAAAGAAAATGAACAAAAGGATAAGAAGAAAAAATTTTTAAAAACCTCATGATTAAAGATCTGGCAATATACATCAATAAATACAATACTATAAAGTTTCTGAGCATTAGGTGAGCAATTTAAAATACGCAGGAGATGGGATCTGTCTCCATAAGTTAATTTGTATAGTTCTGCAAGCTCTGTTCCCACAGCTCTGAAGGGCTTTGTGACTCTAAGTCCTACACACTAGAGCTCCCAACTGGCCCACACGGAAGGCAAACATAGCATTTTTGCAAATATTTTAATTCCAAGTGCCAAAGGATGGGGAAAAGAAACATGTGAGCATGATTCTAGATCAGGTGCTTTGTGGTTAAAGAGTTCAGAGCCGAAGACTATGTGCCCCTGTGTTCAGGAGTTTTAAGCCTGGGCAATGTTTATGTTCATCACTTGTCTAACCACTAGACTACAAAACCCACCCAGAGCCTGCAACACAAAGAGGGACTCATTTCAAAGTATGTGCTCTGGAGAAATTAAGTCGAATTTGTACAATGTCCCTTTAAAAGTGCCATTATCTTGGTAGGGAGTGGGTGGTCTGAGAAGCTGGGGCTTTGGGCATCAAGCTGTCCTGCAATTAATGATCTATGAAGTCTCCTGTAGATAGTTGGAAAATTAATAATTTCCCATGATTGCTTGCTCCTATATGCAAGTGTTGGTTTTACTCAGGCTGCTTGGTTTTTTACACATATCCTGAGTTCACTGGTAAGAAGTTTTTGAAGGCAAATGCAAGGTGTGGTCATCCTCAAACTAGACTGTCAACAAACTTCCAGTGTTGGGAGCCGCGCCCACATTCGCCGTTACAAGATGGCGCTGACAGCTGTGTTCTAAGTGGTAAACAAATAATCTGCGCATGTGCCGAGGGTGGTTCTTCACTCCATGTGCTCTGCCTTCCTCGTGACGTCAACTCGGCCGATGGGCTGCAGCCAATCAGGGAGTGACACGTCCTAGGCGAAGGAAAATTCTCCTTAATAGGGACGGGGTTTCGTTTTCTCTCTCTCTTGCTTCTTGCACTCTGGCTCCTGAAGATGTAAGCAATAAAGCTTTGCCGCAGAAGATTCTGGTTTGTTGCGTCTTTCCTGGCCGGTCGTGAGAACGCGTCTAATAACAATTGGTGCCGAATTCCGGGACGAGAAAAAACTCGGGACTGGCGCAAGGAAGATCCCTCATTCCAGAACCAGAACTGCGGGTCGCGGTAATAAAGGTTCCCGTAAAGCAGACTGTTAAGAAGGATTCAACTGTATGAATTCAGAACTTTTCAGCTGGGGAACGAGAGTACCAGTGAGTACAGCTTTACGAGGTAAGTCTGATCTTGAACTTTCTAAGGAAATTCAAGACAGTCTATCAGAAGTAAAGTGGAATATGTTTGGCCTTGAATTTTTTCTGGTGTTAGGAGCCCTTTTGTTCCTTTTCACATGTTATCAAGTGATTAAGATAGGGCTGAAAATTCTAGAGGAAATTCAGGACAAGCTATCAGAAGTAAAGTGGGGAGAGAGAGCAGGAACAAAGAGGAAATATGGTACACAAAATAAGTATACAGGCCTTTCCAAGGGTCTTGAACCCGAGGAAAAGTTAAGGTTAGGTAGGAATACCTGGAGAGAGATTAGAAGAAAAAGAGGAAAAAGGGAAAAGAAGAAAGATCAATTAGCGGAGGTCTCTAGGAAAAGGAGCCTGTGCTCATCGCTGGATGGGCTCGGGGAGCCAGCTCTTAGTAGCTCTGAAGCAGATGAAGAATTCTCCTCTGAAGAAACAGACTGGGAGGAAGAAGCAGCTCATTATGAGAAAAAAGGGTACCAGCCAGGTAAAGTGCTAGCTAATCAGTTAAGGAAGCCAAAAGCGGCTGGCGAAGGCCAGTTTGCTGATTGGCCTCAGGGCAGTCGGCTTCAAGGTCCGCCCTATGCGGAGCCCCCGCCCTGCGTAGTGCGTCAGCAATGCGCAGAGAGGCAATGCGCAGAGAGATGCGCAGAGAGGCAGTGCGCAGAGAGGCAGTGCGCAGACTCATTCATTCCCAGAGAGGAACAAAGGAAAATACAACAGGCATTTCCGGTCTTTGAAGGAGCCGAGGGTGGGCGTGTCCACGCTCCGGTAGAATACTTACAGATTAAAGAGCTTGCCGAGTCGGTCCGTAAATATGGAACCAATGCTAATTTTACCTTGGTGCAGTTAGACAGGCTTGCCGGCATGGCACTAACTCCTGCCGACTGGCAAACGGTTGTAAAAGCCGCTCTCCCTAGTATGGGCAAATATATGGAATGGAGAGCTCTTTGGCATGAAACTGCACAAGCGCAGGCCCGAGCAAACGCAGCTGCTTTGACTCCAGAGCAGAGAGATTGGACTTTTGACTTGTTAACGGGTCAGGGAGCTTATTCTGCTGATCAAACAAACTACCATTGGGGAGCTTATGCCCAGATTTCTTCCACGGCTATTAGGGCCTGGAAGGCGCTCTCCCGAGCAGGTGAAACCACTGGTCAATTAACAAAAGTTGTCCAGGGACCTCAGGAATCCTTCTCAGATTTTGTGGCCAGAAGGACAGAGGCAGCAGAGCGTATTTTTGGAGAGTCAGAGCAAGCTGCGCCTCTGATAGAACAGCTAATCTATGAGCAAGCCACAAAGGAGTGCCGAGCGGCCATAGCCCCAAGAAAGAACAAAGGCTTACAAGACTGGCTCAGGGTCTGTCGAGAGCTTGGGGGACCTCTCACCAATGCAGGCTTAGCGGCCGCCATCCTCCAATCTCAGAACCGCTCCATGAGCAGAAATGATCAGAGGACATGTTTTAATTGCGGAAAGCCTGGGCATTTTAAGAAAGATTGCAGAGCTCCAGATAAACAGGGAGGGACTCTCACTCTTTGCTCTAAGTGTGGCAAGGGTTATCATAGAGCTGACCAGTGTCGCTCTGTGAGGGATATAAAGGGCAGAGTCCTTCCCCCACCTGATAGTCAATCAGCTTATGTGCCAAAAAACGGGTCATCGGGCCCTCGGTCCCAGGGCCCTCAAAGATATGGGAACCGGTTTGTCAGGACCCAGGAAGCAGTCAGAGAGGCGACCCAGGAAGACCCACAAGGGTGGACCTGCGTGCCGCCTCCGACTTCCTATTAATGCCTCAAATGAGTATTCAGCCGGTGCCAGTGGAGCCTATACCATCCTTGCCCCCGGGAACCATGGGCCTTATTCTCGGCCGGGGTTCACTCACCTTGCAGGGCTTAGTAGTCCACCCTGGAGTTATGGATTGTCAACATTCCCCTGAAATACAGGTCCTGTGCTCAAGCCCTAAGGGCGTTTTTTCTATTAGTAAAGGAGATAGGATAGCTCAGCTGCTGCTCCTCCCTGATAATACCAGGGAAAAATCTGCAGGACCTGAGATAAAGAAAATGGGCTCCTCAGGAAATGATTCTGCCTATTTGGTTGTATCTTTAAATGATAGACCTAAGCTCCGCCTTAAGATCAACGGAAAAGAGTTTGAAGGCATCCTTGATACCGGAGCAGATAAAAGTATAATTTCTACACATTGGTGGCCCAAAGCATGGCCCACCACAGAGTCATCTCATTCATTACAGGGCCTAGGTTATCAATCATGTCCCACTATAAGCTCCATTGCCTTGACGTGGGAATCCTCTGAAGGACAGCAAGGGAAATTCATACCTTATGTGCTCCCACTCCCGGTTAACCTCTGGGGAAGGGATATTATGCAGCATTTGGGCCTTATTTTGTCCAATGAAAACGCCCCATCGGGAGGGTATTCAGCTAAAGCAAAAAATATCATGGCAAAGATGGGTTATAAAGAAGGAAAAGGGTTAGGACATCAAGAACAGGGAAGGATAGAGCCTATCTTACCTAATGGAAACCAAGACAGACAGGGTCTGTGTTTTTCCTTAGCGGCCATTGGGGCAGCACGGCCCATACCATGGAAAACAGGGGACCCAGTGTGGGTTCCTCAATGGCACCTATCCTCTGAAAAACTAGAAGCTGTGATTCAACTGGTAGAGGAACAATTAAAACTAGGCCATATTGAACCCTCTACCTCACCTTGGAATACTCCAATTTTTGTAATTAAGAAAAAGTCAGGAAAGTGGAGACTGCTCCATGACCTCAGAGCCATTAATGAGCAAATGAACTTATTTGGCCCAGTACAGAGGGGTCTCCCTGTACTTTCCGCCTTACCACGTGGCTGGAATTTAATTATTATAGATATTAAAGATTGTTTCTTTTCTATACCTTTGTGTCCAAGGGAATACTGATGTCCCTCGTCTTGGTGATGTCCAGGGCGTCAATAATAAAGAGAGAGCAGCGTTGGGGGATAATGTCGATATTTCCACTCCCAATGCCGGTGATGTATAATGCTCAAGTATTCCCCTGCTTTTTTACCACTAACTAGGAACTGGGTTTAGCCTTGATTCAGACAGCCTTGGCTCTGTCTGGACAGGTCCAGATGACTGACACCATTAACACTTTGTCAGCCTCAGTGACTACAGTCATAGATAAACAGGCCTCAGCTAATGTCAAGATACAGAGAGGTCTCATGCTGGTTAATCAACTCATAGATCTTGTCCAGATACAACTAGATGTATTATGGCAAATAGCTCAGCTGGGGTGTAAACAAAAGTTTCCGGGATTGTGTGTTATTTCCATTCAGTATGTTAAATTTACTAGGGCAGCTAATTTGTCAAAAAGTCTTTTTCAGTATATGTTACAGAATTGGATGGCTGAATTTGAACAGATCCCTTCGGGAATTGAGACTTCAGGTCAACTCCACGCGCTTGGACCTGTCGCTGACCAAAGGATTACCCAATTGGATCTCCTCAGCATTTTCTTTCTTTAAAGAATGGGTGGGATTAATATTATTTGGAGATACACTTTGCTGTGGATTAGTGTTGCTTCTTTGATTGGTCTGTAAGCTTAAGGCCCAAACTAGGAGAGACAAGGTGGTTATTGCCCAGGCGCTTGCAGGACTAGAACATGGAGCTTCCCCTGATATATCTATGCTTAGGCAATAGGTCGCTGGCCACTCAGCTCTTATATCCCATGAGGCTAGTCTCATTGCACGGGATAGAGTGAGTGTGCTTCAGCAGCCCGAGAGAGTTGCACGGCTAAGCACTGCAATGGAAAGGCTCTGCGGCATATATGAGCCTATTCTAGGGAGACATGTCATCTTTCATGAAGGTTCAGTGTCCTAGTTCCCTTCCCCCAGGCAAAACGACACGGGAGCAGGTCAGGGTTGCTCTGGGTAAAAGCCTGTGAGCCTAAGAGCTAATCCTGTACATGGCTCCTTTACCTACACACTGGGGATTTGACCTCTATCTCCACTCTCATTAATATGGGTGGCCTATTTGCTCTTATTAAAAGGAAAGGGGGAGATGTTGGGAGCCGCGCCCACATTCGCCGTTACAAGATGGCGCTGACAGCTGTGTTCTAAGTGGTAAACAAATAATCTGCGCATGTGCCGAGGGTGGTTCTTCACTCCATGTGCTCTGCCTTCCTCGTGACGTCAACTCGGCCGATGGGCTGCAGCCAATCAGGGAGTGACACGTCCTAGGCGAAGGAAAATTCTCCTTAATAGGGACGGGGTTTCGTTTTCTCTCTCTCTTGCTTCTTGCACTCTGGCTCCTGAAGATGTAAGCAATAAAGCTTTGCCGCAGAAGATTCTGGTTTGTTGCGTCTTTCCTGGCCGGTCGTGAGAACGCGTCTAATAACATTCCAGCACCTGGAATCATATTAAAACAAATTCTACTGATACATGAGAAATGCCCAAATTAAACAGCTCATCACTCCACTTTGTAATTTAGAAGGAGATGTGAACAGGTTTATGGACAAATGACTGTTGATGGTTAAGGTTAAAACCAGTTGGAACTTCAAATCTGAAGGAATTGGATAGCCCCACTGTCAATCATTTTGGAGGCTAGCCAATGAAACTAGAAGGTGGAACTAAATGGTGAAAAGAGCAATTTTAGTCTCTTGAGGTTCTTTATTTAGCCCTGGGCTTTACAGAATCTACCAAAGGAATGGGGCTAGGTGTTAGGGGGAAAAAACGCTTTTGAAACAGAAAGACAGGAAAAGAGTCAGCAAATGAGATCCTGTGATAGAGCAGGGAAACGTCATGTGGCAGGGCAGAGAAGCAGCTTGAGTGGGAATGACGGAAAACATCTATCACTTTTCAAGGATACTAACTAGTGATTGGTCTCCATGGTGTTAAAACAGACAGCCGAGCCTCTGAGGGAGGAAGGGGGAAGCACTTTGAACTCAAGCTGACCCCTTGAGTGGAGTCTCTAACTGTGGCAACAGAGACTACCCAACAGTAAGTCTTGAAGACTGCTGGACACACAACAACAAAGGAGACTGGGCTTGACAGCTTATCGTCATATCATGTCATTTGTATTCCCAAGTGGTGACACATTGTTGATATAGGCAATGCACTTAAGATAAATAACTCCCCTCCCCCCAGAGCCCAGGATTAAGTTTATTCTAATTAGAAAGATAGGCAATAAAGTCCCGAGGGACGTTGAACCTCAAACTGAAAAGGCACGGTACCTGGATTGAGAACTCGAGACCAAGGGCATGGATAGCCATGCTGAGGCATTAGCTACAGGGTAGCCTGACACAGGGAGCACACAGCAGGCGCCCTAAATTGAACAGTAAAAGCACAATCATGGACATCCACTGAGATCCTATGAATGATTCCTCTATTTTACTGTGCCTTTCTATCAGGGGTTATTATTTGTTAAGGGGTTTAAATCTACAACAGAAAAAATATTTCTGTGAAATCCAGTAACGCACAATGGTTAACAACGGAAGAATTTTTATAAACTATGATTTGTCAAATAATTCATGCTTTTTCTCCAACACAAGCCCTTGCATTAGTCTGGCAGAAAAAAATAAAAAGAGTCCACCTTTTCTCTATAATTTTCTATTGAATCTACACCATTTCTGCTTTACCTGAATTTTTAGAGGGTTAAGAATTTAAGCCTAAAAAGCACTTGGTGATTGGAATTGTAGCCTTACAGCTAAAGAAACCAGAAATATCATCTTCTTGGTCTTTAAATAATATTGTCGCATGTGCACCAATTGGAAGTGAGCATATTATACTGCATTTTTTTAGACATAACCTGGGAATAAAATTATATACAGGAGAAATCGCAGTCAATCACATTAACAACTATTGAGGTTAATAAGCTCCGTATAAATCTGCTAATTCTATATAGCGGAGTTGCTAAAGCAGCTTATATAATGTCCTAAATAGTAAGTATTATCCCAGAAGTCAAGGCATTCACTCCAAGTTCATCCTTTTGAGGCATTGAGCATATATTATTTTATCTTATTGATCTGTGAATTCAGATCCTCAGGATTGCTTGCCAATGCTGTTTGTTACATTCTGATACATCGTACCAGCCAGCTAGTATTTGCTTTTACAAAACCATGTTTTCTTCCATTCGTAGCCTTTCTAGTGTTTAGTCACTGCTTTTATCAGGACATCTTTATTCCGTCTTACTTGGAATTTCGTTCATTTCCTTCCAAGACTGTTTACTTGAAATCTGTTCTTACAATGTCTGAGAACAGCTGGTCACTGTCCTTGGTTGAAGAACTTTCTCACATACAGTGCTCCGAGATAAGGAAAGCCCTCATCGGCAATTTCATCTTCAGGCTGAATAAGCCCCCTTTTCAATGTTGCGCTAAAAAGATTTCCGTACCTTTAAATATCATGCAGCATCTCAGTGGACTTCTCCATCCGGAATTGGGGCACACAGCTTGCTTATGGCCCTTACATTCTCGAGGACCACTCCCAACCCTTCACTGTCCTTCACAACTGTCTTCTATGTGATGCTGAGGATGCTGAAGCAGCTTTCTCTTCATAGTGAGTGCTTTGCCAGCATGGGGCATAACTGGATTCGCTACAACCCTGGTCTTCTTCCTGATTCGCCAAGAAATTGCTATACTTGTAAGAATCCTTACAGATCATTTCCTGTCCTGGCCCAACCCTTTGTCTCTTTCCTTTCCCTGATTGATAGGTTATCCTCCCTATGCTGAATGCCCAATCCCTGGTGTGATGGTTTGTATATGCTTGGCCCAGGGAGTGGCACTATTTGGAGGTGTGGCTCTTTTGGAGTAGGTGTGTCACTGTGGGTGTGGGCTTTAAAATCCTGAAAGCCAGGATTCTGCTAGCAGCCTTCAAATGAAGATGTAGAACTCTCAGCTCCTCCTGCACCATGCCTGCCTGGATGCTGCCATGTTCCTGCCTTGATGATAACGGACTGAACCTCTGAACTTGAAAGTCAGCTCCAGTTAAGTGTTGCACTAGCTTGTATTGGTCATGGTGTCTGTCCACAGCAGTAAAACCCTAACTAAGACACCTGGTAACTCTAATGTAAATTTATTTGGCAACAGAGCCTTTAAAGAATGGTAGAGGTTAAAGCAAATCTTTGAGGTCAACCCTAATTTGACTGGAATCCTTCAGAAAGAAGTCAGAAAGCAATTCAGGCATGACTTAAGACACCACATGAAGACGCCAATTATAAGGTAAGTGAGAGGCATCTACAGCACTGTTGAGGCTTGGATCTCAGACTTCAAGACTTTCCAGATCTCAGGAAACAACTTTCTTATTTCTAAACCTCCCAGCTTCTGAACTTCCATGCCTTAATCTTGTGAAACTCATTTCTCTGATGGTGTTTATATATATATATTAAAAAAAAGAAATACCAATACCACATGCTCCACAGAACTGGAAAGGATTCGGTAATTCTATGTTGTCCCAAACACCTAAACTCAACCTATCCATGAGTAAACATTATATAATCCTAAATTGAAAGATACCCCATGACTAGTGGGCTAGAACTTAATCTATAAAGGGAGTCTGAGAAAGTCAAGACCTATTGTCGATTGGAGAAGACCAGAGGAATATGAAAATGAAATATATGCCTGCATTGGACTCTCAAATAGGAAAAAAAAAGACGCCTTAGGGGAAAATTGGCAAAACTCATATAAAACCTATACTCAATAATATTATACCAATGTTAATCTCTTAGTTTTGATAAGGAAATTAGTTGTGCAACATGCTAACACCTAGAGCAAACTGAGCAAAGGTGTCCAGAAACACTCAGTTCTGGGTTTGCAATGTTGTCGCAGATCCAAATTTATTTCAAAGTAACAAGTAAAACAGTAACGCATCAGGCTATAGAGGATGCATCCTGTGGCACACATGTGAGCAAATAATGCGTGCTGTCAAACATTTAGCATTAAATAATAAAATAATCGAGCTAATACATCACCAACAGGAGAGAGAAGCAACACATTTCATCGCTGAGTAGGATCTGCTCTATATTAAGAGAAGAAGAGAGGCAGCGACATCCTTGATCTACCGCGTGATAGCCTCGCACTGGGCACTTGACAAGTGCCTCATTGAATCCTCACTATAGCACTGCCATTTGTAAAGTGTGACAACTGATAAAGAAGCTCAACGATATTTAAGTAGCTTATCCAAGGTCACACAGCAACTGACAAACCCGGATCTCAGACTCAGGTCTGCATAATGCTAGCACACTACCCTTGATCTACTGGCTAAACATGAGTTATTTGTCCCCACTAAATTTGAATGAGCCTCAATTTGTCCATTTGTCTCCATGGATCACATTCTCAGCTGTGTGTCGGAATCACTCAGGGGACATTGAGAACTTCTAGGCCTGGATATGTAGTTGACATGATCTGACATCAGGCCTTTAATAGTGCTGCAGGGTATTTTGCATGTGGAGAGAACATCTCCACCCCCCCCGCCCCCCCCCCCGCCCCCGCATCCTGTCTCACCTCTCCAGTTTAATGTTAAGGTTGCAGGGCCATGAGCACTGAGGCCTTGAGACCTTCTGAAACAAAGAACCATGCCTATCACCTGTCCGTGAGCATATAAAAAATCAATTCAATTAAATATATGTAACATTTATTTATAGAAATACCAAGTAAAGAAGAAAGCCTTGTAAAACTTGCAAAACTGGGATGTGGCTCACAGGGCCTGCCATCCGCCAGCTCTGGAGCACGGGCGACTTAGAGGCTGCTGACTTAGGGGGGAGCTCTCACAGTCCTTCAAACACAGAACAGCGATCTTTGACTATAGGAGTCAAATGAGTTATCGTCTCTGATTTTCATTTCCTCTGATCTCTTTAAAATGGCAAGGGGAAACTATCATGCTATGTAAGACTCTAATTGAAAATAAACATTTCCCTACTTTTGAGTGGAATTAAAGCTGGGAGAACAGAATAGCTTCAAGGAGGGGAATGGAACGGAAAGCTACGATGGGGATGTTTGGAAGCCATTCCGCTTGCTGAATTGTCAGCCATGCAAGCACTTCTAGACAATTACAACCTCAGAAAAACAAATAAAAAGTGTGTAAGTAGGCACTTCGATACTTCTTCCTAATTATAGGGTTTATGAGCTGGATTCAAAACACACAGATAGAAGCAATGCAAACAATAGTAACCCCGAAACGAGGTTATGAAGTTGACTAGCTTTATGTAATGACACAGCTGGGACAGGCTGAGAAGCCCCCTGTGTGTAGGACTTCCTCTTCTCTTCGCTATCAGGGCTTGGAGGGAGCGGGCCACTTCTTATCTCAGCTTTAGGTTGTTCCATCCCCAACAATTTACTTCTGAAATGATGCTTTTCCACTTTGACTTACAATATAGAGATCCTCTTTCTCTGTCATCCTTGGTACCCTCTTCCTCTCTCCCCCTCCTTCGCCTCCATCCTCTCACTCTCTGGCCTTTGAAGCATCCATTCCACAAGCCATAGGAATGGGAATAAGAGCATGCCGCTTGAAAGCCAATACCAGCCCAATGAAACACTCATCTACCTAGCAAGCCCCGAAGCTTCCCCTATTGAAAAGCCCCTAAGAAATCAGCGCCAAAACCACACATCCTCCTGCCCTGAGACTTCATCTGGTAACTGGGTTTTACGTTACACCTTCAACTCAGAGAGTGATTTGGTGTTGATGGAGAGTGTTATCTGCTTCCCTTCTGGATGTATGAGAGCAGGGAAATGCAGAGGGGGAAGGTGTGAGAATCCTCACAACCATATAGGCACCCACCTATACACACACAAGCCAGAAGATTTACAATTAGCATATGTCCATCTATCCCAATCTGTAATGTTAATTGACAATAAAACTCCACACTTACATAACCTGATTCACTATTCTGATGTGCACAGTAGTTGTTCGAAATTACATTGAAGGTGATGATATTTTTTTAAAGGCCCAGGGCTCATATAGAACCATGTCCTCATTCTTTTGACACAGCCTGGAGTCATCTGACAGGAGAGCCTCAGGAAGTGATGATGAAGTTCCCTCATCAGATTGGCCTGTGGGCATGACTACGGGGAAAGGTCTTCATTATTAATGGGCATAGGAAGCATATTGTGGGCAGTCCTCTCCTTAGGCAGATGGTGCAAACTATGTAAGCAAGCTGGCTGGATCTAAAGCGGGCCTGTGAGCTGGCACACAGTATCTTGAATGGTTCCTGCTGTTCTCCGTCAGTTAGCTGAGTTCCTTGGTGGAAGTAAGGCTCTGTAGAATAGCAAGCAAGCCTGTCTTCAAGTTCTTGCCTTGCATTTCCACCTTGACTTCTCTGGGTGACAGACAGGGAACTCAAATTTAAAGCTGAAACAAACCCTTTTCTCTACTAAGCTACATAAACAGAAATTAAAATAGAATAAGATATGATATCAAGTTCCTATGTGATACTTGCCAAGGACAGGAGATATGCATATACCATCTCCTAACTCACATGCCAGATCCTCATGCCCAGTGTGATGATATTTGTTATGAGAGATTAAGCTTCCTCAGTGGACTCTGAGGTTTTATATGAGGTTTTGAGCAAACATCCTCGCTTTTGCCACCGTACGATGACATGTTAAGAATACTCCAATATGTAAACCAAGAAGGGGGTCTTCACCAAACAGAGATCTTTCTTGACCTGGATCTTGAACTTCTCAGCCTTCAGAGCTAAGAGCTATAAACCTCTGTTGTTTAAAAGGCACCCGTCCCTTGGATTTTTTTATAGCCACTTGAATGGATTATGATATCACCTCAGGATTTGAAGCACAAGTTCATTGGATATAAAGATGTTTTTCTGAGAACATGAAGATATTCCCACAATTCCTTACAGTGTTTCTAGGTAAAGTCCTAGATGATGAGATTAGCATTTATAATCCTTTTAATTTGTGTGATCACAAGTTGTGTTTGGAAACTGATTAAGTGAAACAGTTCGCAGGCACAATCACCGAGCAAGGATTTGTTGGAGCCAAGTTTACTGTAATAAGAGTAACTATAAATCGGGATGTATTAATTTTAATTGAATGTTGCCATTGTTCTAGGATTGATTTGTTTGGCGATGTCTCCTTTGGGGAATGGAAAATTTTCGCTAATAAATATAATCATTGTAATGGGATTTCATATTGCTGAGCCGGTTTCCAGCAGGCTAACACATCACAGAAACATATACTCATGATGCGAATCTGAAAAGTCCCCAGAGTGGTTTTGCATCTAGTCTTCATGAAGTGTAAAATTGGCATAACAGACTTACATTATTTAGCACACATGGATAAGTAGGATTAGCAGAGACAAGTTCTAATAGCATATTTAGGGAATGGAATGTCTGGGAAACACAGGCACAAGGAACACTCTATTAGCTCCACCGTGGGTCCCCTCATCTCTTTTGTTCTTCAACTCTGGTCTAAGCTTAGCCCCAAATCCAAACTGATCCTAACAATACATGAGTCAGATGAATCACTCTTCTGAAGTGGACACCACAGGTAGAATAAAGAAAGATCCCTAAAGTGGCCGGCGAGTAACAGTCTGTGCTTTGCTTCAGTGTTGGCCCTATTGCTATTCCCCATGCAGACACATTTGTGATGCAACAGCTCATCCCTCTCTCTGGGTTATCACCTTATAGAAACCCACATGGTGGGTAACTCCAGCCAGATGCCCTGATGTCACCTTCTCAGAGAGTTCACTTCCCTTACCATCTTTGTTGGTCACTTCCCCCGACAGCAGCACAGCCTTCAGCCGATAGACACCACACGATTCATTTTATCCCATAACCTGAGGACAATATTGGTTATTATCATTGCTTCCTCTCTTCTCCTTTTCTAACAAGCTACACTGACTGCTGTGCTTTCAGTGTAGAATGTTCTCCCACAAACTCTTGTGTTACACACTTGTTTTCTGGCTGGTGGCACTATTGAGGAAAGCCATGAGATCTTTTCAGATAGACCCACTGGGTGGCACTGGAAGGTGACAGTGGGGCTGATGGATAGGAGTCAGTCACGCTTCCCATAGCTCTTGTCTTCCTGAATGGCAGTACAACATAACCATCTCACGCTTCAGCTGCTGCAGCTGGCTGCCACTCCCACTACCACGTCTTCCTACCATGATGGGACTGCACTCTTGCAAACTGATCACGGCTACACGAGGACCTGTAATCTCAGCACAGTAGGAGCAAAGACAGAAGAGTGAATGAGGCTTTCTGGCTACCAGCCTACTGTGCATTCCCTCGCACACACAGACCGCACGCAAGAATGTTGCTTCTATTACATTAGTGTTGAATAAATTATACTGTAGGGCTAGAAGCTTAAGAAAGCAATTGAAAAATCAAGAGATGGATTTTTAAAGTCATGGATGAATGGGAAATTTTATTTTATATTGTTATGTCTTTCTGATTTCTTACTTGGAGCCCCTCGTACTATTTGTTTTATTAGTTCCATATAATTTCAAGCATATATACATAGCTCATCGAGAGGAAGTGGAGGCTGGGTTGAGTTCTCAGAAATACATGTTCTAAAAAATTATTAGCTCCATTACAATTCACATGGCATGAAGTCATTAAATCCTTGTTCCCATGGCCATACATCACTCACTGGCAATCACTCTTCAAAAATCTCACAAAATTATGACATACTTTCTGCCATAGTTCCTTCCAGACACTATTTGTAACTGTTGAACTGTACTCTGCCATGATATATATGCACCCTTCATAGAGTCAAGGGATTTATACCAGTCCCTAACACCATGACATATTGCTGTACATGTTCTAGAACATCTTTTGGAGAACTTTCAAGTCAATAGAAACCTCATATTGCACCATTCAAAATGATACTTCTGCTTGGTAAAACTATTCCTCAAGATATGGTCAAAGAGACGCAGAGGCCATGACAGGACAAACTACATGTGCTGAGTAACTCAATAATTCAGAATAGCTGGGGTGGGCTCCCTGGCTGAGGGCATGCAGCCCAACATATTACACAGCATAGCCAGGCGTGTGTGGTACATCTGCCATAGCTCCTACCCACTGAGACTAAGAGTGCACAGAACGGCAAGGAGTGCAGATTAGCAGTGCACTGTAATTTTGTTTTAATTACAAAAAAAAAAAAAACTTCTAAGATAAATAATGTTAAAAAGAAATCAGTGTTATTCAGGAAAGCATGAAATGTGCAACAACATATTCAGAAGGAGGTGATAATTATTTCATGAATGAACGATCAAACAAATTATTTAAAGATACGGAAAACTGGATTGTGAGGAAAATTAGCCAAAGTATGAAAGCATCTTTTGTTCGGTAAACCCACATTTATGTGCCCAATAATTAAACGTATAAACTGGACATGTAAAGATGAAGAGACACTGTTCTTAATCCCAGAGAGCGTGTAGTCTGGCTTTGGGGATGTATCTGCAAATAAATAAATATGTCGACTCTTTTGTCAGAACTGTTTTTAAAAAATACCATGGGAACACAAAGATAGAAGACATCAACGCTGCCTGGTGAGCACCCTGGCTAGCTTTAATGGTCAGTCAGACAGAACCTAAACTCATCTGTGGAAGCCTCAGGTTAGGAACTGCCCAAATCAGATTGTCTATGGTGTGTCTGTGAGGGATTGTGGTGGTGGTTGTTAATTGATTCAGGAAGCCACGGCCCACTCTGAGCAGTACCATCCCTATGTAGGCAGTCCCAGGTTGCACAAAACAGAGCTAAGCAAATCAGTGAGTGATAGAGACAGCAGCAGAGTTCCATGGTTCCTGCCTCAAGATGGAGTGTTACTTAGTAGTGTAAGATGAAATAAATCCTGTCATTGCCCAGGTTGCTTTCTATCAGAGTATTTTTAAATCACAGCAACAGAAAGGAAACTTGAAGAGTGAGCTAGAAGCACTTTTACTCATGGCTACAAAGAGAGAACTTAAGGCCCAGGCGTGGAGTTGCACACCTGCACCAGCAGCACGTGAGAACAAGACCAGGAAATCATGAAAGGAGATTGAATTTAAGAATCAAGAGAAAGTCATTGGGCTATCTGAGCATCTTTGTGAAGACATCAAGTGTTGCAGTGAGAAGGAAAGTCACTTATTTGAATAAGTGCACACCACTGAGTAATTGCACACCACTGAGTACCACAGATATGAGATCATAGAAGGCCTGGGTACCATGCTCAGGAAGAGTCTCATGTTTGCTGCACTAGAATATATATATTCCAGAGCAAATGTTCTGCCCAGGAAATGAAGACAGGAATGGGGTAATGGGTGATTAGATACCTGTCCATCATATTACTATACACAGCACAGGAAATAAGAATAACAAACAGGTCCATGAATGGATTCTATAACACATCTGGCCATTGGTGATCAACTTCAGAATGAATACTTGTTCTCCATGTAGAAATTGTGTGACTCTTCAACAAGCTGACAAAGTATGTAAAAGACATTTTCAAGATTGAAATGACTCATCTACTAGAGTGCGTGTAAGTGGCATGTTAGGGTACATCCAACATATCACAAATGTCACTAAAACATAAGATAACAGAAGATGGTGAGAACCCTAGAAAGGCAGACATCACTCAAGAGCTTTCTCAAATCCAAAAACATGACTCTCTTTCATTGTCTTCAAAGATGGACCACAACTCTCCCATAGAAATCCTTGTAAGCAGGAGAAATGCCAAACACAGTCCCTGCCGATGCAGAGTGAGATTAGCTAGAGCTGACCATTGGACAGGCAGAAAGTCACTGTGTGGTGGCTGCTATAGTCCACTCGGAAGTGTAAACTGAAGCCCCAGCTGGGGCAGAAGTCCACAGGCTGCTTGTGACTCTGAGCTATGGCTGTCATAAGAACTAGGTTATCAGGCTTTCTGTCTTAGAGGCTGTAACTCTTGATCCAATGGTTCTTTCTTTGCTTTGTGTCACTGAAGAGCTAATACATGACCAAGCATTTGGTAGAATATTCCATTCCCAGGAGAAGAAAAGAAACACGAGGAAGAGACTGGATCTCACAATACCCTGGAGGTATCCTATAAGGATATAAGACCTCTGATTATGCCCTGATTTTTAGGAGGTTACTCTGCTCTACCATAGCTCCAAACTGGGGAGGGACTAAGTCTTTAAGAGACATTCTCCAAAAGACAGCATGATCTTCTATGCAAATCCATGTCTACACACCCCTCCCTCTCTTTGTTTTTCTCTCTCATCAAAATACCTTTGGTTCTGCCATAACTATACCTCACCACTCTGCCTTCTCTGTCTAGGTCCAATGAAATGCAAAATAGGCAGCTTTGCTTTCCTGTGTTCCACTTTTCAAACTGATCTTTCTTTTCTCCCACACTTTTATGCAGCTTTAGTACTAAGGTCTCTTCTTGCCATAGACACTTGAAGCATGGCTTCACATCAAAACAGAAAAGAAACTCATAATTAGTGATTTACATTTGTTGACTAATTATACTTCAACTGAAAAGCATTCATACTAAATTGTTACCACTGAATATTTTTATGATCTTTTCTTTTCCTCTATAATTACAGAATAAAAGGCTTTTCTGCTCAATAAAGGGATTTCAGGCATCTGCCTATTCAATTGACACTAGCAGAAATGTTGGACTTAGGATCTGCAGAAAGCCTCAAGACAGCCCATCAGTCACGGAGGCAGTTATTGAGGCGCTCTTTGCCCCCGTGCCAAGCTCCAGGCTTCTGGAGGTACAGACATGGGTCACATCTCTCCTGCCTTAAAAGGACAGCCAGTCAGCAAGAAAAGGTTTGATCTTTGCAAGGTGGGGGCCACAAGGTTTCTGAGGTATGGAATGACTCAGTGAAGCCCAGCACTGCAGCTGAGAAGCCAGAACCCAGCATGAAGCTGAGAGCATGGCCCTGCTGCTGCCTAGCTGATTTTCTTGTGTGCCTGCAGGCTCGACTTGCCTCCCCTCCTCCAGCCATTTCTTCCCCTGCTCGGTGTTTGCAGCATTTGAGTCATAGCTGAATCATCCAACTCCATGCAACTCTTATGACACTTGCCTGGAACAGGCAGAGAGGAGGTTTGCATGGTGGAACCCAGCAATGGAGCAGACTTATCCTTGCTCACAACCTCAAATTCCATTTCCAGGCTTTGTACTAGAGCTTCTTAAAGATGAAGCTCAGAACTCACTGGAAAAGACCAAAGGCACATAATCACAACTACAATTACAACTATACACACACAAAGAGGGGGGCTGGACTCAATCTTCATGATTTGTAGATTGCCTCTATGTAAAATAACTTACCCAATAAATTTATTTGCAACACCAAAGCACTTTTGTGGTCACTCATGACATATATTCAATGTGACAAAAAGAATAAGAAATAAAAATAAATGTAAATTAGTGGATGTATATCTTCCCAACAGAGATCAGCAGCTTTCCTCGTGGCTCCATATATTAGTTGACTCTGAAAGCAAGTGTCCTCTTTACAGTCTACTCAGTGCCATGTTTTCTGAAGTCCTGAGCTTTCTCTTAGCAATTTTACTATTGGAGGCGGTGTGAGGAGTCGTATTAAAATCGTTGTCTGATCTTCCCCAGCTCACCAAGGCAAAAAACGAGCCTTAGGGCAAAGATCTGCATTACATGGCTTCATTCACGCCTGTGTACAAGTGAAGCTGTGCTGCCACTTAATCATTGCACACATTTATGTAAGGCACCTCTGCAAAGAAACACACAGGAAGCAAGGTCTTGTATTCAGCAGCAAATGGATATGTCATGACCCAAAGAACTAAACCAATATTCTCCCTAGAAACATTGGTATGCGCTAATTCAGAGATTAGGGAAACTGCATAGAGCATAACAGCTATGAATAATGAAAATAGACCTTCTCTGTATAAAAACATATATATGCATATGTGTAAATATATATGCATGTACAATATATTTAAGTCACTGTGTATTGCTATATAATAAGTAATATTGCATTATAGACATTTTTAGTACATTGGATTCTTTACCAGTGCTTGCAATCCATATGTGGCTTTATTCAGTAGATAGCAGCAGCCAGTAAAGTAGTACAAGATAGAAGAGCAAGCCCATTTGAAAAATTATGTGGAAGTCCACAAACTCTAGGATCTCTACCAGTAGCACAACCCAGGGTTTTTATATTCACTTATGCTTTTCCCAGCTAGCAAGGAGGAATAATGTTGCATCAGAATTTAGGCTCACAAAGGCAGGTACCTCTGCCAGTTTTGCTCGGAGCTCCTGGGTCCTGACACGAGCACCTTACTGGTAGTAGTCACTCGGTAACTGAGTGAGAGTATTAATGCACTACTCGACACCAACAGCTCTTACCTGGATAAAGATAGAGCAGAAGCAAACTGCACAATAAAGCTGCACACTGTGCTCATTTCTCTGCTAATAATTCTTCCAATGCCTGCCTCCTGGCTAAGAATCGCTGAGTGTGAGCAGGCAGAAAAGAAAGAGGCCCATGCCTCCCCAACAATAAGCAAGCAGGCAAGCCCTCAGAGGGCCAATGGGAGTGTGTGAGAGAGAGCCATCGAAAACTGTACTTGGGAAGTTTATTGTTCCGCCGAAGGATTCTTCCCTGAAACTGTCTAATACCTTTATGTTCTCCGATCAATCCATTTATTGAGTTCAGTTGTTCAATAAATTTGGCTTGTAGAACTAGCAGCAGAAATTCTTTAAGTGCTTCAGAGACGGTCTGTAGCAGCAGATGCTATGAAATGAAAAGGTCTCCCGAAATATTGAGTTTGCTCATTCCTAGCATTGTTTCAGTGGATGACAAAATTTCTACTATTCCAGCTTTTTATATCTGTCTACCTGGGACATCAGCCAATCCAGCTCTGTGTGTGATTAAAACACTTAACAGGATTGTTTTTGTTTTTTGGTTTTTTTTTTCCAGTTGAATGTGACTATGCTTTAACACATGCATCCCAAGATATTGGCAATACCAACTGGATGCGAAGAGTCAGTTTGGGCAGGTGCCATGATGCCACTAACTGAAGAAGCTAAGGACTGATCTGCAAAGCTCCTAAGTAAAAAAAGCAATCTAGTTTCTGGCAAGGAGATCAGCAATGGCCATTTCATATAAATGAATCTGTCATGATTTCATTTGAGCACAAGCTTGATCATCCAAAATAGCAGGAAAAGCAGACTGTGCTGTGGCTTTTCTTTATCTGTTTTTGATAGACTGCTTCTCCTTTTCCCACCCTACATGATGAACTCCAAGTATGAAAAACTGTACTGTGAAACGGCAAGAAAATTATTCTCAATTTTAATAGTCAACTAACCCAGGGAAGAGAAATTGCTTCCTTTATTTTGTTAGCGTTTTACAGATTCCTAGCACAAGATCAAGTACAAATATGATCCTCCCCGTATGCATCTTCATCAACAAGAGATAAGCGGAGGATGACAGCCTATTGAGCACATTCTTTGCTTATTGGTATGCCCACCTGTTCCAGATCATTTGCAGGGCTGCCAATAACAGAAGGAAGTCACACAAACGAAACATGTCTTTTCCAGTAAGATTCCCTTGCAAGATCCACAGAGAAAATCAGCCATTATGTGCTAAAGCCAATCACAGATCATCACCGTGCCAACACACACATCAAGTCCAATATGTAAGCTGCTCCTGTCTCCCTCTGTGCTGGCTATTCCACTCACATGGTATCTCCACTGCTTCATTAGGCAAGAGCAGCAAAGAGAGCCTTCTGAAATGGTGTGCCATTCACTCCAAATAAGAGCAGAGCGCTTTATTCTTTTTCTTTCCTTCAAAGGGCAATGAAAATCGCTGTGGCTTAGCAAGTGGATAATAGAAGTGCATCACTGGTCTCTCAGAGGCTTAAGAGTTGCATTATCCTGTATGTCTTTCATCAACAGATGAGGGAGGGGCTCCAGGGCTCCCTCATGGATCCCTAAGACTGCTCATCACCATCTCCCGGCTCAACTGTACCCGACATTATGTACCAAGGCACATTCCCCGAGGAACTATAACTTTTTGATTAATGTTACCCTGTGAGATGATTCAAGATGGTGGCACAGGTCACACCATTGCCTAAAGAACCACAGTTGTAAAACAGCAATGTCTGAGCCTCTGTTTACTTAGTTGTGTGTAAAATATTCCATTTTGAAAGCTTCCTTCTTGAGCAATTGACTAATATAATTACAAGGGCTGAGGGAGAAATTTGCATCTTCAAGTCATATTTTTCTCTTTCTGGAAAGAGTTTTCCTCAAATTCTTGCAGGGTTCTAGGAAAGGCATTTACCAAAATACGAATACTTTAAATATCTCAAAGTCAGATTTTGTACAAAATGAGAACCCATATTTATCCAGCTAGAAACACCATTAGAAGATGAAGGTTAGATTTTAAATATGAACGGATTCCCTGTGTACAATTACATGCAGCCTATTTAGGGAGTGTGTCAGAGAACACTAGGAAATGAATCAGGAAATTGGAGCCGAAATCAAACTCCAAAGCTAGCTAAGATGGTCCTTATACCTCTCTGGGTCCATATTTTGATCCTCGTGCATCTCTGGGTTCCTCTGTTGATGCTTATATATCTCTGGATCTCACATTTTGCACATGAAAATTAAAAGACCAGACTAAGTAACATAAAAGTCTGTTAAACTATAAATCACAATCTTCTAAATGGACCAGGAATGATATAATTGCTTCATTTAATATTTAATATACTACATCAAAATAATTTTCTTTCTTTGGAACTGGCAAAGATAAATTTTCTATTTTTAAAAAATCCATATGATATATCCTCACATTCAGAATACCGTATTTAAGTTGTGACTGAACCAGACCATTAGTTGAGAACTTAAGGACTGTACTAAAGTCTGTAGAAGTCACCGCGTGGGTGTAAAGATTCTAAAAGCCTTGTTCTTGTTTTTCAGTTTGCCAGTCTCTAAAGGAATCTGCCTACTATCCGGGTTAATCTACGTAACACGTTTCTGCTTGTGTTTAACACAATTGCAGTCATGATCTGCACTCACGATCTGAACCTAAGCGCCAAAGGTCTGTTTCTCATCTTGGATTTCGCTAAGTCAAATACTAGACAGCGGGAGGAGTCAAAAGCTTCACAGGAAATGTCTCTGCATCATCAGTGCACAGGAAGGTTGTAGACTTATGATGGCTGCACATCTTGAGAAATAAATTTGATAAAGATTTGATTAAGAAATAAATTTATTAAATAAATCTTAAGAAATAAAACACAAAACACAAAATGGTAACAGCACATGTTATCTATACGAGTCTTAAACATTTGCCAAATATTACTTAATTTACATATTACTTGAGTATTCAACAAAACATTCATGGAGTAAATGACTATACCATACCTATTAAATGGTATTCCAGTAAAAATCACTCTGTCACCATTTTCAAAAAATGGTGCTGGCACAACTGGTTGTTATCATGTAGAAGAATGCAAATTGATCCATACCTAGCTCCTTGTACTAAGGTCAAATCTAAGTGGATCAAGGAACTTCACATAAAACCAGAGACACTGAAACTTATAGAGGAGAAAGTGGGGATGGACCATCTAGAGACTGCCATATCCAGGGATCCACCCCATAATCAGCTTCCAAACACTGACACCATTGCATACACTAGCAAGATTTTATCGAAAGGACCCAGATGTAGCTGTCTCTTGTGAGACTATGCCGGGGCCTAGCAAACACAGAAGTGGATGCTCACAGTCAGCTATTGGATGGATCACAGGGCTCCCAATGGAGGAGCTAGAGAAAGTACCCAAGGAGCTAAAGGGATCTGCAACTCTATAGGTGGAACAACATTATGAACTAACCAGTACCCAGAGCTCTTGACTCTAGCTGCATATGTATCAAAAGATGGCCTAGTCGGCCATCACTGGAAAGCGAAGCCCATTGGACACGCAAACTGTATATGCCCAAGTACAGGGGAATGCCAGGGCCAAAAAAAAAAAGGGGAATGAGTGGGTAGGGAAGTGGGGGGGAGGGTATGGGGGACTTTTGGGATAGCATTGGATATGTAATTGAGGAAAATATGTAATAAAAAATATTAAAAAAGTAAAGAAGTGGCAGTAAAAAAAAATCACTCTGTCACAATATCCCCCATAAATTATTAAGTGTAATGTTTTGTAAATATCAATGGATTGTTTGAAATTCTTGAATTCAATGCATTGCCTTTTCTCTCTTTTCCACCTCCAGTTCTGTTTCTGACCACACAGGACATGGGTGTCAGTTGCTCTCCTGATCATTCTGCAGTTAAAATACATTTTTTTCTCTCTTCTTTGTAATTTATATCCATTCACTTTGCTTGCAGATACAAAATGCCGCTATTCTGAAATTGAAGAAATCACATCTAAGAGCGATACTGTTGCCAGGAAGACAAGACAATACTGAGTCTGAAGCCACATCTCAAAATCCAATTTAAAACCAATGTTATCTGATAACAGTGCCCAGAAGCATCTCTCCAAAGAGGACCTTCAGCAGGAAGTGCTAATGCATAGATTGAACTTGAAATGTCTAAGTCGAATGAAATCCATTTCTTTAAAAGGGTGTTTAAAACTGAGTGTGTTTATCCGGTGTCTACGAAGTATCAGAAAAAATCCAAAAGTAATCCATTCAATATTTTTCCATTCATTTCTCTGTGATTATGATACAGTTTTTACTGTCATTAGTTTCTTTACTCCTGCTTCTATAATATAAGAATTTCTTCTTTTTCTTTCTACTCCCTAATGCTCCTTTTCCACAGATTTCTCTTCCTCTTAACTATGAGCATTGTGACTGTTTGAACCCAAGGATCTTTTAAATAAACCTTCATCTCCAAAGGTCAGTGTTCTCTCTCTGCTAGAATTACAGTAAGCCTTTAGGACCAAGGGTTCCCATATCTGGATATTCAATGTTTCGAGTACACCGCTGCCTAATTAGACTTAAGGCCTACTTAAGAGAAGGGACTGAATCTTTGTACTGTAACCCAGCCAAGTATCCATGGTTGGTGAGGTCATGGATCCTTGTGAAAGACTCACTACTGCCTTTTTCCCAAGCCAGTATAACCTAGCTGCATTTGAAATACTTACTCCTATACACAGACAAGTGTAGCGCTCACCCCTCATCAAAGAGGCTTCTTTTTACAATGGACAGAGACCATTACAGAAAGCCACAACTGATAAATGAAGAAATCTACCAACAGTGGAGAGCCAACCCCAGTGGATACACCTAAAACACAACCTCTATACTCAAGGTTCAAGGAACATGGTGGAAGAGGACAGAGAGACTGTAAGAGCCATAGGACCAGGAAGTCTGCCATGGGATGCTAACGCCAGCTAACATGCCAATATGGACAGGGAAATCTCACAGGACTCTCACCCCTAGATGAAGAGTTACAGACAAGAACTGACTGCTGAGAGGTGGGGAGTCGTCTTTCCCGGGGATGAGCCCCTAAGTGTTATCCAGTACAAAGTGGTTAGCCCTAAAAACATAGTTATAGGAACAACACTAACAGATGCAGCAGATTGTATTTATATATTTATTCCCTCCTTTTCCCTCTCCCTGTCACTTACCCTGTCTCTGTCTCTGTCTCTGTCTCTGGTCTCTGTCTCTCTGTCTGTTTCTCTGTCTGTCTGTCTGTCTGTCTGTCTCTCTCTCTCTGTGTGTGTGTGTGTGTATGTGTCACATACACACACACAAACTAGTCATTGATATGTATGTAATAATAGGAATTAAGGGAAAAAGAGGCCATACATTTGCAAGGGGATGAATGGGAAGAGGAAAAGTTGAAGGGGGTAAGTAAGGGAAGAAATTGTGTAATTATATTTTTTATTAATCATTTTATTCATTTACATTTCAAATGATAACCCCCTTCCAGGTTATCCCTCCACAAGCCCCCTTCCCATCTCCTTCTGCCTCCTTCCCTTTGCCTCTATGGGGGTGCTCCCCCACCCACTCACTCTTTCCTGCCTCACTCCTCTAAGCACCCCCCTATGCTGCAGTATCAAGCCTCCACAGGTCCAAGAGCCTCTCCTTCCATTGATGTCAGATAAGGCCATCCTCTGCTACATATGTATCTGGAGCCATGGATTCCTCCATATATACTCTTTTGTTGGTGGTTTAGTCCCTGGGAGCTTTGGGGGGGTCTGGTTGGTTAATATTGTTCTTCCAATGGGGTTGCAATTCCCTTCAGCTCCTTCAGTCCTTTCCCTAGCTCTTCCATTAGGGACAGTCTGATGGTTGGGTGTGAGTACCTGCATCTGTATTGGTCAGGAGCTGGTAGAACCTCTCAGGGACCATTGAAAGAGTTCAGTCATTTCTCCAGTGGGCTTACCCTGACCCTTGGGATACTGATAGAAAGCATCCTGTTCATGTTCCTCTCCTTTATTCCCCACACCTAGCTGAGTTGTCTCTCCCACCCTTTCGTATTTCAGACTCACACTCTCTCCACCCCTATGGCCACTTTCCTCCTTCAGATCCTCATCATTCAACACAAATTCCATTGGGGTTTTGCAGCGTCTGATTGTTTCCTCCGATTCTCTATACTTTTCCCGCTAACCTGTTTTCTAGTTTGATGCTGTGTAGTTTTTCTAACATTTAGCCCCATGTACGACTCTTCCTCCTGTACTTGCTAGACGAATTCTCCTTCCGGGCCAGGATCTGAACCTCATTCATTTCTTTGCCTCATCACCCACCATCTGCTCAAAACACTCATTGGATCCAACATCCTTGCACTTGAATCTGCCATCTCATCTTAGCCGTCTCAGCCTGTGCGAGCTTCTTCCCTAAGAGATGTTTCCTCCACCCCAGCTTATGAAAGTCCTAAGCATTTCCTTAAAATTCTTCTCACCTCTGGGGCTCGCTTAGATGTATTTCTCTCAGTGTTTACCAGATCCTGATGGACAGTGGGCTGAAAGTTGAGACGCTAGAACTGTAGAGTAATCATTTCTAAATGGATCTATTGATCTTAAACATGATTAAGCTATCAACATACAATATTTATTTTAGAATATATTTAATTATACTTTCTGGAATAAATTGAACCACACATTGTTTTGTTTTTCTCTAATTCCACCAAGGATTTTTTTTTAAGTCCTCTGATGTTGAGGTTAAAGAGGAATAATAAAAAAAATTTCAAAACCCTCATTTCACATTATAGAGTCAGAATTCAAAAGAATAAATTTTAACATACCACTGTCATTATATTTTAAACCTATAGAATTCAGTGATTTCCAAGTTGTAAGAAATTTGAGAAACACAACATTCATATTATAACTAGACTTTTTTCATTGTGAAATTAAAGCATTATCATTATGATGCCTTTTATTTCAGTCTTATTTGCCTATGAGTATTTTAACAAAGCAATATTACTCTCTACACATGTGCCATTTGCTCATTAAGCTGTTACTAGGTACTTTATATACCATTAACTATCATGTCTAAATATGGCTAATATCCCCTTGGGTGCAACTGGAATGATTTGACTAACAACAATCACAATTAACAACAACAGAATTTTTCAAAGTTTTAACTTTTAGAAGTATCACCATGAATGGAAGAGAACAGTATCATGTTTTGTTTCATTTCCTATCCCAGAAAAGGCTTGGGTTTTTGTTTTTGTTTGTTTTTTGGTTTTTTTTTGTTTGTTTGTTTGTTTTTTGGGGTTTTTTTGGTTTTTTTTTGTTTGTTTGTTTTTTCTGTTTTTGTTTTTCCCATGTTATCCTTACTTGTCTGGCAGGTGGTAAAGCCATTTCACCACAGCTGAACTTTTGCTTCCGTGAGAATCAAGAAAGTTGTCCATGATTTCAAATGCTCCATTTCTGTTTTGATTTCTTGGGAAAGTTGCTCAATTCCTCTGCTTATTTTTAATTGCAGAATAATACACTTTCCTTACTAATTTACAACAGTTGATCATATTATGCTACAGCGAGTCTCTTAATCTTTCAATGTTTTTTTTTTCTTTTGTATGTGTGTGTGTTTTTCACAAGTTACTGCTTGCTCTGTAGGTTTGTGCATGTTATCTTTGAATATTTTGATTTATAGAAGAAGTAGTATATATGCATTAGAATCCGTTCTTCTTTGTGGTGGTTCTTTCCTTTGGCTGAGAGATGAAATGTCTGTCTCCATGCAGACATGGATAAGTAGTGATTAACATTACAGTACTTCTGAAATATGTTTTAAAATGTTTAGCTGTGTATCCTATGTGGCATCTATATGACATATTCCCAGTGGGCTTCATCCCTGCACATCCAAAAACGTTTGGCTTTTGCTTCTGCACATAGCAAAGCCTGTGTGCAGACAATGGCACTTTGCTTATGATTCTGTGTTATTTTCTGACTTCACACCCCTGAGTAAGTCAGTTTACTTCCCGACATCTAATTCCATTACCCATGAAACAGGGCTAGAACTATGTGCAGATTGTTTTTAAAGATTAGAGATGATTTGCTGAGAGATGGTTATCATGGCCTAGGGAAAGGTAGGAGTACTAAATAGAAGTTCCTATTCATTACTTTTATTGACCTGTACTTCATCTTGTGTTAGTTGCACAACAGCAAACATTTGGAAATTGACTCTGTGCCCTGAAATATCAGCCAGAGGAACATCCTTCATACTTACTTACCACATGAGCCTAATTACTGGCAGAACCCGTCGAGCTCTTACAACAGGAGACATGAATGACCAGGAATTTGAGCCTGGACAGTGAATAAGACACTATAGAAGATGCAATGATAAAGAACAAGACTCTTTAATTCAAGTCTTCTAATCCCAGTGAGCATAGTGTAAGAGGAATGCTCATTAGGCAGTCATCAGGCTCTGTAGGACCGCACTCAGTTCTAGGACTGGACTCATGCCTGTATGCTTTTCCACTCAAAGCTTCCTCAAAACATGTCAGATATAGATAAATGTAACAAGTTAAAAGATTGTTCATGGAGTGCTTTGACTCTCCAGCTTAAATGCTCTCTCCCTTGTGAAGCTGTCCCTGTTTTGCCCCCATAAGGCCACTCTGGCTCCCTCATTATCGTTATCTCCCTGGTAGTGTTCTTCAGTCATTCTGTCCCGGAATCTAAGAGACAGACATTTCTAGGTTCAGAGCATTTGCAGGTTTTACACAAGTACTTTGCCTCCAAGTGTCTGTCCATCCCTCACAGGCCTTCTATGACTTTCTGCTCTGGACTGGACCCAAACTCCTAGCAAACACAATGCCCATTCAATGAGTGCATGCAAGTGGTAGCCAGCCTCTGTCCTCACAATACACTGGTTAGCTGAACACACTTGCCATGTTGCAACTGGTATTCTGTGATCAAACACTGTGATCCAGAGCAATGAATGCTTTCTATTCATTTTTAATGTCTACCCAGACCATTCTGGTCCCAAGATAGTAAAACACAGTCTCTAGAAAGAAGAAAATAACACTATTTTTAATAAGCAATCTGTCTCAAAATATGAATATTAAGGAAAAATTGAGCATATTTGGTTTTGGTATCACAAATATTAATAAAAATTAATAATAATAATTATTATTGGTTTTTTTTGAGACAGGTTTTCTCTGTATAGCCCTGGCTGTTCTGGAACTCACTCTGTAGACCAGGCTGTCCTCGAACTCAGAAATCTGCGTGCCTCTGCCTCCCAAGAGGTGGGATTAAAGGCGTGTGCCACCACTGCCCAGCCATAAATAGCATTAAACATTCCCCAAAATATCAAATATGAAAGTATTACATTGTAGCTAAGTCCTTCCTAAATTCTGAGGTTTTCATATTCATTTAACATCTAAGAGTCTCATGCCGTCCATAATTTAGTAATCAATATTTTATTTTTATAACATTAGTTATTAAGTTAAATTATCAATTTTAATTTCAAATGCACAGCTATATGTATGCCTTGTCTACAGAAATCTCCTTCAGTGTTGACCTTATGCTATAATGAGTGAACAGAGGGGCTCTCCCTGTGAGCTTTCTTCTGCCTTCCCTAGGTAAGCCAAGAGAGTAGCATGCTTAGTAGCAAATCAAAGCTCTGGCTGTGTAACTTTTGATAAAGAGTAATAAAGCTCTCGCTGTGAAGCGTCTCTAACTTGAAGTCAGCATCCTCCTTAACCCCAGGCATGAGGCATGCTATGCTCTAACCCTGAGCCTGGGACATGCTATGCTCTAACCATGGGTCTGGGGCATGCTATGCTCTAACCCTGGGTATCAGACATGCTATGCTCTAACCCTGGCCCTGGGGCATGCTATGCTCTAACCCTGGGTATCAGGCATGCTATGCTCTAACCCCGGGCATGGGGCATGCTATGCTCTAACCCCGGGCATGGGGCATACTATGCTCTAACCCTGGGTATCAGGCATGCTATGCTCTAAGTAACTTTCCCCTTCTGCTCTCTTCCATGTTACAACTCCTGTTACCTGAAAAGAACACTGACTGCATTTTTAAAAGTCAAACCATTTGCAGGGAAATTGGGAATAAATATAGAGCAAATGTCTACCTTCCTGTTAGAGTCATCTGTGTTGAACTCTTCCCTGGTTGTAAAATATAATGTAAAATATAAATACACATGATAAAGAGAACAGTCTGCTAGTTCCAGAAATCCAGCAGAAGACAAAGTGAATGAATCTTTAGTGTTGTCATTTCTAGCTAATGGAGGGAGAGGACTGGTGATTTCACGGACAGGAAAATAAACTAGATAATGTAGTTTTATGAAATTTAGTAAAATGTAAAAGAAATGGTAATGCTTACCCTGGTTAAGAGATCATTGACTCCGTGTTCGTACATCGTGATATAAGTCTCATGTAAGTCTAAGTATGAAGTGAAAGTTTTACACTGTGTTCATATTAAGGAGCTGTCATAATGATCTATATGTGATGTCAGATTAATGTCTGAATAAAAATAAAACTGATTTAAAAAAAAAAGGCTGAGACTGCGATTAAACTGAACTAATCCAAAATACACATAGCAGTTTAATGCCATTTGTCTTTCAGCTCCCTAAACAGACTTGGTTCCTGGAACAAAAGAATTACATGTTTCAAGGAAGATACCTGAGCATGGAGTCGAAAGTCGAATGGGAAAAATTAATCAGCAGACTTTTAAAACAAATTCAAGCGTTTCCTCTCCCAAACTCTCCCATTCTTCCTCCATGAGGTGATGAAAGAGGAGATAAGCTGGCTCTAAACTCACCTCTACAATGTCCACCCTGTAGTTAAAAACTCTTCAACTCTTTAAACAAGACCAGAGGAGGGAGTTGCATGAATACATATGCCATTCTCTCACATCAACAGTTCTAGACTGCTACTATTGCATCCCAGTGGAAACAGCCATCCCTAACTTTGCCTCTTAGCTATGCCACAGGGAATCTGATAGCAAACGAGGTAGACACTGGAGGGTGCATGGGATAGCTAGTAAATGGGTTTGTAACATTCCGTCTAAAAACAACAACAAAACCAAAACCAAACAAAATAAACAAATGAAAAAAAAAATCATTGATACAAGTATCCACATCTGGGAGGAAGCTTCATAATTTGCTCCTATTTCTTTAATTCTTGTGGGCACCTCTGGAAGTAAGCTGTGGAACTAAATACAGAAACTAAAAAAGGGCAATGATGTGGGACCTTTTCTGTAGGCACTCTAGCAGCCATGATTAAATACCACATGTTCCAGTGTCTTCATGACCTACCAGTCCACAATATTTGTTAACTTTACAAAAGCTTGTCTGTGTAAAATAATGCATCCTGCTATTCACAAGAAGCAGGTATCCAAACTGTTTACATGGTAGTATGTATGGATAGAAAATAGGAGAACTAGCTTTCATTTTACAGGGGAATTGAAACATGCATGCCAATTTGGCTTCTCTGCTGTTGGTTTTCTGTTTTAGGGTCTGTCTGGAGCAGCTGACCTAACCCCATCTCCTAGCATCCCACTATCCTGTTGTCATGTGTGTTATGGTTTATTATGGAATGTGTCATAGGTTTGTCTTGAACTACTTGGTTCCCATCTGATGGAGCAGTTTTGAAAGCTCGGACATGAGCTATAACCATCAGAGCAACAGCAGGGGCATGGATCTCTGAAGGTTTTATTCTGTTCAGGTTCTCATCTAGGTTTTTTTTCTTCCTGGTCCCTCTGCCATGGTAGAAAGCCTCCACACTCTCCAGATAGCAACTTTGCCCTGCCCTCCCAAGATGGACTGAGTTCTATGAAACTGTGAGCCAAAACTTCTCCTTTAATTTACATCTGCTGGGGATTTAATCACAGTGATGAGGAAACCAGGGAATACACTGTGGGTTACTGCGAGGTTACTGCAGATTTTAGAGTATCCATCTTTGGCCAGCTTCTGGCCTTGTTGGCCCAGTTTGATATTTGAAAACATCCCAATATTTTCCTCTAAACTTGTTTTCCTATATTTCTATACAAAATATCTCCCATTCCTCTCAGGCCACATCTTCCAATTTAAGATTTTCTCCAAATCTTTCATCACAGTGACAGGTGAGAATCTGAAACAAAAGGTTCAGAAATATAACAGCCCACTCTAAAACGTTAAATAATCACTCACTGTCATCAAGGGAAGAGGCATATTTAGCCAGGTCTTTCCAGGACACACACACCTCCTGAGAGCATATTAGACGCTTTTGGAAACAATTTAACATTTTTGGGTCACACAGTATGAAGTGATTTTGTGTCCTGTGGACCTATAAGACAATGAGCATCCTGCAAAGAAATTTATACTGGTTCCAGGAGCTAGTTGGCAGCCCACTCTCCTCCCCTCAAAATAAGGTGTGGTTGCAAAGATAACTTCTTTATCGTTTGTACGGGGGCTAGAGAAAGGGCTTGGATGTTAAAAGTATTGGCTTTTCAAATGTCTCAAACTGCAATCCTTCTCATACAAACAACAGATGCTGAAGGATTCACTGCTTTGCAGAAACAGTTCATTTTAAATAAATCAATTAGAAAATGTTACTGAAGACAAATAAAAATATCGAGGCATTTCTCATTGATATTCAAAGCTAAGGATTAGGAGAACAACCCAATTATTCATCCAATCTGCCCATTTAAGCACCTGTCAACTAAAGGGATTAATATGCCTTCTGTTTATGGAATTAGGGGCAACTCTGTCACAGTCTATGCCTGAAAACCATTAACAAACACATCTTCCAAGTATGTATTAGCATTTCTTAGCTGTCGCTACTGTAACAACCCTGATACAAGTTAATGAATGTATTCACATTTCGTAGCTACATTGTTGCACAGAGAAGGTGAAGCCTCCCCTGCTCTCCTAAATTAAGAGGTAAACCCCCACAAAATGAGAAAGGCGGAATAAAAGAAGAAAGAGTTGCTTCAAATACCCAGTTCATAAAAGTTAATTATTCTCACATGGATATGTTTTTTCTCCTTGAAGAGACAAATTAAAACAAGGGTAGGAAGGAAATGATTAAGTTACAAAAGTGTAAAAATGTAGAGAACTCCATAATGTGGGGTAGGAGTTACTGGAGACACCATATGGAGTGTCTGCAAATGAGTATCACTCAGATGATAGCAACACCTGCTTTGGCCTTCATTTTGGTGTGAAATTTTAGAAGAAAGGTATCAATACTTTACAGAGTCTATTTGAGGATAAGTGAACCATTTTGGCAGGGGTTTATTTCCAGTGACAAGTAGATTAAATATATAAAAATGTCCTGCACATACAAACAGTCTGTTGGTTAACATAAGCATTCAAATCACAATGAATAATCAATAATTTTAAAAAATGAGCCTATTACAAATCAGGAAAAAACCCATGAACAGGTACCTCACTAATAAAGACGGATGAATGGCCAATGAGCACATGAAAAGAAGTAACCCCCCTGCGTCCCCTCATACACACACACACACATACACACACACACACACACACACACACACACACACACACTCTGATTGAGAGGAAGCTGAAGGCTGGGAGAGGTAATTATTACCCCGCCTAGGAACATGAACTCAACAGTCCCTCTTACCCCAGACCCACTGCTGAAAGCAAAGAACCAACTCCTGTAAGTTGGAATCATTTTTTTAAAGATGTATTTATTTACTTTATGTATATGAGTACACTATAGCTCTCTTCCACACACCACAAGAAGGTAATGAATCCCTTTACAGACAGTTGTGAGCCACCATGTGGTTGCTGGGAATTGAACTCAGGACCTCTGGAAGAACAGTTGGTTGTAACACAAGTGAAGGAATACTTCAGCCACAGGACAAGTGAACTTCCTAGGGAGAGTGAGGTGGGCTGGCCAGAAGTAAAAGCTGCCTTGTTTCAGTTCCTTTTATGTGGGCTGCCACCAGATGGTGTGCTGCAGAGTTAGGGTGAGTCTTCCAGTCTCCAATAATCTGATTAAGAAAATCCCTCATGACCACATCCAGCACTTTAGGTCACAGTTAATTCCAGATACAACCAAGTTGACAGTCAGTATTAGCCATCACAGAAACATATATAGTATTTATTATATGCAAAAGGCTGTTCTAAAGTTATATGTTATCTCATACAATCCTCATAAGTGATTACTTTGTATAATGGCTAGATTTTTGTGTGTGTGTCAACTTGACACAAGCTGGAGTTATCACAGAGAAAGGAGCCTGCCTTGAGAAAATGCCTCCATGAGATCCAGCTGTAAGGCATTTTCTAAATTAGTAACCAAGGGGGTCAGCCCATTGTGGGTAGTACCAGCCCTGGGCTGGTAGTCCTGGGTTCTATAAGAAAGCAAGCTGAGCAAGCCAGGGGAAGCAAGCCAGTAAGTAACATCCCTCCATGGCCTTTGCATCAACTCCTGCTTCCTCACTTGACTTCCTTTGGTGATGAAAAGCAATGTGGAAGTGTAAGCTGAATAAACTCTCTCCTCCCCAACTTGCTTCTTGGTCATGATGTTTGTAGAGGAATAGAAACTCTGACTAAGACACTTGGTTTTTACATTGTTTTAATTTTTTGTTTAAAGTTCATGCTATAGATAGAGAGGTGAATGGCGTTGTGACTGGTTCTACATCTCATAGCTGATGTACGCACCCAGATTTTATATAGACAATTCATAAGTGTCAACATAGTTTGCAGCAAATTTAAAGAATTCTGGGTCAATTACAGCATGGGTTAATGAGTATTTTAATCACATACTCTGAACTGGTGCTGCACAAATGTAAATAATAAGATGAAAGTTCATGGTAAAGTATTTCCGATGCAGGAATATGTATGTCTAGATAGCTAAATGAACAAAGCAATATGAATCTAAGAAAACGTGGTTTTAGTAAGATTCCCTGAGCTCACTTAGACCCTTTTAGACCACAGCCTTATGGGTGACTTGGGGGAAGTTACCCAGCTAGGAGGGCTAGGCATCTCACAGCTGACATTTGAATAGGGAGACAGATAATGAGAAAACAAAGATGGGTATTAAGTCTGTATTGACATCCAACTTGAAGGGCTTAGAGGGTCAGACACAATTCCAAACGACCCCTGCCGGCTGGAGCTAAAAATAGAATCTTGCTCAATAGCAACAAAGGAAGTCTTCTGTTGAAAGGCACTCAAATAAAAGAGGGCTGGAACATTTTGGTATCGGGTCAATCTCCACTCCTATTTAGCTACTTTCATATGATGTATCCTTTATGTTGATGAAAATAAACACCCATAATCTGCACACTCTATTTTGTGTTGTTTTTGTTTTATTTGAAGATATGTCCTGAGAGCTGGAGAGATGTCACACCTAAGAGAAGAATAGAAAGTACCCCAAAAATCTCAGTGGCGATTCTGGATGTTGTGGGGACTGGACTGCAGATAGGGGAAGACTCTGCATAGCCTACTGTGGATTTTCTTGTTCTATCACTTGTCAAAAATATTCTTCGACCCCAGGCACAAACCATGCACCACTGCTGGAGTTGATTGCTGTCATCTAGTCCCAGTGATCTCTGATCTCACGATTCCCTCCTGTCCTGATCTATCTGCCAGGTTCCCCTGTTACTAGATTTCTACTTCAGCCCCTCCAGTTCCTATCAGTCATGATAATTCCTGCTATCAAGCCTCTAATGATATCTGCTACCTACTCTCTAATCCAACAAGCCAAATAATTAACTAACAAACATCAGATTAAACTAAGGCATGTTACTGGATATTATTTAGGAAATATATGCTAGTCCTCTTTCTGCTGTGTGCATGTACACATATGTGTGTCTGTGTGTATTTGTGTGTGTTTATCTGTGTGTGTGTGTGTGTGTGTGTGTGTGTGTGTGTGTGTGTGTGTGTGTGTTGAATCCAGAATCTTCAGAATGACAGATGTGCTAACCATTGTAAAAAAATAAAACATTAAGCATCCCACTCTGAAAGAAAAGTAAGAGTCAAATATTTAGTTAATTGTGTGAACAAACACCAGAGGTGGAAATCGGGATTCCCTTGAGTAAGTTTCAAGCCCTGAAGTAGAAGGTCTGTGAATCAAACCTGCAAATATGGCCAGGTCACTAAGTACAACCCTTCCAAAGCAGGAAGCCATTCTTCCATCTTCGACTGTATTGTGAGTGAAGGAAATGTGTTTCTGCTATAGAAAGCATACAAGGAGGGATACTAAATGTGTGTCATTGTCTGTTTTAGTTACTATTTTACTGCTGAGAAGAGACACCATGACAAAGGAAGTGTTCAGCTGGTGGCTGACTTACAGTCTTAGAAAATTAGTCCATGATCATCATGGTAAGGAGAGACAGGCATAGTGCTGGAGCAATATGAAAGAAGTATATCTTGATCCATAGGTCTGGGGAGAGAGAGACAGAGACAGAAACACATACACAGACAGACAGACAGACAGACAGACAGACAGACTAGGTCTGGTAAAATGGCTTTTGTTTTTTATTGTTTTTGGTTTGGGGGTTTTTGTTTGTTTATTTGGGGGGGGTTATTTGTTTGTTTGGTTTTTGTTGTTTTTGTTTTTTATGTCTCCCTAAGATTCTGCTGTAGGAATTTCCCTTTTAAAAAAAAAATAATTAATTTGTTTATGTATTTATACCCCAAATGATGCCTCCTCCTAGTCACCCCCTCCCTGATCCCTTCTCCCTTTCACCTCTGTAAGTCTCTGCAGGATTAAGCCTATCATGGAAACCGAGCTGCATATTGGCTAAGTATGTGCCAGGGACCTTGGTCCAGCCCATGTATACACTGTAGGTGGTGACTCAGTCTCTAAGAGGTCCAAGTTAGAGTGAACTCTGTTGGTCTTCCCGTAGAGGTTCTCATTACCTTCAGGTCCTTGAGTTTTCCCTTGGACTGACTCTTCCATGAAAGTCCCAATATGTTCTGTGGTTCATACAGTATGCTATTTGTATCTGCATCTGTTTTAGTCAGTTGCTGGGTGGAGCCTCTCAGAGGACAGGTATGCTAGGCTCCTGTCTATATGCATAACAGAATACCATTAATAGTAGCAGGGGTTAGTAGCTACCCTTGAAATTGGTATCAAGTTGAGTCTGTTATTGGTTGGCCATTCCCTCAGTCTCTACTCCATCTTTATCCTTGCATTTCTTTTAAACAGGAAAATTTTGGAGTTGTAAATTTTGTGGGTAAGTTGGTATCCCAATACTTCTATTATGGGCCCTGCCTGGCTACAGGAGGTAAACTTCAGGATCCATGCACAGGATGGATCCAACTTGGATAAGGTGATCCTCATTGACTCCTGGAAGCCTTCTCTATCCCAGGTCTCTGGAATATACTAGAGATGCCCCCACCCTTACCCCCAATAGCTGTATATTTATATTTATCCTCTTGGCCCTCTGTCCTGTCTCTCCCCACATCTGATTCCGCCCCTCTTTTCCCATTCACTCTCCCACCTAGTTCCATCCCTCCTTCTGCCTCCTATGACTGTTTTACTCCCCCTTCTAAGTGAGATTTAAGCATCCTTACTTGGGCCTTCCTTCTTGTTTAACTTCTTTGGATCTGTGGGGTGTATCATGAGTATCCTATACTCTATGGCTAATATCTACTTATCAGTGAGTATATACTATGCATGTCCTTTTGGGTCTGGGTTACATCACTCTGGATGATATTTTCTAGTTCCATCAATTTGCCTGAAAAATTCATGATGTCCTTGTTTTTAATAGCTGAATAGTATTCCATTATGTAAATGAACCACATTTTCTGTATCCATTCTTTGGTTGAGGGACATCTGGGTTGTTTCCAGTTTCTGTCTATTCCCAATGAAGCTGCTATGAACATAATGGAGCAAGTGTCCTTTGTGGTATGGTAGAGCATCTTTTGGGTATATGCCCAGGAGTGGTATAGCTGGGACTTCACAGAGGACTATTTCCAGCTTTCTGAGAAACCATCCAGAGTGGTTGTACACGTTTGCACTCCCCCCAGCAAAGGAGGAGTGTTCCCCTTGACCTACAACCTCACCAGCATGTGCTGTCCTTGAGTTTTTGATCTTAGCCATTCTGATTAGTGTAAGAGGGGATCTCGGGGTTGTGTTGATGACCGTTGAACACTGTGTGTCGAACATGTTGTGTTGAACATTTCTTTAAATGCTTCATGGCCACTCAAGATTCCACTGTTGTGAATTCTCAGTTTAGCTCTGTACCCCATTTTTAAATTGTGTTATTTGGCTTATTGGCTTTTGAGAGCTCAAAGTCCACCCTCAGTGACACACATCCAAAAATGCCATATCTAACCCTTTCCAAATAGTTCCACTAGCTGGGGACCAAGCATTCAAACATATGAACCTATAGGAATATTCTCATTCAAACCACCATACTCTCCTAATTCAGAATCTACCTATTGACATCCCGGGGACGAGGCAATGCACTACTGGTGGGACCAATCACTACCCACAGAAATCTCTTAAATATTTTGTGGGTTGGCTCATATCTGGCTATAGTCCTTGAACTTCTAGAATGGGTAATGATCCAGTTTAGGCTAGTCATTAAAGTATTTTCTACTTTAGATATTTCAGCATCTCTATAAATAAAATATAAAGAATAATTACATGAATTATGGCTGTCTTTTATGGCAATCATATAACTACCTCAATAAAAAATTCACAATGCACAGAGGCAATGCAATTCACTGTAAAGATATCAACTAATTATAAACCCTATCACAGATAAATTATATGTGATTAAATTTCCTCATCTATAAAATATAATGGTTAGATTAAGTCTAAAGTCTTTTGATTATAATCTAATCAGTTTTAACTCTGTAATCTTACTTACATATGATAATTAAAAAATATGAATGCCCTTTTAGAAAATTAAAAACAGATTTTATTTTGCTCTAATTGTAAATTAAAGATGCTTAGTAATTGGTAAAAAAAAAAATAGATACATTTTTGGAAACTCAAATTGATGCGTGTGTCAGTTAACAACTGCCATGTAACAAAAGACCATAAATTGTGTGGCTTCAAACAGTCCACAGTGATCACCAGGGAGTTTCCATGGGTCAGGAATCCAGGCTAGAAAGACCTGGTTTTCTACTTGGCGCTCCCTGAGTCTACAGTCTAGGGACCAGGTAAACAGCACACTGTTCTCGAACTTGTTGTGGGGAAGGTTGGGTAGGTCTTCCAGGCTTTAATAATGAAAATCTGGTCTTTATATTGTGTCATGTGAGTTTTCTCTGTGTTCTAGATCTTTTTCCCCATTCTCTGAAACAAAGTACAACATGCTATAACAAATCTGCAGGAGGACTATCCTACCGTCCTCACTCCAGCACAGCAGCAAGAAGCAAGTCCTAAGTTCCACCCCAACCCCAAGAGCGAGGGAGGGTACAGAAGCCAGCCTCTCTTAAGTCAGTCATCATCCCCAGAGGATCTCACAAAGAAATACAAAGTAGCTACTAAAAATAACCTCACATCCTTTAATTGATTTAAAAATAATAGACAGTTAAGAACCAAAGTGACAAGGAAGGTTGGTATAGGAAAAATTTCTTATTCTAGAAGCCATGGCAAGGACATGAGTGGGAAGCACACAATTCTTGTCAGGAGACACTGACTGTCACCACTTTCCATAGTCACAGAGGCCTACAAGATGGGGTCGTGGCCCTCACCTTATAGTAAGCAGAGTGAACAAGAAGGTAAGTGGTTTCTACACAATTAGAATGAATGGAGTCTGATAAAAAACATAAACGACATTTCCTGTACATCACCAAGGGGAGTGTTGCTTCCTTTCTTCCACATCAACTCCCTGTGACCTGTTGAAGAGATTACTCAGCTAATGCTTACAGCCTTGAGCCTCAGTTTGTTCTAATCTAACAGGCGTGCTCTTCCAGCAGCCAGAAGGATTAACTACAGCTATGCTGTAGGGCGGTCTGTGTAAGTCTGAAGATGAAGACACAAGTGTGCACACAACACGGAACATCTCACATTTTATCTGGTTTGGGGTTTTTTTGTTTGTTTGTTTGGGTTGGTTTGGTTTGGTATTTTGTTTTTAAATTTTTTTTCTAGCAAGAAATTTTCAGGATTGCTTGGTAATCAGCTTGCTACTTTGCTCTGATAAAAGGCCCCGGAGGCCAGAGAGAATAAATAGTGTATGTGTCTTTCTTATGAAGATGCAATAGAGTGCTGCCTGCTAATAAATTGAAATGTAAAAGACACTTAACAATTCATAATGGTTGATCAAAAGAACTGGGCTATTTATATGCTTCTTAAGGATGTTTGACCTAAGTATTGTTACGATGTAGTGAACTGAGATGGAAGGAACAGATTATAAAGAAGCAGATCAAAAGGAAAATGGAGTTCTAGAAATATTTAATAGGGTAATAACTTTACAGACTATTATGGAAGGTGGGTCTTAAAATCGGATTATAAATTGACTCCAAAAGCAGTAATTCCTGAGATTCGGGTGACCTTACACCTCCAGAACACCTGTGGGGAGCCGCCCTCACATTCGCTGTTGCAAGATGGCGCTGACATCCTGTGTTCTAAGTGGTAAACAAATAATCTGCGCATGTGCCAAGGGTAGTTTTCCACCCCATGTGCTCTGCCTTCCCCGTAACGACAACTCGGCCGATGGGCTGCAGCCAATCAGGGAATAATACGTCCTAGGCGGAGAATAATTCTCCTTAAAAAGGGACGGGGTTTCCCCATTCTCTCTCTTGCTCTGGCTCTTGCTTCTTGCTCCTGAAGATGTAAGCAATAAAGCTCTTGCGCTCTTGCGCTCTGGCTCCTAAAGATGTAAGCAATAGAGCGCTTGCTCTCTTGCACTCTTGCTCCTGAAGATGTAAGCAATAAAGTTTTGCCACAGAAGATTCTGGTTTGCTGCGTCTTTCCTGGCCGGTCGCGTGAACGCGTGTAAGAGTTGGTGCCGAAATCCGGGACGAGAAAATCCGGGAAGAAAAAACCCGGGACAAGAAAACTCGGGACGGGAGTTAACCATCACCGGCGCAAGGAAGATCCCTCATTCCGGAACCAGAACTGCGGGTCACGGTCATGAAGTGTTCCCACAAAACAGACTGTTGAGAAGGATTCAACTGCGTGAATTCAGAACTCTTCAGCTGGGGAACAGGGTACCCGTAAGTATAGCTTTACAAGGTAAGTCTGGTCTTGAACTTTCTAACGAAATTCAAGACAGTCTATCAGAAGTAAAGTGGGGAATAGCTTTACAAGGTACGCCTGGTCTTGAACTTTCTAACGAAATTCAAGACAGTCTATCAGAAGTAAAGTGGGAAATAGCTTTACAAGGTATGTTTGGCCTTGAACTTTTTCTAGTGTTAGGAGCCCTTTTGTTCCTTTTCACATGTTATCAAGTGGTTAAGGCAGGGCTGAAAATTCTGGATGAAATTCGAGACAATCTATCAGAAGTAAAGCGGGGAGAGAGAGTAGGAGCAAAGAGGAAATATGGTACACAAAATAAGTATACAGGCCTTTCCACGGGTCTTGAACCCGAGGAAAAGTTTAGGTCAGGTAAGAATACCTGGGGAGAGATTGGAAGGAAGGAAAAGAAAAAAGAAAAGAAAAAAGATCAATTAGCGGAGGTCTCTAGGAGATACTCATCACTAGGTGAGCTCAAGGAGCCAGTTTTTAATAGTTCTGAATCAGATGAAAAGGCTATTAGGGCCTGGAAGGCGCTCTCCCGAGCAGGTGAAGCCACTGGACAACTAACAAAGATCGTCCAGGGACCTTAGGAGTCCTTCTCAGATTTTGTGGCCAGTATGACAGAGGCAGGCTCTTGCAGCCTACAAGGTCTTATTGTCCACCCTGGAGTTGTAGATCAGGATTATAAAGGGGAACTTCAGGTTCTCTGTTCTTGTCCTCAAGTTGTCTTTTCTATATCACAAGGGGACAGAATAGCTCAACTAATAATTTTGCCAAGCCTACATGGCTGTTTTTTCTTCCTCTGGTATTCCTAGAGCTGCCAGAGGGATTGGTTCTACTGAAAGTGATTCTGATTACTTAATAATGCCTTTAGATTGTTGTCAAATTTTATCTACTCATGCCAGGCCATTACAGGTCTGGCAAATGGATGTCACGCATATTTCCTCCTTTGGGAGAAATCAATATTTACATGTTTCTATTGACACCTGCTCTGGTGTAATGTTTGCCACACCTTTAACAGGAGAAAAGGCCTCACATGTGATTCAACATTGTCTTGAGGCATGGAGTGCTTGGGGGAAACCCAAACTCCTTAAGACTGATAATGGACCAGCTTATACATCTCAAAAATTCCAGCAGTTCTGCCGTCAGATGGACGTGACCCACCTGACTGGACTTCCATACAACCCTCAAGGACAGGGTATTGTTGAGCATGCGCATCGCACCCTCAAAGCCTATCTAATAAAACAGAAGAGGGGAATCGAGACTCTATCCCGAGTACCAAGAGTGCCTGTGTCTATGGCACTCTTTACACTCAATTTTTTAAAATATTGATGCTCATGGCCATACTGCGGCTGAACGTCATTGTTCAGAGCCAGATAGGCCCAATGAGATGGTTAAATGGAAAAATGTCCTTGATAATAAATGGTATGGCCCGGATCCTATTTTGATAAGATCCAGGGGAGCTATTTGTGTTTTCCCACAGAATGAAGACAACCCATTTTGGATACCAGAAAGACTCACCCGAAAAATCCAGACTGACCAAGGGAATACTGATGTCCCTCGTCTTGGTGATGTCTAGGGCGTCAATAATAAAGAGAGAGCAGCGTTGGGGGATAATGTCGACATTTCCACTCCCAATGCCGGTGATGTATAATGCTCAAGTATTCCCCTGCTTTTTTACCACTAACTAGGAACTGGGTTTGGCCTTGATTCAGACAGCCTTGGCTCTGTCTGGACAGGTCCAGACGACTGACACCATTAACACTTTGTCAGCCTCAGTGACTACAGTAATAGATAAACAGGCCTCAGCTAATGTCAAGATACAGGGTGGTCTCATGCTGGTTAATCAACTCATAGATCTTGTCCAGAAACAACTAGATGTATTATGGCAAATAGCTCAGCTGGGATGTGAACAAAAGTTTCCGGGATTGTGTGTTACTTCCATTCAATATGAGAAATTTACTAGGGCAGCTAATTTGTCAAAAAGTCTTTCTCAGTATATGTTACAGAATTGGACGGCTGAATTTGAACAGATCCTTCGGGAATTGAGACTTCAGGTCAACTCCACGCGCTTGGACCTGTCCCTGACCAAAGGATTACCCAATTGGATCTCCTCAGCATTTTCCTTCTTTAAAGAATGGGTGGGATTGATATTATTTGGAGATACACTTTGCTGTGGATTAGTGTTGCTTCTCTGGTTGGTCTGTAAGCTTAAGGCCCAAACTAGGAGAGACAAGGTGGTTATTGCCCAGGCGCTTGCAGGACTAGAACATGGTGCTTCCCCTGATATATAGTTATCTATGCTTAAGCAATAGGCCGCTGGCCATTCAGCTCTTGCACCCCACGAGGCTAGTCTCATTGCACGGGATAGAGTGAGTGTGCTTCAGCAGCCCGAGAGAGTTGCACGGCTAAGCACTGCAGTAGAAGGGCTCTGCGGCATATATGAGCCTATTCTAGGGAGACATGTCATCTTTCAAGAAGGTTGAGTGTCCAAGTGTCCTTCTCCCCAAGTAAAACGACACGGGAGCAGGTCAGGGTTGCTCTGGGTAAAAGCCTGTGAGCCTAAGAGCTAATCCTGTACATGGCTCCTTTACCTGCACACTGGGGATTTGACCTCTATCTCCACTCTCATTAATATGGGTGGCCTATTGCTCTTATTAAAAGAAAAGGGGGATCTGTGGGGAGCCGCCCTCACATTCGCTGTTGCAAGATGGCGCTGACATCCTGTGTTCTAAGTGGTAAACAAATAATCTGCGCATGTGCCAAGGGTAGTTTTCCACCCCATGTGCTCTGCCTTCCCCGTGACGACAACTCGGCCAATGGGCTGCAGCCAATCAGGGAGTAATACGTCCTAGGCGGAGAATAATTCTCCTTAAAAAGGGACGGGGTTTCCCCATTCTCTCTCTTGCTCTGGCTCTTGCTTCTTGCTCCTGAAGATGTAAGCAATAAAGCTCTTGCGCTCTTGCGCTCTGGCTCCTAAAGATGTAAGCAATAGAGCGCTTGCTCTCTTGCACTCTTGCTCCTGAAGATGTAAGCAATAAAGTTTTGCCGCAGAAGATTCTGGTTTGCTGCATCTTTCCTGGCCGGTCGCGTGAACGCGTGTAAGAAACACCCTAGTTCTTCATATGTTTTCCAGTCAGATCGACATTGTCACCATTTTCCAGTGTTGAATTAAAATAAGCTCATCACTAATAGGACACTCACTCGTCACCCAAGAGCCCCTGTAGCTTAGAGACTGGCATACACAGCAGTACTCAGCCAGTACGGTGCTGACCAGCCAAGCGGGAAGGAGATTGCTACTTTGTTTCCACAACAGCAAACCTGTTAATAGGATGTTGATAGGGCTGTTGATAGGAAGCCCTTCATCTGGATTGGGGAAAACAGAGACGGGCATCTAGCATACCATAGGGCCCACATGAAAAGATCCTGTCAGGGCCATCCAAAGGATACTTAGCTTCAGTTTAACACAGTTTAACCTAAGTATCTAAATGCTAAGGCCTTGGGAGTTATAAATGAAGGAGGAATGGGCGAAAGGATCAATTTGTGAAAGCTTTCAGATGAAGTATAGGATTTTTTTAAGGAAAGGATTAGAAAGAAATAATTAGCTGCACCAAATAGCCTCTAAGTGTTCTTTTGGGAGGAGCCTGGTACACCATAAAGCTAGACATCACTTTTACAATTTTACAGGTTAGAAAAGAGAGACTCAGGAAACAATTCTCAATGCCCATGCATGTCAGACCCTTCCATTTCCTTCCTAGTCTCTCCTATGGCTGCTTCCTTCACTCTCCTCTTTCTCCCACTGCATGCAGGCATTGTGCATATCATACTACATAAAACTACATAAAAATATGAACTACATAAAAATATGAAAGAATTGTAAAGTCTTGTCAACAAGAGGTTAATATTGTTGGAAATGGGAGTCACCCCTGTTATCAGCCAGGTATGATTCATGGATGCCTAAAATTATTAATAGTAGCAAACCCTCTACATAGAATTAGTTTTCTATACACACAGTAATCATGAGTTTATAAATTAGGCACAGTAAGTAGTCAGCAGTAGTAAATGATTAGATGAAACAATGAGAAGTCTACAGCCATAAATCTTACGTAAATAGGCTTTCCCATAATACCTTGCACTATTTTACTATCCCACTCTACTTATGATAATGTAAGTGCCTTTGATGCCCACGTAACGAGGAACAGTGAGGCAAATGATGCACAGAGATGTCTCCCCGGGCTACCTGAGGACAAGCACTGTGCTAGAGCAAGACTGTGATGACGGTAATGAGTAACATTGTATCAAACAAGGGCAGGAATTGATGGCAGTATCGAGTAACATTGTACCAAATGAGCAGGGAGTACACACAGAGTGGGTAGCTGGTCAGAGTCTGAAGGAGATGGGAGCAAGATTTAAGCTCTCTATTGAAAAGGTTATACAGCTTAAAAGGCAGAAATTACTTCTGGAAATTTCCATATGTTGAAATCTTCTGGCCATGTGTACATGATGCCTCAGAAAGGGAACCATGGGTGAGGTTGTAACATGTAAGTCTACGTTGGAAACCAGGTTTCTGGAGGCTTTACTTTAGGGCATCTTTTGGAGATATTTGACTCACTGAGGGTGGGGGAAGGAAAATATGAGAACCAAGGAGCATGGGAAGAAAGCAGGAACAAATCCATACGATAACATCAGGCTCGGTAACACAGCATCTACTCAGTATTGAGTTTAGCCCCCCCCCCATTAAAGCTCTATTTGACTTCACTGATATGTATTTAATAGAATCAGAAATAGTTGCATCTGCTAGAAGCTTCACTGGGATACCATAACAGCAACAAATACCTTCCTTGTCCATCTCTAGGAATTTATAATATTATTGCCATTATAAAAATACACTTTATTTCTCAAATCAGTGGCTGGCAAAAGGAATAATCTCTCTCCAAACCTTCCTTTCAGTCAGCCATCTCTCAGATAATATAACCACATGAGCCAAAGCCTTTCTTTACAGAAGACCATAAGGAAATAGATGAGCAAATGAATGCTTAATAGAAAAATCTTGGTATGAATAGGGAGAGATGGAAATCATTTTAATGTTTCAGCCACCTTCAGCACTTAAATTTTTCCTACAGTGAATAAAATAAAATAATAAAATATCTCTATTAGTTTTCGCACAGTACATAAAGCTGAATGATTTCGAGTATTTGCTATTACAATTATCTCATCTTCAAGAACATTTTTCTCTTTAGAAGATTCAAGCCTCACTTTGTACAAAAATGACTTTGAATTTTGAGCATCCTGATAGTCTCCTGTATCATAACCCCATACAATGGATGAAAAGACAGAGCACAAATTCCAATAATAATATCATATTCTAAGTTCTTTATTTCAAAAATTATTGGAAATAAATAAATAAAAAGCTGTGGTCATGCCTTGCTTCATGTTTCACTCAATAAAATGGAGACAATGTCACACAAACCCTATTTCTACTGGACGTGCACCATGTCACTTCTGAAGTTAATTCTTCAACATGAGCTGTGACTTTATAGAAATGACTTAGATCCGGGAGGACAAAGTCTTGAAAGGATACTATCACATCCAAAGCTAAGGTCAAAGCTGGGTAGGAGGAAGAAAAAAGAGAGGCATAAGTCTAAGCTATAGCTGAGCACAATCCCATGGCCCCTTTTCCCAGATGGTTTAGAAACTGCTGTACTAGTTATGCCAGGCTCATTCCATTCTAGAACACACGGGAAGACTGGCTGTCTCTGATGGTTACTGAAGTATTCTCTCATGGAAACACTAAGGTCTATGAGGAAGCAACTAGGAAGTAAAGAAGCTAACATACTAGACAGTGTCTGCCTTTCTTCTTTGTGCAGATGCAGGCCACAAAGAGAACCTGGTGGTTATCGAATCCCCAGGTAAATTGAAAATACAGCATGGGGTGGGATGTACCTCATCTTCCATCTGTGTGAGTCAGATTTCCACCGCTGTGACAAAGGAATGGAAAAGCCAACTTATAAGCAAGGTCACTGTGTTTGGGCTCCTGATGTCAGAGGTATCATGTTACTGTCTCACAGTCCTGTTGCCTTGGGCAGGAGGACTACTGTGTGAATGTATCAGTGCAGAGCAACCCACCTTTTGGCAGCTGGGACACAGTTTTCAGGCTCCTATTAAGGAAGGGCAAGCCTCCAACATCCTAACTTTATTCCACTAAGCATCACCATCTCTCGGTCGCTACTGACTATCATCCACTCCAATTCAACACATTGAACTTTGGAGGACATTAAGATACAAATATGGTGGTTTAATTTGTGAGTGTTTGTGTGTTTATTTTTTTGTTTTTGTTAATTTGTTTTTTTTTTAAGAAAGAGAAAAGGAAAATTGTGTCTATAGGGAATTGGGAAGATAGAAAAGGAACTGGAGGAAGAGAAAATATGATCAAAACATATGAATTTTTGAAGTTAGATGAAAAGCATATAGATATATTTGCTTAGTCATTTAAAATTAGTGTTCTATCCAAAATGTCCCAGACTACATGACTAACATCATACCTGCCATAGTTATTTTATGTTGTGCAGCTTTCTCTTCTCAGTTGAAACAGCCCTTCCTGGGAAAAGGTTTGTTAGCACTTGGGAAGTAAATGAAATTTATAAGGCTCAGGAAATACACAAAACCTCACAGATACTCAGAAGTTCCTAAAACATACAAGATTCACAAGGCAATATGAGCAATAACAGAGAAGGCACCTCTATGTGCCCAATGAAGCTGCCTGCAAGCATGGAAAGAGCTGCACATCCATGGGCGTGGGCATTGCAGTGATGCAGCTGTGATGCAGTCATCCATGCTTCTATATCATTATAGCCCCAGCAAACTCACTGGCATACTGAGTGAGATGTGAGTAGAAGACTTTCTCTGCCCTTTCATCGATTCCCTACTTGGGGTGGATGGACATTTGGGCATGCCTCCCCAAGAAAGCTCACACACATCATTGTACAGTTTTCACCCTAAGAGCTGAAGACACCAGCATCTAAGATGCCAAGACAGTGATTTCTGCCATGGAAGCAAAATGCAAGTCTGTTTAAATCCAGGGGAGTGTTTCTTCATCTCACCCTATAACAACTCAGAAGCTCTCGGCTATTTTATAAAGGATGACAGGGTTTCGGTCTTGTTCTCTAAACAAGCCAATCACCCAGCCTTGTCACTGGCTCTTGAAGACAGATTTCTGGTTCCAATAGAGAAATTCAGCCCGCCTGCTCTCATGCCTAAAGACAGCCAAAGTGCAATGCCACAGAGTTTAAATTCATAAACGCTTACTTCTTTAACAAGTGAAACTGACAGGACTTTTACCACCAAGCCAGCAAACATTTTACACTCTGAGCATTGCCAAAAGTATGTGCTTGCCCTACAAGTGAACGTTTGTTTCCAAATTCATAGCATTCATGCAAAGGTAAGGGCTTTAAAGAAAGGATTCAGTGTCCTAAATGGAAGGGAAGATATTTAACTTGAACCACTTATTTCTAAGTTGGCATGCTACAAATTTTAGCATATCTCCAGACAAGCAGAAATCCCCTAGATGGTGATAACAGTCTCCTCTCTTTTCTTCGGTTGCCTCTGGGTTACTCTTCCATCCCAGTATGAACTCTTCACACTGAAGACAAGTGATCCTCTTGCAATGCAAACCTGCTAGGTTAACTCTACATTGAAAATCCTTGGATGACTTATGAAGTGCTCCTTAGATAATAGCCCAAATCATCAGTAGTCACAAGGGGGCTGTTGCTTCTTCCTCCAGCATCTTCTCTCCTCCTGCATCTTCTCCTCCTTCCCTTGTCCTTACTGTTCTTGAAACATGTTTCAGTTCCTCAATGATGTCATTCTCCATCCTACTGCTGGCCTTTGTTATAAGGAACATACTCAGTTGATGTTCTCAAATCTCTCTCCCAGCATCTCTCTAACTTCATTTACCCGCTGATTGATCTCAGGTCATGCATCTCTCTTCAGGACGGGGTCATTTTCTGAGACTGTCTAGCTTTGCTGTCTTTGCCATATGTGTTCACAGAATTGTGGTCCTTCTCAGCACTTCCTGTTTATTTTAATATTGTGAAGAGTTACCAAGAGTCTACCTCAGCTGTCTGTGAGCTCTCCAGGGAAGGAACTACCTACCTCCTTGTCCCTCTCCTTGGTGATCATTGTGTTCTCTTCATTGAGCACATGGAGTAGTGCAAAGCAGGTGCTCTTCAGTATTTATTGAGCGAATCTATTCATAAATGGGATTAGTATTCTCTTACGTAGTTTCACCATGTCAAAGGATAACAATAGAAAGACAAACGGGAAACTTAGACAACAATTAGCATACAGATCAAAGCAACTGCTAAATACAGCGTACAAGATGCCCATAAAATGTTTACATGAAGCTAGTATTTCTCTTAGAGAGAATACCAGAAGCAGGAGGAAGAGAGGGCAATGGACAGAGTTGGAAATGGAGTTGTTACAAGAGAGAGCAGATCTTGTTTGCACTGGCAACACTAAATACATTGTGATATATGCTTCTGTATTCATTCTACACATTGGACAATGTGCTTCACTTCGGTTGTCCCTCACTTCATTTTCTTCTTAATTATGAAGTGATGTGGGCAAGGTAGATAAGATTCACATCACTTTACAATTGATCAGGAATGTTCCTGAGAGAGATGTCCCTGAGAGCTAAACTGAAAACCTAGGGCTATAGTCATGTCCCCAGTGCCTTCCCCACACTATGCTAACACAGTGGCTGTCTTCTCTGATGAAATATAAAAACTACTACCATCAAGTTAACACAACAGTGTTAATAAGGTCTTACATGAAACTTTCTTGGAATGAAATTTGATGCCCTCAAAAGCCTTTCAATGTTGATAGGAGAGCTACGGGTATATATCATTTATTTGTTTGTCCTTGTATCCTGTTCTTCCAGTCAATTCTTACTGCTTGCTGTAGTTAGGTTCTATAAAATCACCATAAAGACTGAATTAACAAATATTGAACCATTGCTCTTGGGGAAATACAGAATTAAGATCCTATGGGCCCCTGCCCACACTTCTATCAGCTAATCAATGCATAGTCTATTTTATGTGTGCTTCTATTAATGGCATATCACACATTGAATTCATGACCAGCCACACCATTAACTGAAGCCTGAAAGAGTGCATCTTAGACATGTGTTTTCTATTCTAAGTCTACTTGCATTTTTAAACATTAGCCAGCACTTTCGGATGAAGTGTACTGTCATATTAAACAGAAAAAAATATACCATCAAAGAAAGGAGAAACAGGTGACAAAGCATGGACTAAACAGAATATACAAAGGATACTATTTACATTTTGAGAGATGAGGCAGGAATACAGAACACTTCCCTTTTTTGACACCTCTGGGAATATGCATATCCAGAAATTCTACATGTTTGATATTCTTCAAAATATGATAAAGGCCAGGACTATACTGACTGGTTTTGTGTGTCAACTTGACACAAGCTGGAGTTATCACAGAGAAAGGAGCTTCCCTGGAGGAAATGCCTCCATGAGAGCCAGCTGTAAGTCATTTTCTCAATTAGTGATCAAGGCGGGTGGGGGGGTGGCCAGCCCATTGTGGGTGGTGCCATCCCTGGACCTGTAGTCCTGAGTTCTATAGAAATGCAAGCTGAGCAAGCCAGGGGAAGCAAGCCCGTAAGGAACATCCCTCCATGGCCTCTGCATCAGCTCCTGCTTCCTGACCTGCTTGAGTTCCAGTCCTGACTTCCTTTGGTGATGAACAGCAGTGTGGAAGTGTAAGCAAAATAAACCCTTTCCTCCCCAGCTTGCTTCTTGGTCATGATATTTTATGCAGAAATAGAAACCCTGACTAAGACAAGGAACATGACTTAGAAATTAGAACTCCAACACATTTGAGTATGCAGACAGATTCTCATCTACAGAACCAGCAACTATAAGCCTAAAAGTTATTAAAATACACAGCCAGTGAGTAAAATTGAAAGAAAGAGAAGACAAAGTAAAAGGAAGTGAAGTATCTCAACCTACATATCCCCAGGATAAATATTTACAAGTAAAACTGCAATGCCACCAGGTACATATATATGAAGAAGCAACTTGGAAGATAAAACTGTTTAATAAATTCACTGAGAATGGCAAAGAAGGAAATTAGGAGAAGAGGAAGTGCCCCAAATCCTATGAGTAATGGTGTCAAGTAGCTCAGAAGGGAGTTTTCAGAAGTCTGGCGGCAGGAAATGAGTGGTCTGGAGCTAAACAAGCAAAATGCAGTGTGAAGAAACAGTAGACCTAGAAGTTCAGACTCTAGCGACAGGTATTAAGCCACATGTGTCTGGGACTTCAGGAAAATAACAATATTGAGAAAGTTGGGCCAGTGGTTCTGAGAGCGTATACTGCCTCCTCAGTGAGTATATAAGTCCTTTCTTAGCATCTAAGAGGTGGCTCACAATTGTAACTCCAGTCAAGGGCAATGCAAGGCTCTGGGCTCCACAGGTGCATGTACATAAAGACTCGAGCACATAAAGATACATATGCACATTATCTTAGGGTTTTACTGCTGTTAACAGACACCATGACCTAGTAAAGTCTTATAAAGGACAACATTTAATTACAGGTTCAGAGGTTGAGTCCATTATCCTGAAGGCAGGACCATAGCAGCATCCAGGCAGCATGGTGCAGGAGGAGCTGAGAGTTCTGCATCTTCATCCGAAGGCTGCTAGCAGAATACTGACTCTCGGGCAGCTAGGATGAGGGTCTTAAAGCCCACACCAACAGTGACACACCTACTCCAACAGGGCCACACCTTCTAATAGTGCCACTCCCTGGGCCAAGCATATACAAACCATCACACACATAAAGACAAGTGCCTCTAAAGGCACATGTGTGCATACATAGACACACACACAATTAAATATAATAAAAGTTAAAATTACAAAAGAAAGTTGGCCTATACCAGATTGGAAGAGATGGACAGAGACCAATGGCTAGGTAACAGGTCAACATTCATTCAGAAGGGACTCATTAGCCTGCAGAACAATCCTGCAAACTAGTAAAACTAGTTGATGATGGTCACCAACCCATGAACTCTAACAGGATTTGATGACAGATTAAGTTAAAGGAAAGAGTGGACGTTAGTAAGACAACCCCAGGCTCTTATGTGCCACCTTTGTTCTGTCCAAGATGCTATAACAAAAGACCACATTCTTCACAGCTCATGAGGAAAGGCAAACAGCTTTCTTCCACCTCTGAAGGCCAATACGATGAAGATCAAGGCTCCAGGACATTTGATGTCTGATAAGGACTCTTCCTACTTCAAGAAATGCCTCTTCCCACAGGAACTTCATGCTTCGGGAGACAGGGAAACTCTCAGGGGCCTCTTTCTAAAGGTCACCAATACCATGCAGGAGCCCTCTGAACTAATGGCCTAACTGACTCCCAATCAGTTTATCTATCAGCTGATGTTTTTGACAAGATCTGATAAAATCTGCCTATTCAGCAAAACAAATGAACAAATAAACAAGCAAGCCCTGATCTCATACAGTTTCTCAGCTGTTACAGTCCTCCTTTGCACAGCAGGCCGGGTCGCCAGACCCCAGTGGATGCCCGAAGGCATGTCTGCTTTAGAAACCTGTGATTTAGTCAGCTATTGGATGGATCACAGGGCCCCCAGTGGAGGAGCTAGAGAAAGTACCCAAGGAGCTAAAGGGATCTGCAACCCTATAGGTGGAACAACAATATGAACTAACCAGTACCCCGGAGCTCTTGACTCTAGCTGCATATGTATCAAAAGATGGCCTAATCGGCCATCACTGGAAAGAGAGGCCCATTGGACATGCAAACTTTATATGCCCCAGTACAGGGGAACGCCAGGGCCAAAAAGTGGGAATGGGTGGGTAGGGGAGTGTGGGGGAGGGTATGGGGGACTTTTGGGATAGCATTGGAAATGTAAATGAGGAAAATACCTAATAAAAAATAAAAATAAAAAAAGAAACCTGTGATTTGTTGTCTCTTCCATCTGAACTACACTGTTTTCACAGTCTGAGGTCTTTGCAGCCTCAAACTCACACCATTCACTGCCCACCCTACCCCCATTTTACAGATTACTTCTTATTGTAGTTGTTGCCAATTTCATCTTAAAAACAGGTCTCTTCCTCATTTCGTAATGAGCTCTCATAGGCAGCACATTCCAGCTTTTCTCTCCTGCATCTGGACTTCTAGCATCAGCACTCACACACTTTAGAGTGATTGTAAAACAGGGGTTGCTTGAATACACTCTGTGATAGGCAGCAAGAGATCTGACAACTTAGATTGTTGCTGAGTCACTGCAGGCTGCACACAGTGTGGCCACAGTGTGTAAAGGCTGGCTTGAGTCCTTAGACCAGCTCACAGTGTTACCATGCTACTCAGAATACCATGTGGCATTATCAGATATTTGTTTCTAGAATCCTCTGTTATTGATCAAGTAAAGGTAACAGAAACTATGGAGAGCAAGCCCTTGAATGGGCATGGTGGTGCCACCTATTTTCCTATTGTAGGTTACTCATCCATGCAGCACACATGCCTAATCTATGCTGCACACACGCCTTATCCGTATAGCACACATGTCTCTTCTGTGTAACACATGTGCCTTGTCCATGCTGCACACACACACTTCTTCCATGTAGCACATATGCCTTATCCATGCAGCACACAAGCTTCATTTATGCAACACACATGCCTCATCCATGCAGCACACATGACTCATCCATGTAGCACACACATGCCTCATCCATGTAGCACACACTTCATCCATGTAGCACACACACCTAGTCTATGCTGCACACATGCCTCATCTGTATAGCACACACGTCTCGTCTGTGTAACACATGTGCCTCGTCCATGCTGCACACACACACTTCATCCATGTAGCACATATGCCTTATCCATGCAGCACACAAGCTTCATTTATGCAACACACATGCCTCATCCATGCAGTACACATGACTCATCCATGTAGCACACACATGCCTCATCCATGCAGCACACACACTTCATCCATGTAGCACACACACCTAGTCTATGCTGCACACATGCCTCATCTGTATAGCACACACATCTCGTTCATGTAATACATGTATCTTGTCCATGCTGCACACACACTTCATCCACGTAGCACATATGCCTCATTCATGCAGCACACAAGCCTTGTCCATGCTGTACACAAGCCTTGTCCATGTTGTACACATGCTGCTTTGTAACCTTGATCTACACTCCCACATCCAAAATAACCCCTATATCCACCTTTGGTTTATCATTCTTTCTAACAATGAGGTTATTGAATATTTAAGTGATCCATACTTTTCTCACAAAATTAACCCTAATACGTTAATGTTATTTTGTTTGTTCATTTGTTTGCTTAGTTGATTAGGAGGAGGGAATGTGGCTCAGAGCATAAGACGCTTGACCTAAATTCTGAGCACAGGCGTGTGGATGTCCAGAACTTGACAAAACCTAGCAGGAGTGGTGGGTAACCTTCAATATCCACAGACTTAGAGGCAGCTGCTTAGGTAGACTAGCTAGCAAGCTCCTGGTTCAGTGAGAGACTTTGTAACAAAAAATATGATGAAAGCAAGTTAAGGAAAATATCTGCTATCACTTTTGAGCCTTCACAGATAAGCACAAACATAGTATACAGATACACACACACACACACACACACACACACACACACACACATGCAGAAACAAAGAAAGAAAAAGGCCAAGTGCAGTAAGTATTAGGAACTATCCCATAATTAGCCTCCAAACGATGATACCATTGCATACACTAGCAAGCGTTTGCTGCAAGGACGCTGATATAGCTGTCTCTTGTGAGACTAGGTTGGGGCCTAGCAAACACAGAAGTAGATGCTCACAGTCAGCTATTGGATGGATCACAGGGCCCCCAATGGAGGAGCTAGAGAAAGTATCCAAGGAGCTAAAGAGATCTGCAACCCTGTAGGTGCAACATTATGAACTAACCAGTACCCCGGAGCTGTTGACTCTAGCTGCATATGTATCAAAAGATGGCCTAGTCGGCTATCACTGGAAAGAGAGGCCCATTGAACATGCAAACTTTATATGCCCCAGTACAGGGGAACACCAGGGCCAAAAAATGGGAATGGGTGGGTAGGGAAGTGGGGGGGGTGTGGGGGAGGGTGTGGGGGACTTTTGGGATAGCATTGGAAATGTAATTGAGGAAAATACATAATAAAAATATTAAAGAAAAAAATTTTTTAAAGGAACTATAGAAAGGTATAGAATAGATGGGATTTTCATCTTCTTATTATCAGGATCTCAACCCAGCTGAAGCTCTCACCAGCTTTAGGCCCGTGGGCCCACGCTAATTTGGAGGGTTGTTTGACACAATCTGCTTTGTTTGCAAAAGTCTATGAAATTGTTTTAATTAATTATTCCTTATAACTACCATCTTTTCTGGGAATTAATATTGCCTTAGCATATTCATGAAAAATACATTTATTAGGCATAAATGTAGTGTCAATCTGTCAGAAACTATACAGCATATCATCCCTGTGAATATTAAATTCTTTTAATTACAGTCCATGGGCTCTACCACTCTTGGAACTATAACCAGCTTGTTACTCAGATAACTCAGATGGTTATTTTGATTCAGTCTTCATAGCCACATAGAATTTTCCCATACTTGCTCTATGATTTAACTTTTTAATTTAAATGTAACACACACACTAAGTTTGATGTGGCCAAATTATATGCTTAAATACCTCAAGTTTTATTTTCTGAAATGCAAACCACAGACAAATCTACGGCAGCCAAGGCAGACCAGAGGGTAGTTTCAGTTTAAAAGCTATCAAAGTCAACCAACTGGTTGTTTATTGGAGAACTGGTGGCAACTTCACTATGGAGACTCGATAGTTCTAAGATTGGGAGCCCAAGGCCACAGCAGATACAGATGGCCAGCAGTCGGGAGACCTGGCACAGGCCAGTGGAACTCATCTGTGCAACATTTGTGTACAAGGGTGTAGGGTTGATCCCTAATGAGAGATCAGATAGACAGGATCTCTCTCTCTCTCTCTCTCTCTCTCTCTCTCTCTCTCTCTCTCTCTCTCTCTCTCACACACACACACACACACACACACACACACACACAAACACACACACACACACACACACACACACAATCGCACACATGGGAGAGGGAGAGGGAGGGGAGGGGAGGGGAGAGGGACAGAATAATCACCTGTAAACAACCTGAAAGCACAAAATAGAGGAGACAGGCTGTAGAGACCTCCCTCTTGGATGATGGTACAGAGTTCCCTGACACTGGTCAGTCCAAAATAAACAGATAAACAAATGACTGTAACTGCAGGTCCCATTAGTCTGTGCTTATCAGCATGCTGTTCCCAAATGTAGAAGAAAAGAATGCAATGCAAACTTTAAAAGTCCTAGTAAAATATTAGCATCCCCCTCCAGATTCTGTTCAGTCTACATGGATTTTAGCTGTATTTATAATTCTCTACAATTTTGAACAACCGTTTTGATTTCTAAATGGAAAAGAAAAGTATTGAATCAATATATACAGACATGATAAACAGATCTGTGGGAGAAATGATTACCACAAAGAATAGGCTGATGGTTCAACCATCTAATCCTTTGTGTAGAGAAAAGGATTAAATTATTAATTTTGCAGGTGTGGATTATTTGCTTTGAAGATCATCCATGGTTAATTTAAAAATCAGAACCATTCAGTACACTACTGATTATCTTTCCATAGTGTCAAGTTTGTACTCAGGGAGCATAAACTGATCGCCTTGGACAAACATAATAAGGGTGTTATGAAAGGATGATTTTCACAAGTCATGGGTGCATCCCAAAGCTATATATTAATGTATTAGCTATGCTAGGGCTCCCTGTCTTCACGGGAGGCTGTCAAGAATTACCTTCATTTGCAAGAGAGGCAATGGCTTTAAAATAAAAGCATTACAAAAATCCAATCAACTTGGAACTACTTCTTAAGCATTTATATTTAGTCTAACACAATGTGAGGTGCTGTAATTGACAAGAAAAATAAAGAAGTAAATAAATGCCATGCATGTGCCTTCTGGTAACTTAAAGTGGAATTGAACAAAAGATCTCACAGCACCGTGTAAGGTTGAAGTCAAGTAATTAAGCTTGCAGGTTAGAAACTATATTTCCATAGAAATACAAATTTCTGCAGCTGATTCAACTGGTGAGGTTTTCTTTAGAGGACATTCCTCATAGAATTGCCCCAGAGGGAGAATCTTCTACTCCTCTGCCTGCACAAGATCATCTGTCATGCAACATGAGCATAGATTGGTGTTTTCAATTTATTTGAAAAGAATATAGGATTTCTAGAAACCAAATGTAAGAGGTGAAACCATCAAACCAAGAAGTAGGAAGTAAAAAACAAGAGGGGAAATCTAACTCACGAGGAAACATCAGACAAATCCATAGAGAAATGATCTAGGAAGCACTTTGATCCCACTCATCAAAGATCAGTGTCATGCAATCACCACACAGGACTATTCTACACCCGAGGCTACCTAAGAGGCTCAAGAGCCTTCCCTGGACTGAGAGAAGAAAGCTGGTGAGATCAGGACTTTTTAGAAAACTAAGGACTGTGAATAGAGCTTCACACAAGATTCCGTCTCAGTCAGCGCAGAAGTCTTACACATTACAGTAGAGGTAGAGTTGTAGAGGCGAATGTTTGTTCCCAGGAGATGCATCTGTTGAATTTAGGGGTGATATGTCATGTCTGCAAATGAGAAACAAAATAACCTAAATACACATATACCACAAAGCCATAAAGAGAGAGGAAGCAAATTTGACCTTGGTGAATCACAGTGGAATAGTGGTGGGGAGAAACATCTCGAGTCAGATGGGACAGGGTTAGGTGGTAGATGGCACTCAGATGTGATGCGATCGACTGACTACACTTTAGCTTTGGAATAAAACAACAACTTTATGTACCAGAAAAATAAGTGATGGCATTAAGAGACAGAAATCACAGAATGTTTAAAAGGACAATTCTATGAGTCTCGTGGTTACCAAAGAGAGAAGAAGGGAAGATATGGTTCCATTAAAAAACAGAATGAAAGAAGGACCTGTAGTAAACTCAGACTGTAGATGGATTATTCAACTTTTTAGAATCACAGTATGACTATCATGTACAAACATGTTCAGCTGCACCAATAGCTAACCTGGGAAACATGCAGCCATGGATACAAGTTGGACATGTTTAAATAGATGTTTCCCCAGTCAGTTCTCCTCCAACAGATCAAGGCACATTTCATTACCTTTCTGGATTCTAACAAAATTTGAACACATCTAGAACCTTTCATGGCAGGGTCACTTTTTTATGGGCTGCAAAGCTCCTAGTAATGCTCAATAAAGAGCAAGTTTTGAGAGAACAAGGATAGTGTTTGTCTCGCTGACCATCAATATCCAGCTCCTATACAGAACCCAAAACAAAACTAGCAAACACATCAAAGGAGAAAAGGTCAAAGTGTCCATGAACGCATTATTTGGAATAGTCGTTGTAGATCAAACATAAAGCATGGTATTGAATGAATGCATGTTCCTAATATTCATTTGCACAAATATGAACATACACCTCTTTCTCTCTTTCTTTTCTCTCTCTCACACACAGGAGAGACAAAGGGAGAAAGAGACAGACAGACAGACAGAGAAGGAGAAGGAGAAGGAGAAGGAGAAGGAGAAGGAGAAGGAGAAGGAGAAGGAGAAGGAGAAGGAGAAGGAGAAGGAGAAGGAGAAGGAGAAAGAGAAAGAGAAAGAGAAAGAGAAAGAGAAAGAGAAAGAGAAAGAGAAAGAGAAAGAGAAAGAGAAAGAGAAAGAGAAAGAGAAAGAGAAAGAGAAAGAGAAAGAGGAAGAACTTTATAAGCTATGGTTTGGGTGTGGCTTGAGTGTTCTTCACAGTGTCCATGACAATTAATTGCTTGATCTCCTAAGGTAGTACTCTTGTAGGGAGAAGAAGACACAAAGCCTAATGGGAGCTTTTCAGCTAACTGGTGTTCTGAGGTATTTCTTCTTCAACCCCTCTGATTGCTCTATTGACAAGGTGGTTATTCAAGAAGTAAGCCAGGCCCAGGCCCATCCTCTTTCTCCCTGGTCTGAGTTCATAACATGAACTACCTGCTCTAAACATGCTCTCATCATTGCAGACCACCATGATGTGCACATTTCTCAGCAGGGCCATGTCGCATCAGTAGCCAGACTCTCAAACCTCCAAATCTATAAGCTTAACACACTTCCTTTACTTCATAAGTGGCCTATCTTGAGTATTTAATTTGAACATTAAAATAGTGACTGATACATCTATGCATGGTAAATATTTACTGTATAAAGAAGTGTCAGTTCTTGTTTTTATGGTTGAAGAGAAGGGGATTTTTGTTTGTTTAGTTGGTTGGTTGGTTGGTTGGTTGGATTGTTGATTTAATTTAATTTTTGTAGATATGAGGGAGAGGTCAGCCAAAGGCATCTAGAGGAGTTCACAGTGAACATAGCCAGCAGAATCGACCTGGCCACGGGATGGAGGGGACAGGGAAGTGAGAGAGAAAAAGGAGACAGACAAGAGAGGGGACCTGGAGAGGGAGAACCAAAGAGACAAAGAGAACCAAAATGCCAAGAATAAGAAATATTGTTTCATATAACGTGAATAACTTGTATGACATTATACTGTGGGAAATAAGACAGATGTAGGTTGACAAATATCATAAGGTCTCACTGCCATGTTGAATCTGAAAAGTTTAAACCCACAGACGCAGAGAACAGAGCAGAGGTTGTCACAGTTTGAGGCAGTAGTATGGTGGGCAGAAATGCTGACATTTTATTATCAGATAAATAAAGCCCGGGGTTCTAGTGCATACTGTGACTACAGTTCATAGCACACCACTTCAAATTGCCAGTTATCCCTAATCAGACATTAAAGGTTAAAGGTTAAACAAATGTTCACCAAGTCAGGCTAAGGAGAACAGACACACTGGCAGGGGTCATAGTTTCAGGGTGAGCACCTCCCCTATGAGCCCCTTTAGAAGTGAGTCCGTGTCCATGGAAGGCAGAAGCCCAAGTTATCAATGTGTTCTCCCCTGATGTCTTTTTATGATGCTCTGCTTAAAATACAGTAGTTATACTTGCTTGCATGATTACTTTGTCTGACTTCTGTCAAATCAATATTTATTCACAAAAAAAAAAAAATCAACCTTCTTTTCTTGTCCATGATGGCATTGGGTCGATCCATGCCACTCTAAAGCAATATTACAAGGGTTTTTGGGTTTTTTTTTGTTTTTGATTTTTGTTGTTTTTCCTCCCTGAATCTTTTTTTTTTCTATTCTATACAACGTACACCTATTGTTTGTTTGTTGGTTGGTTGGTTCTTTGTTTGGATTTCAATTTCTTTTATAAATTTATTTTTATTATTTTGAAATCATGAATATGTATGTGAGTATGGTAACTTAGGAGACCAGTTGCATCGGATGCCCTTGTGCTGCAGTGACCAGCAGGTGTGACCAGCCTCACACACATGCACAGGAGTGACCTCAGCTCCTCTGGAGGAGCAGGTTGTGTTGCTCACTGCTGAGCCATCTCTCTCTCTGATTTCAGGTTCTTTTATGCATCATGATTTTAGACCTACATCGTTCTATAGCTTTGTTTTGTTTTGTTTTTAATTTTTCTATATGCACCGCATGTACCAAATGGGAGCCCTCGTGAAGCTATGCATGAATTTTAGATCTCATACCTACTTGATGAAGGTCTTGGACATGTTACTTGACTCTTATAAATGGACATTGCATTATCCTTTTCTTAAGTAATTAATTAAATAAGATAATTCATGCAAATTATAGGACATGAAAAATAGAAAGATCTAAAAACCATTCTTATTACTATAATTACCATTAGTATTTTTATTTCACTGTAGAAGATAATAACCCTGAGACTGATGATAACATTAAATATACTCACTGGTAACAGTACTTAAGAGACAAAGGGGTTCAGTGAATAAATTTTGGGAGCCAGTGTATCCCTTCTAATTCTATAAATATTCATGGAGGAAGAGAGTAACATCTCTTATGGCACAGCCCATCAGTGGATGAGACCTCGTCCGTGCAGGATCTTCTGGCTTCCCAGCCAAGAAGAGTTTCTACCTACTTTCTCACAGGGTTATGACACAATGAAAGGGTTGAAAACACTTTGAAGGCCACTGTCATTGTGATGTCTTCCTACAACGAATGTCCTAAGAGCAGCAAGTAAACAAGTCAGGGAAACCAAAAACTGTATTTGAGATCCTGTTGCCTCAGAGAATCTAGGAAAAACCTATTGTAAATATTAAAACACATTCCTTCATTGGACTTATAGATTCTCCATAGGAAATAGCCTCATTTGTATTTGGAAAGCACTCCCTGGGAGAGTTGCTTTTGTTTATGCAAGTCTGAAACAAGTTTCCAAAGCTTTATCTCTATGGCATACAACAGGATTTTTGACCTTACAAGACTTCAAGTCTGAGTTAGGAAGTGAATGTGATTGCCTTCTTACACCTTCAAAATCAGCATGCAGAAGCTGAGGGTACTGGGAAGGGTTCTACCACCGCTGCATTGAGACTCTTTCTGAGACAGACAGTATTAATAGGAAGCCTTGGAGTTCAGCTGAACTACACATAAGTCTTGAATAAGGTCAAGTTACAGAAGCCCATGATGTACAACTTACCACAAGAAAGAGAAACACTCCTTATTGGGTCTGACCATGGGGTGCAGATGCTAAGACCTAACTGTGTGAAAGCAGAAGCATGGGAAGAAGCCACTACTCTCCCAACCTACTCTCACTTAGCAGAAGGCAGGACTCTATTCTCAGTGATCCATGAGAATCCTAACAGCACATGCAATTCATCCATATTTTTCTCTATCAAGATGACATTTATAGTCATGCTAACATGGAAAGGGGAAATCTCACAGGACTCCAACCCTAGACAAAGGACTGCATGCCAAGGAAAAGGCCAAGAACAGAGTTGGGTGGGTATAGTCTTCTCCAAGGAAGGCTGTACCTTCCAATTGATTATCCAATACCAAGTGGTCAGCCTAACACCATGTACACACAAGTAATGTCATACAGACTGAGAAAGTTATGCTTATACTCTAGAAATATATAAGATACCCCGTGTGTGTGTGTGTGTGTGTGTGTGTGTGTGTGTGTGTGTGTGTGTGTGGTGTATGTGTAACAACAATAAAAGAAAATCAGACCATAAATTTGAAGGTAAAAGGGGTTATACATGGGAGGGGTTGAGGAAGGAAAAGAAAGGGGAAAATGATGTAATTATAATTTAATTTCAAAAACAAAGACAACGTTAATATAAAATATGCCATGCCTTAGTTAAGCCTTGGTGGCAAGTTTATTTTTCTCACTTAGCTTAGTGCCTAGAGTAATACCATGTTTCAGTCCCATCTGTGCATATGGCTGGAGTCTCACCACTTACTTGGTGGAAGCCTGATTATGTTGCTCATTCGGGGTTCCATATGCCTGTGGGGCCATACTTACCAAACTGTCTAACTTCCAGAGCTTCCAAAAAATGCATCATTAAAGAAACTAAACGCTTTGATCTCAAAACACCGAAGACGGAATAAGTAAATACATCTAGGCAGAAATGCTGAGTTAAATTGTTATGGAAAAAGAGTCTTGAAAATGTGGGCATAAAAAAACTTGTTATCTTCCAAGGTCCTCTGGCACCACTAATTGGAACTAGGGTCACACACAGTGGTATTCATAAATAAAATCTTTACCAATAGCATCTAACTTGTTAAGTCTCTGGATGACATCTTCTATATTAAGCAAAATGCTTGCATTCAATATTCATTCAAGGTCAAGTATAGATAGCATATTACAAATTTCCAGTGATTCAGTGTCACTTGTTAATTGGCTTTAATATCATTAAGATATATTAATAAGCAATAAAGGCAAATAATTGAGAACCAAATTAAGTATTCTGCTATATACACGCTGTGACCCTGTCACAAGCTCAAAGAGATATATTCTTAGACAAATTATGGCAAGACATTAAATGTGTTTTATTGACAAACAATCTGATCTGCTCAGGGGCTAGATATTGATTCATTGTCTTAATTCTTTTGCATATCCACATATATACTCTTCCAGACATCAAGATATAGTAGAAATAATATAAAGACGATTCCTATCCAGATGGTGGGTGCCAAATGCAGACAGACAATGAAAATAGAACAAAAAAGATTCTCATGATAGACCATGATAAATAAATAGGATACTAAAAGACCTGAGGGAGTGTGAGGAGAGAAGGTGGAGATGCAAGGGTTTACAGACTAGTCAGGCAGTGCCCATTGGCAGGGTATGGATTCTCTTTAGGTTTGCATAAGAATAGAAAATATAAGCGTGTAGCCGAAGGAGGAGCAGATGTGCAGGTGCTGATGGGAGTTTTCGATGATAAAGGAAGAAGTGACATAGCATGCTCTATGGTGCCAGGCTCTAGCATGGTGCCTGAGGAGGCTCACAGTCTACAGGAGATATGGAAGAGCTGGCCAGGGCACAGCTACTAGGATTCATGTGATACAGAGGACTTAAGAGTAACAGATTTATAGAATTTCTTGGAAATTAGCTGATGTAAGAAAGTTATGACAGACCATCTGGGCTAGAGAGTCAGCAACAAGAAAATGATTACACAATTTAGAGCGGGATAGGGCTTTTTCAATTTTGTATTTCATCTGATATTTTCCAGGTACTGGTCATGAAGCACAGAATGAGGAGGGGCCTCAGAACTCCAAAGGAGCCAATGAGGAAGGGCCTCAGAACTCCAGAGGAGCCAATGAGGAGGGGACTCAGAACTCCAGAAAAGCCAATGAGAAGGGGCCTCAGAACTCCAGAGAAGCCAATGAGGAGGGGCCTCAGAGTGCCTTTATCTCTAAAGTCTTCTTCTAAGATGGCTGAATGCTTACAGCTTTTTCTGTCTAGCCTTTACTGGCTCTTTCACAGTCCTTGTTCTATGATGCACACCTGACAGCTGAAGAAAGCTCTTCTCAGAGCAAATTTAGAGGATGTACTGGCTAGTTTTGTGTCAACTTGACACAGCTGGAGAAAGGAGCTTCAGTTGAGGAAATGCCTCCATGAAATACGACTGTAAGGCATTTTCTCAATTAGTGAACAATGGGGAAAGGCCCCTTGTGGGTGGGACCATCCCTGGGCTGGTAGTCTTGGTTCTATAAGAGAGCAGGCTGAGCAAGCCAGGGGAAGCAAGCCAGTAAGTAACATCCCTCCATGGCCTCTGCATCAGCTCCTGCTTCCTGACCTGCTTGAGTTCCAGTCCTGACTTCCTTGGTGATGAACAGCAGTGTGGAAGTGTAAGCCCAATAAACCCTTTCCTCCCCAACGTGCTTCTTGGTCATGATGTTTGTGCAGGAATAGAAACCCTGACTAAGACAGAGGACAATGCACCTTCTCACAGGATGAATGTGCTGAAGGTCCTCCAGCTTCATTCCTGCTCAGCCCTTCAGAAGAAAATGGGAATGGAGGCAAAGTAGGTCCTGCAGAAGGGAGCGCCGAGGGAAGCCCAGTCAGTCATGGGAAATGTTCTAGGAAATGTAGCCTTAGCAGTGAAGCTAAAAGGGAAGTGTGAATGACTTGAAGTTTGCCAACTACACAAGATAGATCTACAAAAGATTAAATAGAACTTAATATTTTAGATAATAAATAATACATGAAATTCAATTTCTAGTGTATTTGATACCATTTTCAAGTCTATTGAGACCAATCAATTATAAACTAATGAAAATTGTACAGAGACAAAAATGATAATCATATAAGGATTCTTGATAGCGTACTGAACCATTTAAGGCTCTTCTCTTTGCTGACAATGATTGGGCTGGCTGACACAAATCATTTTTCTGCTTGTGTGCAGGAAATCAAACCAAATGGGTTTGTAATGCTCTTCCTCCTTGTTTCGTAACGATGTGTTACCCTGAATATAGGGGTGGTTGGTAATATCAGAGCCTAAAACAGAGGAAGAAAAGATCTGAATTAATACCATAATAGCATCAGATAACTGAACCAGAAGACAGTGATCATCAGAGAGCAGTGGTTCCAATGTTGGTATCTGTATTGGGCCAGCCATGATTTGTATGCCCCCAGGATAACACTGGGAAAAACCCAGGCACTTATTTCCATCAAACTGATGGGAACAGACATGATGGAAATGAGCAGAGAACGCTTGAGGAAGAATTTGCTTAACATTCAGTTTCAAATAAACGCTCTTCTTGCATCGCCTTACATCACATATTGGTTAACAACATGCGCAAAAATCTAAAACAGCACCATTTTCAAATTGGCAAGGAACGCAAGGAATGAAACGCAAGAAACTGGATGCTGAAGCCTCGATAAGTGTCATGTAAACCTGAGATTTATAGCATATATAAGCGACAATCACAATTTATTTTCTTCTTTATTTTATTTTAATAAAAATAGTACTCATCCCAAATGGTTTTGGTTTTTTTTTTTTTTTTTTTTTTTCAGTCTGAGGAATCAAGCCCAGAGCCTTGAGCACACAAGGCAAGCAATCTATAAATAAGCTATGTGTTATTTTAAGGCATTTCTACTCCTGTTCAAAGTATACACTTTATGCATGCCCTCCTAATGTTGGAATATTTGAAGATCATGTCCCTTAAGTTTCCAGAATATGAGTGTTGTAGTGGGTTAATGATGGCTCTTGAAATAACATATATGCATCTTACCCCACAATTACCTTCACAGGTGTGAACATTATAAAAACAAAGATTTTTAGATAATCAAAGATCTCAAAATAATGTCATCTTGGGTTTTCCAGGTGGGTTCTGCATCCAATGATGAATGTTTTTATAATAGACCCACAAATGAGGGATATTAAAAGAAGAGGCTACCTGAAGGAGGTAAAACAAACGGGAGTGGCCCAACAGCTATTGGCCATGTAGAACAGTGAAGTTAGAAAGTCAAGCAAGGCCTAAGCCGACTGCAGAAGCATGGTCCTGTCACGTCAGACAAAGTTCTTGATAACTGTATGGGAATAAATTTCTTTTCAACACAGTAATAAAAAGGAGAGAGAAAGAGAGAGGAGGGAGAGGAATTTCAGTGAAGAACTACAGAAGTGACTGAAGTTAAGGCAAACAATCATGAGACCAGAGGGAGGGAGAGACCTGGGAAGAGAGAGGGGAGGGAGAGGGAAAAAGGGGAACATGATCAGATATTGGGGGGACAGGAAAGAAACCCTGAGGGCCAGTAGAATTAATGGAAATATGCAACCTTGTGGGGAGGGGGGAAAGGAGGGACCCTCTAGTATATACTAGAGACCTGGGAGGTGAAGGACTCTCAGGACTCAAAGGGGAGGGACCTTAGATGAAATGCCCTCCAGTAGGGAGATGGACTTTATAGAGTCCAATTCCAGTAGAAAGACAGGGCATCAAGTTGAGGGATGCAGTTGCCATCTCACAATCAAAAATCTCTGGCTGAGAATTGTTCCTGTCTAAAGGAATTTCAGGGACAAAAATGGATAAAAGACTGAGTAAAAGAAAGTCCAGTAACAGGCCCAACTCAGGATCCATCTCAAGGAGAGGCTCCAAGACCTGACACTATTACTGTTGTTATGGTGTGCTTGCAGACAGGACAGCATAGCTGTCCTCTGAGAGGCCCAACAAGCAGCTGACTGAGACAGATGCCTATACTTACACCCAACCAATGGACTGAAGTTGGGGACTCCTGTGTTTGAATTAGGGAAAAGCTGGAAGAAGATGAGAAGGAGGGCAACCCCATAGAAGACAAACAGTCTCAATTAACCTGGACCCTGGAGATCTCTCAGACACTTAGCCACCAACCAGGCAGCATACACCAGCTGATATAAGGCTCCAGACACATATACAGCAGAGTACTGCCTGGTGTGGCCTCAGTGAGACAAGAGGTGCCTAACCCTCTAGAGACTTAAGGCCCCAGGGAGGGGTGGGAGTCTTGTTGGGGGTGGAGGTACCAGGTTTGGGGACATCCTTTCGGAGACATGGAGAGGAGGAATGTGATAAAGAACTGGTGGAGGGCAGACTGTGAGGGGGTAATGACTGGACTGTAAAATCTCAGTAGAAAAGTCTGTGAGCATTTTCATAAATGGTGCTTGGAAAACCTGATATCTACAAGTACAAAATGCAAAATTAAAATGTAATTTCTTTCTCATACATGTGTAAAACAAAACAAGATCCGTTTTGTACTTTACATAAAAGTCAACTCAGAATTAAAGACTTAGATGTGATACCAGAATCCACAAAACTCACAGAACAAATGACAGAGGTGAGGCTTCTATGGTGTTGCCTGCTCAGTGATAATTTGGGGTATGACACCAAAACCACTAAGAACAAAACCAAAAGGCAAACTAGCAAACCCTCATCAAACTAAGATGTTTCCTTACACTGGGGTATAAAAGGAAAAAGCAGGGAAATATACAAGTGGTTTCTGCAACACAATAACAGTAATAGCAATAGGAACCTGTCATCAAATGGGCAACAGGCAAAGTGCAATGATGTCTGAAGAAGGCAAAAAGGTTCAACAGTTGTAGGAAAATCAGCTAATCACTGGTCACCAGGTAAATTTAAATCAAGACCCATACAAAGTATCACTCCACACCTAGGATGACTTCTCATCAAATTGTCACAAGTATTTTGGAGGATGTGGGTGTGGGGAAGGGGAAATGGTTACATGTCATTCACAGAAATATAAATTGCTTCAACCACCGTGTAAAACACTGGGGAATACTCAAGAGACCTAAGATTGGCACTACAAAAAGACCTACCAATCATACTTTTGGACATATATATGAAAGAAAAAAATCACCATCTCAAAGAGACATATGTACCGCTGTGTTCATGGCAGCCTCACAATAGACAAAAAGTGAAAAAATTCTAAATATCCCCTGACAGATTATTACATTCTTTGACTAACGCCTCATTTTCCCCATCGGACCCTACAAACCACTATTCTTATGCTCTCTCTCTCTCTCTCTCTCTCTCTCTCTCTCTCTCTCTCTCTCTCACACACACACACACACACACACAAATACATACACACATTCTAGTCTATAAAAAGAAAATCTTACTATTTGTGAAAATGTAGATAGATCTACAAGACATTATCCTAAGCAAGCCAGAAAAGGAAAGGCAAAATGAATAACCAGCCCTACATGGAGAGGATAAAAATAATCAAACTAATTGATACCAGGAAAGGAGTGACAGCAAAGAACAGGTAGAGGGAGGTAGGGGATAGCCTGTCTTTATCACGAGTACAAATTTGTACTTCCAAGGTGAGTAAGTTACAATCATCTAATACACAGAATGGTGACAATATAATGTCTCAGATAGATGATATTTAAAGCAGCCAATCTTAAATATGCTTTTAAAAAATTTTATTAGATATATTCTTTATTTACATTTTAAATGTTATTCCCTTCCTGGTTTCCGCTCTGAAAACCCCCTATCCCATCACCATTCCCCTGTTCACCAACCCACCCACTCCTGCTTCCCTGTCTTGGCATTCCTCTACATTGGGGCATCGAGCCTTCTCAGGACCAAGGGCCTCTCCTCCCACTGATGTCCAACAAGGCCATCCTCTGCTACATATGCAGCTGGAGCCATGGGTCACGCTGTGTGTACTCTTTGGTTGGTGGTTTAGTCCCTGAGAGCTCTTTGGGTACTGGTTGGTTCATATTGTTGTTCCTCCAATGGGGCTGCGTGCTTCTTTAGCTCCTTTGGTCCTTTCTCTAGCTTCTCTATTGGGGACCTTATGCTCAGTCTAATGGTTGGCTGAGAGCATCCATCACTGAATATGTCAGGCACTGGCAGAGCCTCTCAGGAGACAGATATATCAGGCTCCTGTCAGCAAGCACTTGTTGCCATCCACAATAGTGTCTGAGTTTGGTGACTGTATATGGGATGGATCCCCAGGTGGAGCAGTCTCTGGATGGTCATTCCTTCACACTTTGCTTTGTAACTCCTTCCATGGGTAATTTGTTTCCCCTTCTAAGAAGGACCCAAGTATCCACTCTTTGGTCTTCCTTCTTCTTGAGTTTCATGTGGACTGTAAATTGTATTTTGGGTATCTGAGCTTCTGGGCTAATATCCAATTATCAGTGAATGTACACCATGTGTGTTATTTTGTGATGGGGTTACCTCACTCAGGAGGGTATTTTCTAGTTCCATCCATTTACGTAAGAATTTTATTAATTCATTGTTTTTAATAGCTGAGTAGTAGTCCATTGTGTAAATGTACCACATTCTCTGAATCCATTCCTCTATTGAGGGGCATCTGGGTTCTATCCACCTTCTGGCTATTATAAATAAGGCTGCGATGAACATAGTGGAGCATGTGTCCTTATTAAATGTTGGAGCATCTTCTGAGTATATGCCCAGGAGTGGTACAGCTGGGTCCTCCAGTAGTACTATGTCCAATTTTCTGAGGAACCGCCAAACTGATTTCCAGAGTACTTGTACCAGCTTGCAATCCCACCAGCAATCCCACCAGAAGGAGTGTTCCTCTTTCTCCACATTCCTGCCAGCATCTGCTGTTACCTGATTTTTTGATCTTAGCCATTCTGACTGGTGTGAGGTAGAATCTCAGGGTTGTTTTGATTTGCATATCCATGATGATTAAGGATATTGAACATTTTTTAGGTGCTTCTCAGCCATTTGATATTCCTCAGTGGAGAATTCTTTATTTAGCTCTGTAACCCATTTTTAAATAGGGTTATTTGTTCTCTAGAGTCTAGCTTCTTGAGTTCTTTGTATATATTGGATTAGCCCTCTATAAGAAGTAGGGGTGCTAAAGATATTTTCCCAATCTGTTGGTTGCCATTTTGTTCTATTGACAGTGTCCTTTGCCTTATAGAAACTTTGTAATTTTAGGAGTCCCATTTGTCAATTCTTGATCTTAGAGCATAAGGTGTTCTGTTAGTGAAATTTTTACCTATGCCCATGTGTTTGAGGTTCTTCCCCACTTTCTTTTCTATTAGTTTCAGTGTCTCTGGTTTTATGTGGAGGTCCTTGATCCACTTGGACTTGACCTTTGTACAAGGAGATAAGAATGGATCAATTTGCATTCTTCTGCATGCTAACTGCCAGTTGAACCAGCACTATTTGTTGAAAATGCTGTCTTTTTTCAACTGGATGGTTTTAGCTCCCTTGTCAAAGATCAAGTGACCATAGGTGTGTGGGTTTATTTCTGGGTTTTCAATCCTATTCAATTGATCTACCTGCCTGTCACTGTACTAATATCATGCAGGTTTTTATCACTATTGCTATGTAGTACAGCTTGAGGTCTGGGATGATGATTCTGATCGAAGTTCTTTTTGTTGTTGTTGTTGAGAATAGTTTACACTATTCTGGGTTTTTTGTTGTTGTTGTTGTTGTTGTTGTTGTTGTTGTTGTTATTCCAGATGAATTTGAGAAATGCTCTTTCTAACTCTATGAAGAATTGAGTTGAAATTTTGAAGGGGATTGCATTGAATCTGTAGATTGCTTTCAGCAAGATGGCCATTTTTACTATGTTAATCCTACCAATCCACTACCATAGGAGATCTTTTAATCTTCTGAGGTCTTCTTAGATTTCTTTCTTCAGAGACTTGAAGTTCTTGTCATATACATCTTTCACTTGTTTGGTTAGAGTCACACCAAGATACTTTATATTGTTTGTGACTATTGTGAAGGGTGTTGTTTCCCTAATTTCTTTCTCATCTTGTGTATTCTTTGAGTATAGGAAGGCTACTGATTTTAGTTACTTTTATTATCTGGCCACTTTGCTGAAGTAGTTTGTCAGCTGTAGGAGTTGTCTGGTGGAGTTTTTGTCATCGCTTAGGTATACTATCATATCATCTGCAAATAGTGATAGTTTGACTTCTTTCTTTCCAATTTGTATCCTTTGACTTCCTTTTGTTGTCTAATTGCTCTAGCTAGAACTTCAAGTACCATATTGAATAGATAGGGAGAGAGAGGGCAGCCATGCCTAGTCCCTAATTTTAGTGGGATTGCTTCAAGTTTCTCTCCATTTATTTTGATGTTGGCTACTGGTTTGCTGTATATTGCTTTTACTATGTTTAGGTATGGGCATTGAATTCCTGATCTTTTCAAGATTTTTAACATGAAGGGATATTGAATTTTGTCAAATGATTTTCAGCATCTAATGAAATGTTCATGTGGTTATTTTCTTTGAATTTGTTTATTTAGTGTATTACATTGATGGATTTCCATATATTGAACCATCCCTACATTCCTGGGATGAAGCCTAATTGATCATGGTGAATGATCGTTTGATGAATTCTTGGATTCAGTTGGCAAGAATTTTATTGAGTATTTTTGCATCAATATTCATAAGGGAAATTGTTCTGAAGTTTTCTTTCTTTGTTGGTCCTTTATGTGGTTTACATATAAGTGTAATTGTGGCTCCATAGAAAAAATTGGGTAGTGTTATTTCTGTTTCTATTTTGTGGAAATTTTGAAGAATATTGGTATTAGGTCTTCTTTGAAAGTCTGATAGAATTCTGCACTAAAACCATCTGGTCCCGGGCTTTTTCTGGTTGGGAGATTTTAATGTCTGCTGCTATTTCTTTAGGGGTTATGGGACTCTTTAGATGTTTTAACTGGTCCTGATTTAACTTTGGTACCTGGTATCTGTCTAGAAAATTGTCCATTTTATCCAGATTTTCCAGTTGTGTTAAGTATAGGCTTTTGTAGTAGGATCTGATGATTTTTTTAATTTCCTCAATTTCTGTTATTATATCTCCCTTTTCATTTCTGATTTTGTTAATTTGGGTACTGTCTCTGTGCCTTCTGATTAGTCTGGCTAAGGATTTATCTATCTTTTTTATTTTCTCAAAGAACCAGCTCCTGGTTTGGTTGATTTTCTGTAACGTTTGTTTTGTTTCAAATTGGTTGATTTCTGCCCTGAGTTTGATTATTTCCTGCTGCCTCCTCCTGTTGGGTGTATTTGCTTCTTTTTGTTCTAGAGCTTTCAGATGTGCTGTTAAATTTCAAGTGTATGCTTTCTCCAGTTTCTTTTAGGAATCACATCTCATGATGATGATAGAAGAATTTAAGAAGCATATAAATAACTCCCTTAAATAAATACAAGAGAACACATGTAAACAGGTAGAAGACATTAAAGAAGAAAAACAAAACTCCCTTAAAGAATTACAGAAAGCACAAGCAAACAGGTGAAGGAACTGAACAAAACCATCCAGGATCTAAAAATGGAAATAGAAACAATAAAGAAATCACAAAGGGAGACAACACTGGAGATAGAAAACCTAGGAAAGAGATCAGGAGTCATAGATGCAAGCATCAACAAAAGAATATAAGAGATAGACCAGAGAATCTCAGGGGCAGAAGATATCATAAAAAACATTGACACAACAGTCAAAGAAAATGCAAAATGCAAAAAGCTCCTAACCCAAAACATCCAGGAAATCCAGGACAAAGTGAGAAGACCAAACCTCAGGATAGCAGATATAGAAGAGAGCAAAGATTCTCAACTTAAAGGGCCAATAAATATCTTCAACAAAGTTGTAGAAGAAAAGTTCCCTAACCTAAATAAAGTTATGCCCATGAAAATACAAGAAGCCTACAGGACTTCAAATAGATTGGACCAGTAGAGAAATTCCTCCTGTCACACAATAATCAAAACATCAAATGCACTAAACAAAGAAAGAATATTAAAAGCAGTCAGGGAAAAAGGTCAAGTAACATATGCAGGCAGAACTATCAGAATTATATCAGACTTCTCACCAGAGACTATGAAAGCCAGAAGATCCTGAACAGATCTCAAACAGACCCTAAGAGAACACAAATGACTACCCAGACTACTATACCCAGCAAAACTCTCAATTATCATAGATAGAGCAACCAAGATATTCCATGACAAAACCAAATTTATACAATATCTTTCCACAAATCCAAACCTACAAAAGATAATATATGAAAAACACCAACACACGGAGGGAAACTACACCTAGAAAATGTAAGGAAGAAATTTTCTTTCAACAAACCCAAAAGAAGATAACCACACAAACATAAAAATAACATCAAAAATAACATGAAGCAACAATCATTATTCCTTAAAATCTTTTAACATCAGTAGACTCAATTTCCCCAACCAAAATAAGACATGGACTAACAGACTGTATATATCAACAGGACCTAGCATTTTACTAAATACAGGAAATACACATTAGTGTCAAAGACATACACTACATCAGAGTAAAGGACTGGAAAACAAATTTCCAAGCAAATTGTCCAAGGTAACAAGCAGAAATAGCCATTTTAATATTGGATAAAATTGACCTCGAACCTATAGTTATCAAAAGAAAAAAAAAAAAAAGATAAGGAAGGACACTTCATACTCATCAATGGAAAAAATCTACCAAGAAGAATTCTCAATTCAGAACATCTATGCTCAAAATGCAAGGGCACCCACATTCACAAAAGAAACTTTAAAGATAAAAGCACACATTGCACCTCACACAATAATTGTGGGGGACTTCAACACCCCACTTTCTTCAATGGACAGATCAGGGAAACACAAACTAAACAGAGACACATTGAAAATACCAGAAGTTTTGGAACAAATGGGTTTAACAAATATCTATAGAACATTTCATCCTAAATTAAAAGAAAACACCTTTTTCTCAGCACCTCATGGTACCGTCTCCAAAATTTGCCATGTAATTGGTCACAAATCAGACCTCAACAGATATAAGAAGATTGAAATAATCCCATGCCTCCTATCAGATCACTACAGATTAAGGCTGGTCTTCAATAGCAACAAAAACAACAGAAATTCCACATATACATGGAAGCTGAACAATGCTCTCTCTACTCAATGATAACTTGGCCAAGGAAGAAATAAACAAAGAAATTGAAGACTTTTTAGAATTTAATGAAAATGAAGGTACAACATACAATGAAAACAGTGCTAAGATGACAATTCAAAGATCTTAATTATTCTATTCCCATCATACACTCAAAATAGATAATACATGAGGTGGTAGACCTCAATTAACTTGAATGGGATAATCAGTTCACAATGTATATATGTATCAAAATATTACAATGCATGTCTGGAATATACGTTTATGAATTTAAGTAAGATATATATATATATATAGTTGAAAATTATTTTAAAAGAACATGTAAATATTAGATTAGCAGAAATTTTGAAGGCTGATAAAATCATGTATTCATAATTTTGAGTAGAATGGAGTAACACATAACCAAATACCCATTCACAAGATAATGACTGAATCAGATTGTGCTACATTCGCAGAAAGGGAATGTCGTCTCTTTGAAATATGAAATGAAAATGAATAACTATACTGTGCTCTGTATGAGAATCTCAAGTGTACAACGGCAAGAAGATAAGTGCATTGTTTTCGGACTATAGGAAACCTAGCTAGACCAAGCACTACATTGCACTGAGTAATAATAAAATTTGTAAAGAGAACTGGAATGGTAAAGAGCACACCTGTGTACTAGGTAATGTGGAGGAGCTCATAAGCACCTCAAATGTATGAGGCCATAGAGGAACACTCCTAACTTCAATTGAAATGACTGTAGTCTTGTACTTCAGCTGGGCAAAGGGTAGGCTTTTCATATCATTATAGTACTTCAATAATTAAATATATATTGTATAAAATTTGCACACATGGAAAATTATATATTTTTTTTATTAGAAGAAAACTTGAATATCTATCAGAACATTGGCAATTTCATTGTTTGAAGGGGAGAAAGAGAAGCTACTGCTAAGCAACTCCCAAGTGTTTCTGCTGAAGGTAATATTAGCAACCAGGGCTGTGGGTTTTCAACCCATAATATATTAGACTCACATGGTGTGGTGGGAATTTTTTCAAAGAACGATTTTTAGATCTAACCGGAGACCAGATAAATCAGAAATTTTGAACCTGGAAATTAGTCATCCTTTTTTTTTTTCCTTTCATTTTTGTTTCTAGCATCACCAGAAAGTGCTCACATGCATCCAGGATCTCACATCAGTGGTGTGCACCAAGCTTTTGATTGTACATTGAGAAAATGGGGGCAGAGAAGTGCTTGTAGTCTTAGTTAAACACCAAAATTCAAACCACCACTCACTCATCAACACAATTTGATTGGAAGGAATTTTTTTTTCTCAAACTTACATTTAAAATGAGAATAGAATTATGTGGAAGGAGTGAGTCAGAAAAACAAGTCTCTGAAAATAGCCAGCATTACCTTGGCCTTTCCTTCCTCCCCAGTGTTCTCCAAAGCAATATTAACCTGAAGTATCACTGTCTTTCCTTTCCTCTCTTGGACAACAATGCCCCAACGCTTTATATCTTCTGCTCCACTTACTGATGTGCAGAAAAACCCAAGCTATGCTAGAAGAGGAGCCCCAACCTTCCACTCTAAGTTCTTCAATCACCTGAGCGTCTGCTTCCCAAAGGACAGAAAGAAAGATGCTGCCAGACATGCAGGCTCACTGTGAGGAGCATGGATTAAAAGCACAACCGGTAGAGTTTTCTTTCCCTGAGTTTTGCACATACAGAATCCTGTGGCAGCTCCAGTGCTGACAATATCATGGGTTCCCATATCATATTCACACGGCGTCATCAGACAGCTGTTAACAACACCTCGGGCAGTTGGGTGTTTTCAGGCATCTGCTTTCTGCTTCACGGGGCAGAAAACCTGGGAAAGGAGGCAGCGGTCCTTTGATTGGATCACCAAGTACCTTCTGCAGTTGGCTGCAGAGGGAAATCCTCTCTGGTTGCTGCTCCCGTGTTCTGCCGAAAGCAAGGCTGGCCCCTCTGTAATAGACTGAGGATCATTTCACCCCAGGAGCAGAGTATTTGATTTCAGCTCCAGAGAAGGAAACAGACCTAATGAAAGGTACTGAAGTCAGCTTATTCTATTTCAAATAAAGGGCCCCTCCCTGGGGGACTATTACCAGTTGGTGAATGCCAGGAAGCTGAGAGCTGTCCGCTGGTGTAGCCACCAATGAGTTGTTGATTCTCTGGTGTGTAGCTCCACATCCATGCCCACTCCATATCCGTGGCTTTGGTGAAATGTGATACATCACAAAACAAAAGACTAGCTGGTAGGAAGAGTTTATAAGACAGGGATTGGTGTAGTTAGGGGGAGACGGAGGGTATATTTGACAAGGATATATTATATATATGTATGGGATTATCAAAGGTTATTAATAAAAATTAATTAAGGAGTATGTGCTCTGATTCCTGCATCCTGTCATTGCTGCAGAACATAGCACGAAGGAGGTACTCTTTTCTTTCCAGACTCAGTCCTTCGAGGTCCAAACACAGAGTACACGGTAAGAGGGCTCTGCGTCTCTCCTAGTCCGCAGCAATATTAAGACAAATGTACCCTAGTAGTGAAAGACATCGTCTCTATCTTCGCATCAGTAAATAGGGATTGGGAAGTCGGTCAAGACTCCGAGTGTTAATCATGTGAAGCACTGGGGCGGGACACAGCTCCTCACTGCTGCTGTTGCAACTATCCCGTGTAACTGTGTGACTTTAATCATCTTCCATTTCCTCTATGATCCCAGAATGTTATATCTAGACTGGGAAATGATAAAGAAGAAATCAGAGACTAATTCCCAGCACAAACAAATGCTAAATAAGTATTAGTTGAGTAAGGAGGAAGAGTACATAAATATGACCGACAAAAACCAAATTGTTACTCAGTTCCATTATGTTTCTGTTAAAAAGAATTATGTTATAAATGCAGAGTTATGCCGTACAATTTAAAATGAAGAAGGAAATTATGTTGTTTTTTTAAAGCTCCTAGCATCAAGCTCTGTGGCTCAAGTATGGATTAATGCTTATGAGGTAAGAATGCCTTTTTTCATTGAATGACTCTCAGCTGGATGGAAAATATGTCTGGCTCAAGTATAATGAAGCTTAATGTAATAGGCTTTCACATGCGACATTCTTTGGACTAAAACAGCCTTTCTTGAAATGTTGGTTATTTACAAACACCCTCGTCTTCAGTCCAAAAAGAGCAGTGGCCCTATGGTTGGAGATTCTGTGGTATTGAAGTGGGTAATAAGTTTCAACCTGAGAGAATAGAATAAAAAAAAATCTAGATTAGCATTATTATGAATTAGTATACTGTCAGAATTGGTATATTAGAGAAGAGAGACGCTTGAGAGAGAAAAACTGAAACCACCAGTAATGCTGGGCTCTGTGTGCTGGACTTGGTGGGCAATACTGTATGCAGCTGTGTGAGTATACAGTAGAAATCACGAGAAGAAAGAAAAACAGGGCATGAGCAACTAACAAACAGACTGAGCTGTGAACACAATTTCATGGGCTCAAGCAAGACCAGTGGGTCAGGCGGGGCATTCATTGCTTGCTCCCTCCACTGTGACTTGCATGCAACTGAGATGTAAGCCCTGAGCTGTTTGTAGCAGCAATAATAATGGCTAAGGTGTCTCTTTTCTTCTTTACATTTTGCAGAGCTCCAGGGGTATCTCCACACTACTCTTATTGTTCTATGTAAGGTTGGCCTCCAAGAAACAGAATCAGCCTAAGATAAGAGAAAGAATCAATAAAAGCCGAGAATTAAGAAACAGAATTTATTCTTAAAAGTACACATGGTGGGGGAGAGGGTATGGGGGACTTTTGGGATAGCACTGGAAATGTAAATGAGGAAAATACCTAATAAAAATTTTAAAAATAAATAAAAAGTACGCGTGGTAAGACTGTCTTGGTGCCATAGACAATAGCTTTGGTTGGAGCCAGTTGCAGGTAAATATTTAATTAAACATACAAAATACAGGGAACAAAAGGCACAAAACATTTATAGGAAAACAAACTTGAATCCTACCATTCTGAAATCAAAAGATTTCAGAATACAAGTGCTCCTTTCAACTATTTATCTTTGATTAAATATTATTTTAGTCCTGGCATTGTTGCTTACAAATTTTATTTCTGGATCAAATAATGCTTAGCCATATAGAGTTAGGGTATTTTGTCTTCTTCAAGTTAAAAAGAAATATGGTTTTGTTCCATATTGCTTTACCATGTCATAACAAGCACCTTCCTCTATACCAAAGGATATAGATAAGGATTGCTCATGGCTTACTTTCATAGTTCATTTTGACAATCATTTTTAAAATTTATTTTCAGTTGTCATTATGTACTGTACATTTCATATTTGGCCCAGTGTTAAATAATGACATTTTCATTAGAGAATACATTGTACGTTGAGCAGATTCTGCCTTATGACTCCTCTTCCCCATTTTCTACCCCTCTATTGGTCCCTTGCCCCTCTACACAGTCTTACTTCTACCCCTATGTCTTATGCACACACACGTGATTTTACATATCTATATAAAATAAATCTAGAACCCACAAATGAGAGTAGACACACTTGTAACACCTGTCTTTCTGAGAAGGGATAGCTTCACTCTTTATAATTATCTCTTGCTGCATCCATTTTCCTGCAAGTGGCATAACTTTGTTCTTTTTGGCTGAAGGTAAGGCCTTGTGTGTGTGTGTGTGTGTGTGTGTGTGTGTGTGTGTGTGTGTGTGATATGTATATATATATATATATATATATATATATATATATATATATATATATGACACTATGCTAATTCAGTTAACAGTCCCAGAAGAGCCGTAGAATATATGAGAAAATTTTAGTACCAGGCATGAGAAACTTCCTTTCCAGTTGTTGACCATGGGAACTCAAGTGACTCCCTAAACAATAAACACTATTGTTGTCAAAGTTGGTTGCCTCCCAGAGATGGAAAGTAAATCCCTACTACTGAAGACACAACACATTTCAGCCAGAGGACATGGAGGAATTGCGCTGGATCTGGCCCAAAAGCCTCCTCCCTGAAGATTAGCTTTCCTACTACCAAGAGATTCTAGGCAATCTTACAAGCAAGGAAAGAAGTCAGTGGTCTCAACTAGCTGTGAGGCCTATGAATCACAGCAATGACCAGCACAGCAAGATACACTAAGAAGTCTAACACTTACATTTTAGTAGTAGCAAGCAGCCCCCTAACTGGACTTAAGGTTGATCAACAGGAGAGAAATCAAGTCTGGTATTGTTTTCCTGGTCAACAACATGTGGCCAGTGAGGTCATGTATCTTAGAGGAGGACCCATTACTGCCACTTTCCTAAACCAGTGCAACTCCAACTTGCATTCTAAATGCATATCCTTAAATCCACAGACTGTAGCTCTCATCTCTCATCAAACAAGCTTTTCTTGTAACAGAGCCCTTTATAGAAAACTACAACTTGTCAAAATGTAGAGAACAATTGATCATGAAGTATGCAGCCCCAAATGATACATCTACAACACAACCTATGCATCTAAGCTTCTTCATGGGTTGTATGTATAAGAAGAGCTAGAAGAATTGTAAGAGCCAGGGTACCATAGAGACCACTACAAGATTGTGTCTTCTAGATTTGACATCAAAGGTATGTACATGAAATCCAATACCAGTTGACATGCCAATCTCATATGGCTCCAACCACAGATAACAAGACCAATACTCCTAACAATCCAATATCAGCTGACATGCCAATCTCATATGGCTCTAACCTTAGATTAAAAAGTTGCAGGTATCAATGGCTGTTGAGAAAAGGAGAAGTAGGCAGGAGCTCTATAGCAGGTTATCCAATAAAATGTGGTCAACTCTAAAAACAAAAGCAATATTAAATGCATTCATCAGATTGTGTTTGGAAATTTATTCTGTGAGTGTGTGTGTATTTAACAATAATAATCAAATACAAAGAGGCCATGAATTTTAGAGGGAGCAAGGGGGACACGGAAGGGATTGGAGAGAGGACAAGGAAGAAATGATATGATTATGTTTTAATTAAATTTTTTTAATTTAAAAAATTCAACATCTTCCACTCCCACCTAAGGAAGGAGCAAGACCAATTTATTAGTAGATAATCATTAGCAGCATCCCCTTAGGATGCTCTGAAGTTTCCCAAGGGTTTTTTTGTTGTTGTTACTTCCTGATTAATGCAATAATAGTCTCATAAAGTAGTCTTACTATGGTTCCCAACTATCATTAAATTTACCTTCAGGGCTTTTGACCCACCCAGGTGTATTGGCTTATAAGCAGTGAAATCTATAACACAAAGTCTCTAATTTCTTCTGAGAAAATTTCTTCTTCCCTGTGTATGAATAAAGATCATATTTTCTAGAAGAAAACTGTAGTAATTAGCCTTACTAAATTTAGAAATGTTCCTATTTCTTATGGCTTCACTTTTTTTTTTCCTGTTTAGAGCTACAGATCATAATCAAAGTGACATTTGTATAATGTATGCAATGTAACAGTTGACAAAATGTTTTGACAAAGAGGAATCGTAAAATACAAGTGGACAAGGACAATTATCAACTCCTTACTAGAGATCTCTATTTACCTATGAACTGCCCATGCTCAGCACAGCTAAGGGAGAGAGGAAGTCCTCGAGATTCTTCTTAAATGGCTTGCCAGGCTGGTAAGAACCTGTTCAACACCTGCACAGTGCCAATGGGGCAGTGTGGCATGAGAAATTAGATAAGAACACTTTAGGAGCATATATAACCACACATTAAAAACATACTCGTAGATGAAATCATGCCAAGATTTCTATATCCCATCTCTCAACACGCTTGTATGTATATTTGGGACAAATATCCCATGGGTAATGAAAGGTGTCTTTCCTTGAACACAAGCTACATCTATAGAGCTGTTACCCAGATCCTGCCCTTGGGCCATGGACAGTCTGACCCAAAGCTTGACCCGGTTTTGACCTAGCAAATAGAGTGCCTGAAACCTCCTGAATCACATTGTGGTGAAAGTAAGAGCCTGTCTTAAAGGTCTAAGTATTAACTTTGAAGAACTTGGGGCTAGAGAGAAGGCTAAGAATGTAGGATGCTTGCTGCCCAAGCACGAGAATGTGAATTTGATCCCGGATAGCCACGTAAGAATCCAGGCATGGTGGTCCATAGTCTTCATCCTAGCACTGGGCATGCAGAGGCAGACAGATTTCTGGGGATTACTGGTCCAACTGTCTAGTCCAGTCAGCAAACCTCAAATCTCAGTTAGAGACTGTCTCAAAAGAGAAAGGCAGACAGATATCTCCTGACCTATGGCCCCCATGAATACCCCCCACACAACAAATAAACAAACAAATGCCAGATAAATGAATAAGTAAGATGTTTTATTCGACCTTGTGTCAGTAGCCATTTTGCCTGCTAGGCAGGGTCAAAACAGGTCAGGGCTTGCAGGCCTGGCAGCTGTGGGCAGGCAGGTTTCCTGGCCTGCTGAGGCATGGAATGGTAAGAAGAGATATACTTGAGCCTCAAGGTGAAGGACTAAATGTTCTATTAACTTTCTCGGAAGGAACAGAGAGGCCTCTGGATGGCAACAGATATCCTGTGTGTATGTCAGCCATTGTTTCTGCTAGCTTGTTATTTTGCTTCCCAAGGCACTGTGGAGTATAAAAGGGTTTTTAAAAAATAATTTCAGAGCTGGGCGTGGTGGCACACGCCTTTAATCCCAGCACTTGGGAGGCAGAGGCAGGCAGATTTCTGAGTTTGAGGCCAGCCTGGTTTACAGAGTGAGTTCCAGGACAGCCAGGGCTACACAGAGAAACCCTGTCTTGAAAAACCAAAAATCATCATCATCATCATCATCATCATCATCATCATCATCATCATCATCATCTCAGGGCAGCAGTATTTACCCTGATAATTTAGAAAGTAAACACAACTCACAAGGCTCAAGTATGTAGCTCACACGTCCTTGGAAGCTCATGAAACTTACACAGCTCATGAACCTCTCCCCACGGATATGTAATCAGTAACAATTGCTGAGGAGAGAGACTCTCTGACAGTGGAGATGCCTTCACGTTCAGACCTGAGTCCTAGAAATGAAACTTCTATACATTGATACCCATGGTAGGGTGGGGCTTTTTGATGACATAGCTGCTTTACATTGAATCATTCATATTCCTGTAAGTAGACCATTACCTGCACTTGTGAGGAGTTATTTCTTTGGTTTGTCATCAGTACCCAATCTTGGATGAATAAACATCATGGATGCCAAGGAAAAGTCACATGACACCTGCCCCTTCCTTGATCTCATAGAATCTTATACAACATCTGAGAGAGCATAAACATCTGTTAATATAAATATCCATTAGAATATAATCTTAATTTTTCCAACATCATTTATTCTTAATTTTTATTATATGAAAGCATAAAGTTTTTTCCAGTTTCACGATTTTTATTAATTTTTATTTTGGAGGTTATACTATGATTGCATCATTTCCTCCTTCCCTTTTGTCCCCACAAACCCTCTATGTATCCCCATGCACTCTCTTTTTAAAATTTTAACCTCTTTTTCTGCCATTTTGTTGTTGCATATATTTCTAAATATGTAAATAAAACCTTCTCAGTCTATATAATATTTCCTATGTCTTAAGAACATATCCAATGACATTAAGTATACTCAAAACAGTGTGTAATAATCACTACCATCCACATCTAAAATGTGTTCGTTATCCCAAATTCTGTACCATGAAGTACTCATGAATACCATGAGTTGATGAATGTAACCGTACTGGGCTTATAAAAAGCAGGACCACCAGAGAAAAACAAGGAGAATATAGTATAGATTTAACATTCAAATCATCATTATTGATGTGGCAAAGGCCTGTCTGTCTATGATGGTTTAGGGCTGGCTTGTTTCCCTGGGACTTGTCTGCCCACAGCTTGTCACTGTGAAGGATTAGGATAACATCACCTTTGAGATGTGGTCTAAAGGAAAGCAGGAAGGTCACTGGTCTTTGTACCTCAGAAGGGATTAAGGAAGTTGTCTCAGTTAGTCATCATGTGACTGAGGGATCATAAGGTGAGGTCACCACACAGCTAGCCTCTTTGGCATGTGACAGTGTCCACTCCTGTTCCCCTGACAGGCTGCGATACAACCAAGGGCACATGGATCAGAGGCCACAAAGATGGGATGCCCCTCTCAGCAGTCAGCTTTCAAAAGCATGCAAAACCATCTTTGCTTTATAAAGTGCCCCCAAATGGGTATCTTATAGCACAATAGAATAGTAATTAAGACACTGTCAAACTCCTTTCTCTTTTTCCAACGTTCCTGTGCTTTCGTCACCCTGTGATGATGCCATTAGACAATAAAATCAGAAGGAACGATGCATGTCGCTTCTGCACAGCATTCTTTAAACTTCAAAGTTTGAAATGGCAACAGGTTCCTAGAGAGTTGCAAGGAACCTAGAGGAACACCGTGTGTACCCTCCTGTGATTTGTAATGCATAATGTATGTTACATACATGCAGAATGTAACATACCATTCAAATCCAAAGTTCATATTTACACAATCCATAGCATCACTCACTACAATCATTCATGGATGGGTATATAATATAGATCTATTAATTTTATTCTGTGAACAACTTTGAATAACTGTCATCCATGCCCTGATGTGACCCCACACCTAAACTCTGCCAGCCTCAAGTCGACACTTCATTCCTACGACTTTTAATGTCAGTACTATAAGTAGATTCATACAGCACGTGATCATTTAGGGATGGCTCGCGTGGTATATTCAGCATCTCATAGCATAAGTCTGAGAGGGCTTTTCTAAGTATTAAGGCGCCGTATAACATCTGTTGTGTCCTGGTTTGGGAGCTGCCAAGAACATCCATCTGCAGCGTTCCTGTAAGAGCGTGTGCTTGCATGTCCCTTGAGCAAATGTCTATTAGTTAAACATTCTAAGTAGCTGTGTCTTCTCTGCTCCTCTTCTGTCCAAGTACATTAGTGCAGAGGATGCTTGTGATTGGACAGGGGAAAGGGAGGCAGAGCTAAAAGTTGCCGATACATAAATCTGATTGGTTAACAATAATTATAAGCTTTAAGAGTCTTGATCTTACCGGGTTACTGGGTATTGTGATATGCAACCCCGAGGTTGGAGGTTCCATTTGGTTACTAGATTGTGGGACAGAGCTGATGGCAGAGAGGGAACTAGCGGATCCGGGGACACTCGAATGAGAGCAATCAGGCACAGAGAGGGAGAGTAATCTGGAGAGAGTAGCTCGGTGAGAATACACCAGTGTTCTTGCAACACCTCATCTTGTACCAGTACGATGCAAATAACAACTCACTAGGAGATGGTCAATTGAGGTAAGGAATGCCAGAAGCCTGGTTCCTGAATCACTGGATAGTGTGGCCTGCTGTTCCTCAGAAAATCCTACCATAGAAAGTTGAACTGGAGGAAAAAAATATCATATGCAGATCAATGTACCTGAGCAGTTTGACCTATCAACCTGACACCGTTAGCAAACCAAATAAAACACAATTGGTGTGATGCAGTCTAACCCAAATACTAAACACATACTGTTACCAAATTATGTTCAATAAAAAGAGTTTTAACAATTTATATGTGGGTGTATACACATAGATCTATTAACTTTATCCTGTGAAAACTTTGAATTACTGTCAATCATTGTATCGCCACACTAACGTAGATTGTACAGAGAAACCTTAGTGACACTCAGAAGATGGCTCACCCACACCCTGTTTCCGGGCTTTCTCTCTCTTACTTTGTTTTCCCACTGAATGTAACGCATAACTTTTTTTAGCAGTTTTTTTTTATTGGATATTTTCTTTATTTACATTTCAAATGTTTTCCCCTTTCCGGGTTTCCTCTTCAGGAACTCCCATCCCATTCTCCTTCCCCCTGCCTATATGAGGCTGCACCCACTCCAGTCTTCCCGCCCTGCACTGGGGCATCGAACACCCTTTGTTCACCGGTTCCCAAGTTCCCAAACACGGTGGTTGTCGACATAGGCTACATTTTCTGGGTTACCCAGAGGGCTTGTTACAACCAGTTACTGGGCCCCATTCCCAGAGTCTGGTTCGTTTGCGATTTTAGCAAATTTCCCAGATAGTACAGATGCTGTTGTGTCTGAAAACCACACTGAGAACCACTGGCCTCAAAACTCAGAAGCCGCCATGTACAGTGTCTTCAAGCAAGAGAAGCAGTATCTTCAAAGACCACAGCAAGGAATGCCAAGTGTGAGCCAAATGAGTTGAAGGAGCCCGACCTTGTAGCATTACTTCTGCTGTGTCACAATGGAGGTCCGCATTGTTTTCCAGTGAAGCAGTGGCCTTCATTTTCTTTGTCTTTCACTTCCGGTGGGACCTTGGCTGACACGTCTTAAAAGTTATCTAATTTAATCTCTTCCAAAAATCTCTTCCAAAAATAATGAACCTCCTCCATACCCTAGATAAATAAGCAGCCCACACTCTAGCACCTCTCAGAATGGGTAACTTACTTTTAGTATCTTCATATAATTGCCATTTCTGTTGGGGAAAGTCCAGTGAAATGATACCTGACAAATACAGAGGTGGATGCTTGCAGCCAAACATTGGACTGAGCACGGGGTCCCCAACGCAAGAGGTAGAGAAAGGACTGAAGGAGCTGAAGGGGTTTGCAACCCCATAGGAAGAACAACAATATAAACCAACCAGACCCCTCAGATTTCCAAGAGACTAAACCACCAACCAAAGAGTACACATGGAGGGACCCATGGCTCCAGCTGACCCAATGTAGGAGAATGTACTAAGGTGGGGACACAAAAGTAGGTGGGTGGGGGAACACTCTCATAGAAGCAGGGTGAGTAGAGATGGGATGGGAGCTTCCCAGGGTGAAACCAAGAAAGGGGATAACATTTGAAATGTAAATAAAGAAAATATACACTAAGAAAAAAAAAAGAAAAAGAAAAAAAGAAAAAAAACTGATCCTTTTAAATGACATGAATTAGGATCCAAACTCAGATATGAGAGGGTTATTTCTCCAACAGTCATTTACCCAACTGGTAAGAAGGACACATGCTCCACTATGTTCATAGCAGCCTTATTTATAATAGCCAGAAGCTGGAAAGAACCCAGATGCCCCTCAACAGAGGAATGGATACAGAAAATGTGGTACATCTACACAATGGAGTACTACTCAGCTATTAAAAAGAATGAATTTATGAAATTCCTAGCCAAATGGATGGACCTGGAGGGCATCATCCTGAGTGAGGTAACACATTCACAAAGGAACTCACACAATATGTACTCACTGATAAGTGGATATTAGCCCAAAACCTAGGATACCCAAGATATAAGATACAATTTCCTAAACACATGAAACTCAAGAAAAATGAAGACTGAAGTGTGGACACTATGCCCCTCCTTAGAAGTGGGAACAAAACAAACACCCTTGGAAGGAGTTACAGAGACAAAGTTTGGAGCTGAGATGAAAGGATGGACCATGTAGAGACTGCCTTATCCAGGGATCCACCCCATAATCAGCATCCAAACGCTGTCACCATTGCATACACTAGCAAGATTTTATCGAAAGGACCCAGATGTAGCTGTCTCTTGTGAGACTTTGCCGGGGCCTAGCAAACACAGAAGTGGATGCCCACAGTCAGCTAATGGATGGATCACAGGGCTCCCAATGGAGGAGCTAGAGAAAGTACCCAAGGAGCTAAAGGGATCTGCAACCCTATAGGTGGATCAACATTATGAACTAACCAGTACCCCGGAGCTCTTGACTCTAGCTGCATATGTATCAAAAGATGGCCTAGTCGGCCATCACTGGAAAGAGAGGCCCATTGGACACACAAACTTTATATGCCCCAGTGCAGGGGAATGCCAGGGCCAAAAAGGGGGAGTGGGCGGGTAGGGGAGTGGGGGTGGGTGGGTATGGGGGACTTTTGGTATAGCATTGGAAATGTAAACGAGCTAAATACCTAATAAAAAATGGAAAGAAAAAAAAATAAAGTTGTCTTTTAAGGCACCTCACGTCATTTCCTAGTACATATTGCTTTTTTTAAAAAAGAGACAGGAAAACACTCAAGTCAGTTGCAACTTTAGGGATCCTTATCTTCTACTAAAGAGTCATGTTAGTGGGTATTAGCCTGCACACCCTCATTTGTACTGTGAGAACAGGGGACCCTGAGCCCTCCTAAATATTCCAGATCAAATGACACATACCAATTCCTCCCAAAAATTTCTAATTATTAATCTCCCCACTTTCATTTACCGAATATCCTTGCACGTGGTTTCCAACTTTGTTCTTTTTTTTTTAATTAGGTATTTTCTTCATTTACATTTCCAATGCCAACTTTGTTTTTTTAAATTCCCGTAAGTATCTTAGTATCCAAACGTCCCTTTACCTCATTCCGTTGAGCTTAAAATAACACAAGAACACCACAATCAGAGGAAGGTCTGGCCTTTATGAAGCTTAAAATCTCTATAATGTCCCTGCCCACTTAATTCCCCGAGAGGAGGATGTGACAAGATATATCTAGTTCTGTTCCCACTGGTCAGGGCTCAGGGGTCGTCATCCCATATCTGAACTCTGCCTTGGGAGTAATAGAAGCTTAGTTTGATGAAAAAGTAGCAAGGTGTAATCTTTTCTCAAGTCTCATAAAATTAATGTCATTTGTCCTGTGTTGCAACAAAGAGACGCTGACTAGGAAGTCCATCCTCCCTCTATTTCGCTCACCAGTTCACACTGGAAAGTCCTGACAGTTCCACCCTCTGGTCCATCCCGATGCTGGTTGTAGCATCCCTGCATCATGACATCCGTTTTCACTTGAGGTTGCTTGAGACGTCCCCAGGAAGCCTTGTAGCTGGGGCCACTGACCAGTCCTTTGGTATCAGCCTTAGTTCCTGTTCCTCCAGCCTCTGTTCCCATCTCAGGAACAAGACCTAGCTGGTTGAGCATCTTCCCTGCTCTCTGCACTGGCCTGCGAGGAATGTTTTTCATTTTGAATGAGGCTGCTCAAATGTGGATCTGGGACCCTGGCAAACAGACCTTGGTGTTGGTAAAACTCAGGCTCACACTCACCTAACCTTCTGAGGGTATTCATTCACAAGCACACTGCCCTGAACATGGCCTGCAAAGGTGACAATAAAGTCATCACCCAGTGCTATAGACTGCATCCAGAGCCAGAACGGAAGTCATTAAGCCATGCTTAGTAATTTTCCTTATATTTAGCAAATTATGAAACCTAGGAAATATATAGCAAATGTGTGTTCTTTTCTCCTAGCTAAAGCCCTTCAATGGTTCACATTGTTCTTTCAATTAACCATGTCAAAAGTCCATATACTTTACTTTTTGTTTCCTAAGAGCGTTATTGGGCGGGAGCAGTAATAGGGTCAGAACGCAGGGTCTTGAGTTTGTTCTATTAAGTAATATACACCCGATCCGAAATCTCCTAGTTTTTTTTTTATTTAAATATTCCTCATCTATTTTTGTGTGTTATACTGCTAATTCTTCCTAAAGAATCCAGGCCTGTCTGTCAAAATGTCTAATTTTGCAGGCTTGTCTGATTACTTCCTCTGATTAGATTGGGTTTACTATATTTGGCAAGAACATGACCTGCGTGACACCACATCCCAGCCAAGGACACATAATGCAAGATTGTTTCCCTCCTGGTGAGTCACCTGTGTAAGACCCAGCACCTCTGCACAGGCACAACTTGCGAGAGAGCTTGGGGCCACCTGACTGCCTTGTTTCTCAGCATCGTTCTCCAAACGAACCTACTGATCTTTATGCCATGAATTACAATGGTGCCATACTTTTTCTGCTTTGTTTTATTATATTTTCTGCAAAGATAAGATTGCCAATTAAAGTAATCTAAACATCACTCCAGATTTGTTCTCTCAAGGTTTTATTTACTATCGTTTAATCTAGTATTGCCAGTGTTCGTTTTTGACGTGGCAGTTGCCCAAATTTGGCAAGTTGTATTTACTTAAGGCCACCTCCCAGTGGCAGACACACTTGCGGGTTGGGTGGCTTTCCTTTGGGCTGCTTTAATAATTCAGTGGCCTTTCTCTTTTAAAGGAATTTGAAATTTCTACATAGTTTAAGTAGTTAGGAAAATTATTGTTCACCTGGTGGGAGTGTGAATACAAACCATATGGACACTCACTTGGAGACATTGCCTCATACTATGCTGCTATATTTGATAGGAAAGAGCTCTTTAATTCAACGTTAATGGAGTTTATTTCAAGACACTATTTGTATAAATTAATAATGCTATGATAAAAGGTAATGTTAGAAAAATTAACTAGAGTCTCAAAGCCTCAAAAACAACAACAACAAAAAGATTTTTGTTTTTAAGCTATCCTGTTTTTTTATTTTTCATTATTGCATGCTTACTAAATATATCATTATCTCTTATTTCCAACTAATAAACTATAATGTCATTCCATTTTCGTGAGACCTACATATGAGTTTGAAGAAATGTGAATTTAACAAGCTATACCATAAAAGCAAGTGGTATCACAAAGAAAAAGCTTACTTATTAATCTGTGCTATTTCAGTAATATACACATGATGAATGAGGCTTCGAACACAAGGCAGAATGTAATTAATGCTTTTTACCACCTGAAAGTACCTGTGCTCACATCTCTAAATCTTCTCTTCTTCACACATAGCTTCTGAGCTTCATTTCAGGAATTTCAAATTCTCAAAAACAAAGCCAGTGAATCCTTCATGGATGTAGCTGGTATAAAAGCAAATTTATACCCATGTTCTGCCTGTGACTGGTCCCCATGCCATATTTGCATAAACATTCATATCAGCACATGCCTGTTAGCTTACTCTCTTTAATGAATATATTCATAGAACTTCATTGTGTTGTCTTATCGCACTTTAATTAACTAACTCTACATTGTTTGACACCTTTGTTAGGTGACCTTTACTGTTTAAAGCACCAGGCAACAATGTACATGTATGTGTTTCCTTGGGGACGCGGAGAGCATGCACTGAGATCAACCACTTATAGTAGAATTACTGGATAAGAAACCAGAGTGTGTTGGATTTTGAAATTTGTGAGTAGAGTGTGAATCAGCCTTTCCTCTGAGTCTTGGTAGCATAGGGATGTAGAAATTAATTATCCCTATAGACTTCAGTATGACAGGGGAAAGTTAAGTTTAATTTTTCTAAATAAGAGATTGAGAATCTTTCAATGCTTATAAATTTCTACATTTTTGTCAGTAGCTGCTGGTTTGTATTGTTATTGAATTATTGGCCCTTTGTTTGTGATTTTGTAAGAACTGTTTATAAATAAGAAAACAAGAGCTGCATCTGCAGACTAGATTTATCTCTTCTTTAGTTTGTGATTTGTCTTTTGATTGCTTACAATGCCGTCTCCCTGTGCAGTCACATCGATCACTCTGTCTACACGACAGTGGGTGACTCTTTCCCCATTTGTTAAAAAGCAGTGTTGGATAACACTTTATTTTAATATTTTGGCAATCATATTTTTACTTAAGAGCCATTTATTTCTTGCCCTTTTGTATAAACAATAATGAACTCTATCCTCACTTTTGTACTGAATAGTTACATATTTACATGAACATATGAACAAATAGTACATATCTCATTCTTCCCGCTAATGTAAACTGTCATTCATAGTTGCACTAAATTTTCATGTTTTGTTCCATTGATTGGTCTCTCAATTGATACACAAGAACTCCTTTTATTAATATAATCTATGCATATATTGGGTCTCATAGTCCATCTCCTTCCCATAGAGTTAAGGATCTGGGCTCTATAGCTAGTGACTGAGTTAGAATCCTGGTTTAGCCTCAGACTGTGAAAACTTTGCACAGGTAATTTAAATCTTTCTGTGTGTCTCCATGACTTATTGTCTTGAGGATAATAACTTCTCCACAGAAATGTCTGGAGAAATGTCTGATACGTTCATACAGGATGTTTATAACCATGTGGGGTGGGTGGTACATGGTTAACACATGTTGACTTTTTCATCTGCAAACCTTTTCAGGCTCTGTTCTTGTTATTTAGCTTTTTTTTCCCTGAATATCGGGAATGATCTGCTTATTTGCAAACCTTCCTTTATAGTAAGCAGCCTCCAGGATGACAACCCACAACTTCTAAAATTCATGTTCTTGGCCAGTCTTCTCTCACATTGACTAAGACTGATCCATGTAACCAATAGAAGATTTCAGATGTAGTGGCATGTGGCATTCAAAAGTTGATTAACAAACATGTATGCTTTCCCCCTACTCCTTCTCTGGACCGCCCGTCCTAGGGAAAGCTAGATATCATGCTATGACTATTTCAGCAGCCTTTTCAAATACCACAGAGAAGGAATTGATAGCCCCCATCAGACCTATCTCTACCCCAACACCCAGAGGTAGACCTCATGGGACACAAGGGAATCTTCAAGACCACCTCTAGGCTTTGAGTGAAACCTCCCAGAAACTTCAGATAAGACTCACTCTGAACCAGCCAACTGTGCAGCAACTGAATCCGTGGCACACTAAAACTACGTGAAATAACAAATATCCACCATCTTACGACACTGGGCCGGAGCAGATTCACTCTACAACAGGGTACATATAGTTATAGCCCTTCTTACCCATAACATTGTTTCTTGGAAAGACATTGAATTTATAGATTGATTTATGGAAAATGACCTCACAATTTAATATGTTCTTGCTACTCAGGAAGAAATTCTGTCTTCCCACTTGTCCAACATATGTTTAAAAGATATTTTGACGTTTGTTTTTCTAGGTCTAGTATATTTCCCCCGTTGTTTTGTAGCTACTTTAATACTTCTCATTATATTCGTTAACTTTACGCTTCTGTTATCAATTTCAATGCAATAATTTTATTAAGTTTGTATCTAGTCAGCTCAATAAAGTTTGTCATTTTTAGTAGCTAGATACCAAATAGATTTTCTTTTCTCTTTTTACTCTTCCCTCATACAATACATCCTCACCAGAGCCAACCCTCTCTCCATGTCTCCTCTCTCTCGCAGAGCCACTGCTCTCCCATTTCTCCTTAGAAAGGGGCAGGCCCCCCAGAGATATCAACCACACTCAGCACAACAAGATGCGATGCGTCTAGGGACAAAGCTGCATAGACACAAGTATATATTTATGGTGTTTAAAAACAGTGTCGGTCCACAGTTCCTTTTGACTGCTGTATTTTCTCCTTGGTAATTTTATTGGCTGAGGTAATGAAAAGGACAGCGTGGCAGAAGGCTCTACACAGTAGCAGGATCATCGCTTTTCCTTTTTCCTTTCCCATAGTAGTTGCCTAGCTCAAGATTGCCAAGTACCTCATTCTGGATGAAATATTTAACATTTTCATTTTATAACCTATCATCTTCATAAAAGTATAAATAATTAAGATATTAAATTGTATTCAATAAAACCCTGCTGTCAAGTTCTTAATGATATAACTAAAATTTTAAGGCATGGAAATTGTTTTCACAATTCATTATCTTTCATTTTTGTTCTTAATCCTACTTACCCTTTAATCAAAAGACTTTTTAAATTTTATTTTATTTTTTTAAACACTTTAAATTTTTTAAAATATTTTATTAGGTATTTTCCTCATTTACAGTTCCAATGCTATCCCAAAAGTCCCCCATAAACCCCCACTCCCCTACCCACCCACTCCCACTTCTTGGCCCTGGCATTCCCCTGTACTGGGGCATATAAAGTTTGCAAGACCAATGGGCCTCTCTTTCCAGTGATGGTTGACTAGGCCATCTTCTGATACATATGCAGCTAGAGACACGACCTCCGGGGGGTACTGGTTAGTTCATAATGTTGTTCCATCTATAGGTTTGCAGATCCCTTTAGCTCCTTGGGTACTTTCTCTAGTTCCTCCATTGGGGGCCTTGTGATCCATCCAATAGCTGACTGTGAGCATCCTGCTCACTGCCCCACTGCTGGACACCTCCTCCCACATCCTTTCCCCACCCCTCTCCTGGTTATTCCCCTTCCCCTGGATATCGTCACACTTTCTCTCAGTGAAGGAGACAAGGCAGCCAAGCTAGAACACCTTACACACAGGCATAGCCAAAAGACATTTATCTCCCTCACCATGAATAGCTGAATTTGGAATCACAGAAATAAATAAATAAATAAATAAATAAATAAATAAATAAATATGTTTCTACACTTAAAGAGTTTAAAATTGAAAGGTAACAATATCTTACTTAGGAAAAGAAAATGTGACTAAATAATTCTTTTGTTTAATAATTTTAAAAGTAATATGACTTCTAAAATATATTGAGAAATAATTTTCAACAGGAAACTAGATAGAGAGGAAGCATTCGGATACTTTTCTGAGGGCCGGGAAAATGAGCAAGCTACAATGCAACTGAGGAGTTGATTTTTAATAATGTTAGAAGCCTAAAAACCTTCTCTCGTCAATGCACTGCATTAAGGGGATACACAAACAGGTGCTGGACACCCTCTGAGAATTTTCAATTTCATTATTATATCTGTGGAAGGAGAGACAGCAAACATAACAACCAGGTAGAGTCAAAGGTTCATTATCACCTGGACTTGTTTACTGTTGCCTTTTTTCCTCCTTATCTGTGGCTAACAGAACAACTCAACACTTCATACAGAAAGCAGAATGAACATGTAAGCTTAGAGTTGCAGGCACAACATTTCACAGATTCTAATTCCAGAAACAAATCTTGTGCATAAATGATAATGCTCCTTGGGAAGACCCTTGTCTGTTCTTTGCAGACAAATATTGTGCCAAGCCTTTCCAGAGTGACTTATCACAATGCCAGGTTTCTAAGCAGGTTTGATCAACACTAGCCAAACCATCTCACACTGAACAGTGCGGATTTACGAGAGTACCAACCGTGACGATAACACATAAGCTGGCTTTTTCTGTGCTTAACTTGGAACCACAGACACGTTTGACTCAAACCTTTTTAAGTCTCAACATCTGTTGTGAACATTGAGAAAAACAATAGACTCGGGAAACTGCATTTATTTCAATGCTAATTTCAGTGGCCTGACTTAATGCAGCTACATGATCTATATGAACACTGGCAAGAATTGGAAAGGTTATCTCATCCAGGTAAGAAGTGTTGTGGTTGTTGAGACAGTAGATTTAGATACACCATGTTCAAATATCCTGCTTTGCCCGGAAGCAGCATGGTGTAAAATTTGCTCCAGTGCCTTAGTACACAACTAGAGTTTCCACTTTAGTTCATATGCCCTCTGTCTAGAGTTTGCAGAATTCTCTTTTGAATAAATGCTATTAATTTCCTGCATCCACCATAAAAACACATTTGACATTTACATCAATAATACTATGAATATTTTTATAACATCAGGTTCATCTTAATATTTTGCTTATCAAACATGATGATGTCTTGACAGGAATACTTCAGCCTTCTTTTCTTGTTTTTTTTTTTTTTAAATGTTCCTCTTTAATTTTGCTGACCAAGTATAAAAGACTAGGTTTAAATTATTAATCTTTGTTGCAATCAAGTCCAACAGCCCATGTTGAAAAATAACATATGTGTGAGAAAGATGACTTTCAAGGTGAGACTTGCTTTAAGCTAAAGCACCACCATGCTTTCAGAGGCTAAGTGAATCTGTATACCCAGTCTTCCTGGGGATTATACATGATACTTTCAGGATACCTTCTTCAAGAAGTCTGTGATATTCTACTTAAATCCTTACAAGGTCTATATTACCTATTATTTGATAAGTTCATTCACATATGAAGTATATTCGGATAACTCTATCCTCCTTACTGTCTCTAGTCTCATTCCACTAGTGTCATGGTCCTCCCATAAGGCCTTTCCTCACATTAATGCCTTTGATTTTTAAGAGCCACTGAGTTTAACCAGGATTATCTGTATGTTCATGAGTCTAGAATTATCCATCAGGACCGCATGGGCTCTTCAGTAGGTACACAGCTGAAGACAATACTGTCCTACCCAAGAATTGATCAGAAAACTCTTACCAGCTCATGGTTGGTTGCTGATATGCAGTCTTGTGTAGGTTCCTTATAGATTGCTTATAGGTTGCTCCTTGTAGGTTCCTTATAAATTATGACTCCACTCGCTGTGCCAGAAGACAGCATTTCCCAACATGTCTTCATATTTTATAAACTTTGACTCCTCTTTCACGATGACCCTTAAGCCCCAAAAAGGATGGTGTAAATGTCCTGTTTGGGACTGTGCACTCAGCTACCACTTATTCTCAGAATCTTAAGCCGTCTTTCAGTGTAAAGAGACACTTCTTTGATTGAGACCAAGAGTAGTATTTGTCTACCGTACAAATAAATGTTTAAAAGGCAGCTTGGTGCCAAGTCATCTCACAAAATAACAATATTAAACTCTCCCTGTGGCCTAAGATCTCCTTAGCCATTCTCTTTAAAACTAACTAACTAATTAACTAGATTGATAGTACCAAGTATGAAATCCTTCTTCTATAGTGGGCCTCAACTCTAATCTTGGAATAGCAGGTTACACCTGTAACCTTGGTACCACTGCTGCATTTGCAGGGCTATCTCACCTGGCAGGTTGGTATTGTTAGCATAGTGCTCACAGCTGGATTCAACTGTTCTTTTCTCCTGCAGTAGTCTGTGCAGTAGCATCTGGCAGGCAGGGAGTCTCTGGACTCAGACCTGGCTTGATTTCTCTATACTTGGTAACCAAAGTGTTGTCCTTTACAGCAACAGTATTATCAATTAGTTCTAAAAGAAAACAAGAAGAGTGACAAGAACCTGCATCAACCAATCCTGGGCAATACCCAGCTCTCTATCCTAAGATACATATACATGGTCAAGAACATTCATTGTTGCTCTGTTCACAATAACTATGAAGTGGACACAGTCTAGACGTTCATCAGATGATAAATGGGAAATGAAAACATGGTGATGCACATGAACTAACTCAGAGATATCAGGTGAATATGTAAAACTATAAGAAAATTACACTGAGAAAGATTACCCAAGCTGGTCTGTACACTCTCTCATATGCACACCCTCGCTTCAAAGCTTTACAGTTGTGTATTTAACCTGGGGTGCCTGTTAAAGGAAGAAAACGTGGGATGGTCCACTGGGAGGGGCAGTGCCTTAAAGGAAAAGAAGTAGCAGAGCGTGGGTGATATGAAAAGAGAGAAGATGATTTTGGAGCTGGAAAGTTGAAGTAGACTTTGAGGGTAGAGAAGGTGAAAAGGGAAGGAGGTTTAAACAAAATTATTATTATTATTTAATGTTAGCAGCACTGATGGACAGCAGTATTTGAAAATGTAAAGAAAAATACCTAATCTAGCATCTATATTGTTGAAATTTGGTCTGCTGCTATGTATTACAAAGCTAAATTCTGTACACGAGGGTCCAGTTGCCTATGAGTGAATTCTCACATTTACCAGTTTTTGTTGTGCAAGCCCTGTTCCTTAATCTAAATCTGTTCCTTAATCTAAATCTATAGGTTAAATAAAAATGGTACAGCCAATTACTGGAGGGATTAGAGGTAGGCGGGTTTTGAGTCACCCAGTTGGGTGTTGCCGAGAATAAGGAAGAAGAAAGGGCAGAGGGAGAGGAGGATTTTCCACAAGAAAAGATGGACCATGAACATGTGACCAATAGAAATAGCAAGTAACAAGGGACATATGGATGGGAAGTCAGTTAGAATAGCTTCAAACCTGCCCGGTCTAGGTTTACATCTTGCAAATAAAATACCTGGATTATATGTCTTTTATACAGGCTAGCAAGGATATAGAATTCCTACCACACTACACAATTCTGGAGAATTTTCTTATGTGCGACCTAGATGTGGATTTCAAAGTCTTCCAAGCATGTGATCCATCTCTGGGATGTCCCTTTAGCAAGAAAACTGTGACTCTGAACCAAGTAAAACCAGGCAACTAACAAGCACCACAATCATTTTTGAAAACTTCCCTTAGGAAGGAAAAAGAAGAGAACAAGCACAGTCGAGTCCTGACTGGCTCAGTCTAGCCAATGCAGAAGTTAGACGTGTGAGTGAGAAATGGTTATTTTGCTGTTTGACTTAACTTATTAGACCAATCTCTACTATGATTATGTGTGAGCTTGACATTATGTTTTACTTTTTTAAAATGGCTGAAAATTTAAAATAGAATCAGAATCAAACATTGGGTTGCGTATTATGAAAGTTTGAATTGGAATGGCTCCCATAGGATGGTATAACTGAATACTTAGTCATCATGGAGTGGCATTTCTTAAGAAGGAATAGGAGATGTGGTCTTGTTGAAAGAAGTACATTACTGGGGTTGGGCTTTGAGGTTTCAAAAGCCTGAGCCAGCCCACTGTCTCATCCGGCTGCTTGTCAATCCAGATGTAGAGTTATCATCTACTTTTCCAGCACCACATCTGCATCTTGTCATGCTTCCCACCATGATGAAAATGAACTAAATCTCGGAAACTGTAAGCCAGCCCCAATTAAATGCTTTCTCTTATAAGAGTTACCCTGCTCATGCTGTCTCTTCAGAGCATTAGAACACTGACTACAACACATTTGAAATCAAATCTTCCATTTAAGTTTCGTTTGCATTTGGGGAAAATGTGACATTTAGGGTATCACTAGTCAATTGAGAAAATACTTGAATAATATAACTTGGTCAAAGATGTTTATTATTGTTTTTAACCCATAAACTTGTTGAGTCTTTCTCTAAGGGTTGTCCATATTTAATCATTTTTCACTTTCATTATTAAATCGATCAGGATTTCTCTTTGATCTTATTTTTCTTTGAAGAAAAGATCTGGCTGCTAAGAATATAGGTGTTCTAATGATCTTAATGAAAAGGGGAGTCCCCCATAAGTGCCACCCCCTTTTAGTGTGCTTTGGAACTTAGCTACTGGGTGAGCTGTAGATACTTCTCTGAAGGCAAAGTAGACACATGTGTAGTCTATGTAAGGATGGCCTCAGATACCAGTGAGGGAGTGGCCCCTGAACAACAACAGGACGCTTTACTGACTCTATACATACTTGTATTAGTTCTAGTAACCTTGAAAGATAAAGGTAAAAATGCTATGAAAGTATGTCTGCCATTTATATCCCATCCAGATTTGTGTTTCATCTTACACAGTCATTGATTCGTACTATTCCAAATACTGGAACAACTTCCCTCAGGCTCTGAGATTCTCTAAATATGATATAACCACTGTGGATGTTGGTGTTATATGAATATCCAACACCTCCTGATGCAGAGTAATTGGAACTTCAATAATGAGTCCTCAACTTGACTCTAATGGATTTCTGAATGTTACACCTCCCTAGATGGCCTCTCTTTGGCAGAATCTATATATAGCATTCTTCAGATTTCTGGGAAAGGGCTAGTATAATACTGCAGAGAAACAAGTGTAAGTGGGTTTCCATAACAGGATCTGTATATGGGGATAGCATGTCTTCCCATATTTCTGCTGACTACAATAATAAGAAATCACGGTCTACCTACTACTGATATTTTATTTATTTATTATAAAATATTTGATGAATGCTTGCATTATGCCAAAGAATGCTTAGATGCTGGAGATTAGGATGAATAAGAATTGATCTGTATTCCTTAGTGTAATTGCCCTGAAGCCTATTTTAAGATAAGCCAACCAGTAGCTGATACCAGGAACCAAAACCTCTATTGCATCCATGTTCTAGGATAGGAAGCACCTACTGGAGAAACATAACCTAATCATGAAGGCTATAACAGGGTGAAGATAAGATACAAAGTAAGAGTCATTAGCTGAGAACTAAGAAATGACTGCAGAAAGGGGATATAGCACAAAAGAACAGAGAACAGAAGTAGCAGTGTTCCTATGCCCAGCATGCATAAGATTACATAGCTAAAGCTAAGGTAAACCCTGTGGCCATCCTTTCTAATTAAACTGTTATTTTCTATTAAAATTAACTGTATCATGATCATGAGAAAGTGATTTATTGTATATTCCAGTTATGAAGTCACCTTACATTATAAAACTACAGTATTAGAAAAGGTCCACAGACGTGAATTTGTCATGCTATGAAGTTAATAACCAAAGAAGCAAAGATAATTTCATCAGTATGAGTTCTAAGGGAGGTAGCTGGAGACCAGTAGAGAGGACAAACTGGAGCTCACGTGAATGATTGGCCTTAACATGCTTGAAGTGGTATTTCCATCATATGTTTCATAACAAAATTAAAACTTCAGCATATAAAGACTGGAAAGCAGGCTTCATAAATTATATCTGTGAAAGTAATTACCAAAAAGCTTGATAGCTCAATACAATGCAGCTTTGTCATCTCACAGTTTCTGAGGTTCAAAGTCGAAGTGCCCCTTATTTGGTTCCTCCACTGAAGATTTGACTCGCAGCCACAGTAATAGTGATAGCCAAAGCTTTGGAGCAAAGATCTGTCCGTATTAAGCATTCACACATCTGCGCAGCTCAGTTTCTTCCTGGTTGTTGGATTCAGATGGCTCCCAGTTGCTTACTGTGTAAAACTTTCCAATACTACAAGTTACTTTATCCAGAACCCAGAATGCAGTCATGTCTCCCAGCAGTATGGGAATTCGCTATTGCCTATAACATCATCATAGAAGTAAATCCATTTTAAAGTTACCAAATCTTAAATATTAGAGAAAAGTTATTCTAGATGAGAGGGTATATAAGACCACTAATACCAAGAGGCTAGGGTCACTGGACATCTAAGGGACTGCTTACAGGATGATGGATGGTCCATTTTACATGTCTTGGTCATGTTACACACACTCGAGCTTAGCATATTTACTTCTTTAGCAAAGATATATAAACACAGAATTGCAGTTTTTCACAACAGTATTTAAGTAGTATTTAGTGTATTCACAAGCATAACTGACTCCCATAGGAAATTGCTCTATAGATAATATATTAATCAAAGCTACTCTCCCTGTACAGAATACAGCAAGTGGCGTATAGTAAAACACTGTCCTGTGATACACAGCAAAACAGCAGTGGCAAACGCACGTGTATGCATCAGCTTTCCTGATGCTTTGACAAAAATGAAACAAAGCAAAAAAGAAAAGAAAAACGTAGTTTTGGATCACGGTAGATGGTTCTCTCTGTCACGATGAAGCTCTTGTGGTCAAACAAAACAGCTCACCTCACAGGGACCAGAAAGTGGGGACTGAGAACATGTGTGTCTCAGACTTTCTCCTTTTCCCTTTTCATTCCACAGGAGCCCCAGAGTATTGGATGATAACACATTCACAGTGGATCTTGCTTCCTTAATCCTCTCTAGAGACCCCTCACTGCCACACTTAAAGGTGTATTAATCTCCTAGGCTTTTCTCAACCCAATAAAGTTGAAAATCAAAATGAACCATCGCAGTGGAGGTAGCAGACATAATTCCTTCTAAACAAATAAAATGACTGCATACCTAATGGTTTTTAATCCATTACCAACATCTGTACACTACTTCAGTAAATGACATCAGACTCCTGATATAGGCACATCCACTTAAATATTAATCTAATCTCTAAGACAAGCACACGTTTTAAAATTCTATCTAGCCTGATACCAGCAATGCCCTGAAACTACAATATGAACTGGAATATTTCAGGTAAATTGCTAGAGGCCATATTTTGTTTTCTAAGTAATTGCATTTCTCAAGAATTGATGAGTGTCCTATGAAAACAGGCTGCAGTGAGCACACTTTAAGGAGGATTCCTCCTGCATGCTGCCTGCCTAACCTAATGCAAATAAATCTATAAAACAAAGCAAAGAGCGAAATGTTCCCAAAACCCCTTGTCCCAATGTGTGTCACCAGAGATGATTTAATCTGTGCTGTGGGAGAGATCACTACAAACCCAAATGTTTTTTTTTTCAATATGAACCCTGAAAATAACTTTACTGGAAAATATGATCGCGCTCTGTTACTTTTGTTCAAGTCTGATTCTCAGACAACAGGGGAGAAAAACACTCTTATTATTTATATGTGGGCAAGCCAGTAGTAGGAGAGAGCAGAAAGATCATGTAATAACATTTCCCATCTAGCTATGAGCAAAGCAGACCTTCATAGAATACCCTAATCAGCAGCTCGACACAGTGATGGCGCTCCAGGAGACCAACACTCTCCACAAGCAATGACCTTCACTACGTGGAAACATCCAGCATGAAAGACACCTCAAAAGAAGGAACTAAAAAAGACACCAGCCATTCCTTTGTAATAGGGGACAGCTCAGGGCCACAGGTGCCCCTCACCACCGCAGAAGAGGAATGAATTCAGTGAACAAACCAACATGCAATGGACCACTCACTATGTTTAAAATGTAACCAATCAATAACAAAGGTAAAAGCAGCAGCAAGGCATGGATCTATAAATATTCATCAAGCAAGACAGTGAGGTAAAACAACAACAAACTCATAAGCTCTGGTGTCCCAGCTCTGGGTCAGCTACCAACCATTTGACCTTGGGAAAATCCTTAGACTCTGAGATCCAGTTTCATCACTGCGGATGAGGATACCTACCTTCCAGAGTATAAGTACCTGAGCATATCTTCCCTTCAGTTTATTCCAATTCCAAGTCAAACTAATGACTAAGAAAGAATTGTATCGATTGTGAAGAATCAATTTGACAAATTGCAATTTTCTCTCTGCCAAATGAAAATACAGCCTACCTCGGGACAGCCTTCTACAGTTCTTTTGAAAATTAGAGCATTGGTATGTTGAAAGATCATTTTGATGGCATCCTCCTCATCCACATACCTATATACCACATCCTGGAGGTACAGGTAAAACCTAAAGTAGAATATACATAGCAAAAGATCCCGTAACTAAGAAGATGCAGGGAAGAAATAGGAGGGTGAAAACATAAACTAAAGCTAGGCGTTGGAATGAAAAGTTAATGGGCTGTAATCGGGAGACAAATATACCCTATCACCACAAAGACACAAATGCCCTCTCTCTGAACCTGACAATGTGCTGTACTATATGACAAAGGGAAGCACGGGCTGCTTGTTGGCTCCCATAAGTGAGGATATTATCCTATCAGGAGTAGAAGGAGGTCTGAGTGGCAGGATGTGAGACCCAGCTTGCAGATTGAAGATAGCCATAAACTAACAAGCAGTTTCAAGACACAAGAAAAAGAAAGGGTCGTGGCTTGTCCTCATGGAGCCACAAAAAAAAATAAATAAATAAAGAGTGTGGCCCCTTCATCACTGTGGTTGCAGCATCCCATCTCCAACTTACAAACAACGTATTTCTTTTTGGTAACACTTTTTGACCCCACCATTTTCTGTTATAGTGGCAATAGGAAACTAACACAGAAGCGGTGACTGGGTAACAACATGGCTCATCACCGTGGCAAAAGAGGAACAGATCAGACCCCATGACTGTCAGTGATGCTGATGGGCCAGAAACCCCTTTTATTAATACACAATTATCTTTAGACAAGAAGGAAGTGTCTAAGAGCTTGGCTAGGTTAATTTTTACCAAGGCCCTTTTAGAAGAGGAAGAATTCGTATCAAACTAATGACACAGACAGAAAAACGGGAGATACAGCAATCAGGAAATACTGCATTTAGTCTTGAAATACTTAGAAATACTTCTGAAAATACATCAATTCTCTTCAAATTAGAGCCACAGAAGAAGCATTCCTTCCTGAATGACACAAGCTCATGAGTGGTGAGAGGACAAAACCTGCCTGTAGAGATGATTTGCACTTGACACAGCACAGCGTCTCTCTAGACAGGGTGGCATTTTAACTAATAATTAAGCACCAAATGAACCATTTGAACATTTCAGTGCCATGAGCAGAAGAAAATTAAATTAAATCAGAATTAACATATTAGGTCCAGGCTGAGTAAAGACAGATTATTGCTTTGTCTAGATTCTGCCTCGTTAAGAAGCTATTCTTCAAAACATCCAACTCCGAAGCACAAACGATAGCCTGGCATTCGCAAGGAAACATGATAACTGGATCATCTGGGCTCAGACAAATGCAGAGACGGATGTTCCATTGCTCACAGGGGCGAAGGGAAGATATGGATGTATTTCATATTTAGTTCAACTCAATCTATACGACTGACGGACCAATGCACGTTAGATGCCTAGACTTTGTGGTGTAAAAGCCACAGTCCCTCCCTTTCCTGCCACTCGGTTTAGAAGAAAGAAGCATAGTGGGGAAGTAAGTAAACATGATGAAAATATTCCAGAAATGTGAGCTAACTATAGATCTCAGATCACTGAATCCAACGACTGATGGACTTGTGGCATCAATCCTTACCTCTTCCCTGGGAGAGCTGACATTCCATTCTCCTCTTTATGGGATTCCAGTCACTACTGTCCCAATTTTACCTTAATTATATCCGAATTTAGAGGAGGGGCATAATTAAGTCAACACAGCTTAAAAAATAAATAAATAATAAATAATACTAACTGCATCCATAAATAATAATAACCCAGAGAAATTATTAGAAACATGGAGTTAAGTAGTACAAACATTTTCAAGATCTTCTTCCGACTTGGTTTCTGTGTTGAATGGGCATCTGGCAAGCTACAGAGACACCCAGGATTACCTCTCTCTTGTGTGGCACACCACTGCCATTTTTAAAAGCCCATATAAAAGAATAGTGGGAAAATAAGCAAAATTGGAGCATTTTAATAATCAGTAATTATGAAGATGTAAGTAGCACACAGAGTCTTTGCTGAGTTGTTAAAACCTGTGTGCTACCAGGAACTTAAGTGTGCACTATTCTGTGACATTTTCATCGTAAATAGCTATGAAAATGGCGATAAAGCAAAAAGAAATCACAGTGTTCTGGATACCAAACACACAAGGTTACTCCATCCCAGACATCAATAGTCTGAAGAAGGGCTCATGTGCACAGAACACAGTGAGCCCAACTAAATAAGGGACCGAGCCACTGCTGGGCCATGGATAAGGCTTTGTTCTTCCATTGTCTTCTATTTCTATTTGTAAACTTGAGAGAGTGGCTTGTGCAAGATATTAGTGGCCATCAATGGTGACCCTGCCTTCTGGGGAAATCAAATCCAAGAAGAGGCATCAACCCCCACCCCCTGAATTTATAAAGCTATAGCTCTGTAGGCAGCCAACCAAGACAACTGGCCCCAAGTGCCAGCCAAAACTGCCCCCACATAATTACAGACTCCAGAAGTCAGAATTGTCATGGAAACACTCATCACAACTATAGCTCAAGAGATGGGTGTGGGTAGAAAGTAGACTCCTTTTTTCAGTGGGACTGGAGAGACAGGCATGCAAAGGTATGATAATATCTTCTTTATCATAAGGTATTGCACTGTGCTGCTGACAAACATCAGTCAGGACTGTCATTGGAGCTGGTTGTAGCAGGAAGGCCTACAACCTGTACAGTAGGAATCCTCCATACTTTGGAGGGTGAAGGACTGAAAGTTCAAGGCCAGTCTGGAACTTAGCAAAAGAATGTGTCAAAAGAAAATGAAAGGGAATAACAAAGCTCAGTGCAGAATGTTTGCCTGTGTGTACATCCTTCAGTATAACAAAAAAAGAATGTCACTGGGGAGACAGTGCCACCCAAGTGATAGGTAAATCACCACTTGAAACATCTGTCCTTCCTTTATCAATAATAGGCCTAGGAGAATCTAGATACTTCTCAGCCTTTCCAAATTATAGGCAATCCTGTGACACCTCACACTGGATACAACCTTGGCCTTCTCCCTTGGCTTTTACCTAGTCTCTTCTGCTTACAGAATCCTAAATCTTAACCATCATCTCCCATCCCAGCTACCCAGTCATCAGCAACAAACAACTTCTTCCCATCATTAAGTCCTCATCCTCCACAGGAAATACAGACGATAGCCACATTAGCCTATGGGTATCTGTTTAGGAAAGTGTGTCCTAAGGCCTTAGTACTCCTAATGATCTAGCCTCCTACCATCCACCAAGCAGACAGAAAAGTCAAGCAGCATCAACTGAGTACTTGAAGATTTACGATAAAGAAGCTCTATCTACTACAGCATAGCCATTTTGGCTCATTCCTGACTGTCTCAACCTAGCTTTAAAGCCCTGTGATGTGTAGATTGTGTAATATTAAGTGAAGCTGTAAACTCTCAGGCAGAAAAGCATGGTCTCCATCATATGCAGAACTTAGACGATAATATATGTATATATGTAAACAAATGTACATGTAGATACAGTATAACATGAAGGAATGAGAACAAGAAAAGCTATCAGGGGATGAGTAGGTCATGAGCATGAGTTATAAAAGAAAGTATAAAGCTAATTATGATTATCTAATTCTGACTGCTATGGACATTCCTTCTGGGCTGGGAGACAACTCTATAAATACATTTGATATTGAAAGTATGAAATCCAAATCAAAGCTCTACAGCTTCCATCTCAAATAGCTTTCTAACTGAATATACAGTTTGTTTAGTTGTATAGTCCTTGGGTCTGGTTGACTTCAATAGATGGTGGTTCCTTCCCCCACACACACACATTTTTTGTAATACACTTTAAATCATAAAGTATTTTCCTTTAAAAAAGACCCTGGATGGATGTCCTGAAGCTCTCCTGTTTGTAGAGCTAATCAAATCCATAGCCAATGACTGTTTTATGGGCTTGTAACACCTGGGTCACTGTGCACCTGTCCTTTCCACCCCATTGCCAAATACTGGAGAATTAGAAAGAACGCAGGAATCCCAGAGACTGTGGAGTCACTTAAATTTGTCACTCTGTACAAAACTCACATATTCTCATTAATTTCATTTCTTTTGCCAAACATAAACTAGTCTCTAAATTCCAACCCTCTCTTATCCCATGTCTGGGTACAGCCCCTCTAAGGCTCTACTTAACAATCATCTTCCATTGTAAGTAACAATGTTCTGTCATCATTCTGTCTTGACAAAATGGCATGTCCTGACATCAAGAGAACTTGCAGTTCTTACAACGCACCTATCAAAGACCACACTTTGCAGAACTCGTTTGTGAGGACCCACTGCCTTCTTATTCCCCAGATAGAGCCATGGCTTCCATTCCATCCTATTTCTTCTGTAAACATTGGAATTGTTGCTGTCTCAAAAGCTTGTTAACAAGAGAAAGGGACAGGCTTCATCAAAGCCTTCCACCCTTGTCCTTAATACAGAGCTACAAAAAGAGAGGGGAGACTCAAGGGCCCAAAGGCTCCCTATTCATGGTCATGTTTGCTTTGTCTTGTACTTAACTTTAACACCCAACAGAAGGCAATTCCAAAGAATAATCTCTTCAGGTTAATGATTTGCCAAGAAATAACATGGGTATTTAGTGGAAGTGCCTCTGTACCTTTTGCCTTATTTTTTTATACACGTCTGCTCTTTCTAAAGAATCACCTTAGCTTTGTCTCTGAGTCCAGCTGTTCTAAAGGGCAGACACGGTGATAAATATTAACCTATGTCTCAAATAAGTACAAGCAACATGCCCAGATTTGCATTTGCTTACATAAACAAACCTAAATAAATGTTTGCCTATGTGGCTGAGTTAAATGGCTACTAAATAAATTTCACAGTCTGAGTTATAAATAACAGAAACCTCCTTTGCACAGTCCTGTGTGCTGGGATGTTCAAGATCAGGGTGGTATAAAAAATGTCTTATGAAAACGTGTGTCTGGATCAAGAGATATAAGCTTCTTGTTGGATGTTATTGAATGGAAGTAGAGCTGCCACAACTCTGGGCACTCTTGGAACCTATATGACCTAAGCATTCTCCCAGAGGCCTCCCCTCCTTACTACTTACTGTAGATTTCAACCCATGAAGCCATAGTCCTCCGAGTTGGGAATTAAGGATTAGTTTGATGTGAGAACTTTGACTAGATTTAGGAATGGCTGGAAGGCTGATGGAACATTATTTCTGGGTATGTTTCCAGAAAAGATTGGTGTGTGGTCAGTTAACCGAGTAGGGAGGCTCCACCCTCCATGTAGGTAATCACTATTCAATCAAGTGAGAAATCATATGAAAACAGAAGAAAGGAGAATTTGCCCCTATCCCTCCTTTCCAGAGTAAGTCATACATTTCCTGATGTTGAAAACCAGCACTCCAAGTGTGTTGGCTTTTGGACTGTGTGTCTTGCCCCAGCTGCCATGCAAGTTCTCTTGGGCACTCGGTGTTGAAGTCAGGGCTGAACTTTTGGCTTCCTATTTCTGAAGCTTCTAGACAGAGATTAAATTGTAATAGTGGCCTTTCTTTTACTCCATCTCACAAACTGACTATCATGGGCCTTTCCAGATTCTATAATCATTTAAGCCAATTCCCTAAAAACCTCTCTGTATGCTTGTGTCCTGTTTGTCTAGCTCTCTGGAGAACCCTGACCGATACACAAATAAAAGATAGAAAGCGTCAGTAAGCAAGACAACACCCATGATTTATGCTAAGCAATCACTACTACATACGTGCAATGCCTTTAACTTGTCTAGCTACAATCTACCTGGTCACAGACTATTCTTCAAGATTTACAGGCCCTGCAGAACTTTTCAAATGAGATGGCCAAAGAGAGCCACTCAAGGTTAACAGAAGTAAAGTCAATTGTGAGGAGCCGCCCTCACATTTGCCATTATAAGATGGCGCTGACAGCTGTGTTCTAAGTGGTAAACATAATCTGCACACGTGCAGGGGCAGTTTTCCCGCCATGTGTTCTGCCTTTCCCGTGATGACAACTGAGCCGATGGGCTGCAGCCAATCAGGGAGTAATACGTCCTAGGCGGAGAATAATTCTCCTTAAAAGGGACGGGGTTTTGCCATTTTTCTCTCTCTCTTGTTCTTGCTTTTTCTCTTTCTTTCTCTTGTTTTCTCATTCTTGCTCTCTTGCTTTTCTTGCTCTTGCTCTTGCTCTGGCTCTTGCTTCTCTCTCTTGCACTCTTGCTCTCTTGCTCTCTGGCTCCTGAAAATGTAAGCAATAAAGCTTTGCCGCAGAAGATTCCGGTTTGCTGTGTTCTTCCTGGCCGGTCGTGAGAACGCGTGTAAGAGTTGGTGCCGAAACCCGGGAAGAAAAACTCGGGACGGGAGTTAACCATCACTGGCGCAAGGAAGATCCCTCATTCCGGAACCAGAACTGCGGGTCATGGTAATGAAGTGTTCCCGTAAAACAGACTGTTGAGAAGGATTCAACTGCGTGAATTCAGAACTCTTCAGCTGGGGAACAGGGTACCCGTAAGTATAGCTTTACAAGGTAAGTCTGGTCTTGAACTTTCTAACGAAATTCAAGACAGTCTATCAGAAGTAAAGTGGAAAATAGCTTTACAAGGTAAGTCTGGTCTTGAACTTTCTAACGAAATTCAAGACAGTCTATCAGAAGTAAAGTGGGAAATAGCTTTACAAGGTATGTTTGGCCTTGAACTTTCTCTAGTGTTAGGAGCCTTTTTGTTCCTTTTCACATGTTATCAAGTGGTTAAGGCAGGGCTGAAAATTCTGGATGAAATTCAGGACAATCTATCAGAAGTAAAGCGGGGAGAGAGAGTAGGAGCAAAGAGGAAATATGGTTCACAAAATAAGTATACAGGCCTTTCCACGGGTCTTGAACCTGAGGAAAAGTTTAGGTCAGGTAAGAATACCTGGGGAGAGATTAGAAGGAAGGAAAAGAAAAAAGATCAATTAGCGGAGGTCTCTAGGAGAAGGAGCCTATACTCATCACTAGATGAGCTCAAGGAGCCAGTTCTTAATAGTTCTGAATCAGATGAAAAGGCTATTAGGGCCTGGAAGGCGCTCTCCCGAGCAGGTGAGGCCACTGGACAACTAACAAAGATCGTCCATGGACCTCAGGAGTCCTTCTCAGATTTTGTGGCCAGAATGACAGAGGCAGCAGAGCGTATTTTTGGAGATTCAGAGCAAGCCGCACCTCTGGTAGAATAGCTTATTTATGAGCAAGCCACGCAGGAATGCAGAGCGGCCATAGTCCCAGAAAGAACAAAGGCTTACAAGACTGGTTTAGGGTTTGTCGGGAGCTTGGGGGACCTCTCATTATGCGTTACTTCCATTCAGTATGAGAAATTTACTAGGGCAGCTAATTTGTTAAAAAGTCTTTCTCAGTATATGTTACAGAATTGGACGGCTGAATTTGAACAGACCCTTCAGGAATTGAGACTTGCCATCATTCAGGTCAACTCCACGCGCTTGGACCTGTCCCTGATCAAAGGATTACCCAATTGGATCTCCTCAGCATTTTCCTTCTTTAAAGAATGGGTGGGATTGATATTATTTGGAGATACACTTTGCTGTGGATTAGTGTTGCTTCTTTGGTTGGTCTGTAAGCTTAAGGCCCAAACTAGGAGAGACAAGGTGGTTATTGCCCAGGCACTTGCAGCTCTAGAACATGGTGCTTCCCCTGATATATCTATGCTTAAGCAATAGGTCGCTGGCCATTCAGCTCTTGCACCCCACGAGGCTAGTCTCATTGCACGGGATAGAGTGAGTGTGCTTCAGCAGCCCGAGAGAGTTGCACGGCTAAGCACTGCAGTAGAAGGGCTCTGCGGCACATATGAGCCTATTCTAGGGAGACATGTCATCTTTCAAGAAGGTTGAGTGTCCAAGTGTCCTTCTCCCCAGGAAAAACGACACGGGAGCAGGTCAGGGTTGCTCTGGGTAAAAGCCTGTGAGTCTAAGAGCTAATCCTGTACATGGCTCCTTTACCTGCACACTGGGGATTTGACCTCTATCTCCACTCTCATTAATATGGGTGGCCTATTGCTCTTATTAAAAGAAAAGGGGGATCTGTGAGGAGCCGCCCTCACATTTGCCATTATAAGATGGCGCTGACAGCTGTGTTCTAAGTGGTAAACATAATCTGCACACATGCAGGGGCAGTTTTCCCGCCATGTGTTCTGCCTTTCCCGTGATGACAACTGAGCCGATGGGCTGCAGCCAATCAGGGAGTAATACGTCCTAGGCGGAGAATAATTCTCCTTAAAAGGGACGGGGTTTTGCCATTTTTCTCTCTCTCTTGTTCTTGCTTTTTCTCTTTCTTTCTCTTGTTTTCTCATTCTTGCTCTCTTGCTTTTCTTGCTCTTGCTCTTGCTCTGGCTCTTGCTTCTCTCTCTTGCACTCTTGCTCTCTTGCTCTCTGGCTCCTGAAAATGTAAGCAATAAAGCTTTGCCGCAGAAGATTCCGGTTTGCTGTGTTCTTCCTGGCCGGTCGTGAGAACGCGTGTAAGAGTCAATTGTCAACGAAGAACAAAGATCATCCCAAACAAGAGAACCTTACAAATAGTGTCACACAGAGAAGATTCTTGGGAGAAATAACCACATACTCAAACTCTGTCAAATCCAGAAAAGATTCTAAGAAACAAACTAAAAGCCCATTAGAACTTTACAGGTAGTGGGAAAAAAATATCAAGATGGTGAAAATTTTTTATCAAAGACACCAGTTAGTCCACAAACCTAGAGCTAAAACTGACATTCAAAAGTGTATCCTACTGTGGCTGGTTGAATAAGAATGGGAACACAGGTTCATATATTTGAATAATTGGCCATTAGGGAATAGAACTACTTGAGAGGGATTAGGAGGTGTGGCCTTGTTGGAGGAAGTATGTCACTGGAGGTGGACTTTGGTTTTCAAACTCCCAAAAAAGGCCCAGTGGCTCTCTCTCCCTGCTGCCTGCAAATCTGGATGTAAAACTCTCAGCTACCATGTCTGCCTGTATGCTGGCATGCTCCCTACCATGATGAAAATATACTGCACCTCTCAAACGATAAGCAAGACCCAATTAAATTCTTTCTTTTCTAAGAGTTGCCAGGGTCAGAGTGTCTCTTCACAGCAATAGAACAGTGACATCCACCATCCTATAAGAGAGCACACACCCAAGTCTTCACTACTTTTAAGCATTATGAAAATTGTGATATATCTTTATATAGCAACATTTTAAGTTTTGGCATATAACTTGAGAAATTGAAACATGGAAAAATTAAAGAATATATGTCAGCCATGATTAAAATTGGATTTTGATAAAATAAATTTCATATGTTTAACATTATTATTTGGATATAGCTTCCCTCCTGTCTGTAGACTATAATCCATTTAGTATACAAGGTTCCCTCCAAGTTCATCATCACTGTGAAATTTTAAGGCCATGATCTCCTCTTAGATTCCTTTCTCCTTTCATACAATAAATTTAAACTTAAAGAAAGTATTTTTAAAATAAAATTATGTATATATATTAGCATATCATAAGGTAGATAACGAATACAGGGAGATGTCTTAACATACAAAAGTTGTTACTAACATTAACGTCTGTCAACTTAAATGAATTTTATAATATCTTAAAAATCTGTCTCAACCAATTTAAATGACCAAATTTAAACACTCAAAAAATAAACTTTTCTTTTAAATTCCACTTATAATCCCTATAGTTCATTTTAAATGTTCAAGATTATATAAAAACATTTCCTTAGGTCAGAAAATTCTGAAAGGACATAATTTTTATATATTGCATTCTAGTGCAGTATTTACCAAAAACGTTTCTTAAAGTATAGCAGTCATATATAATAGTTAAACACAACCTGTCACTTTATTTGTAAAGCAAGTCTTCTAAATTATACATCTGAATTAAGTAGGAAAACCCTCATTTCTTTTCATTAAATGCCTGAGATGTTATGATACACAGCAAAACTGTAGTAGTGAATGAATAGTAGACGGAAATTTTTCTTTAGATATTTAAAATCTAACAAAATCCCTGGGATTTAAGTAAATCATCAAATCCCAGCTGTACATATCAGAAAAATAAAAAGTAAAGAAATGCAGTACAAAATTAAGTAGCCACAAACAAGTGGTTTAAAATGACAGGCGTGCATTGCCCCCAGCTCTGGATGTTAGATGTCTCAGGTCAATGACTGTGAGGGAGACTCTTCCCAGATGTCTATCCCAGCTGCTGATAACCTTGTATCTTAGTACCTATCTCCATGTCCACATTTTCTACCTTTTAATAGTAATAATAATAATAAAAAACATTGTGCTAAGTTAGGGCTCTTTTTAACATCATAACCTCATCTATAAAGACCCCAACTAACTAATTCTATGGTCACATGTCCTGGGGGTTAGAATTTTACCATGCCTTTCAAGAGAGGGCCACAATTTAACCAGGAAAAGATTCTGAGTATTAGGAAATCCTGAAACCATTTTACTAGAATTTCTAAATCTATCAAAATTACAAAAGGGGTACAGGGTACATTATACTCCTACCCTGTAGCTATCGTCCTAATAATGAGGCTGTTACACACAACAGTAAAGATTTCTGAGATGCTCAAATGGGTTTCAGTAACTTTTCTGGCTTGTTAGTGCTCAAATGCTACAATGCTACGGCTGTTAGATGTTACGGCTGTTAGCATCATCTGAGTAGCTTACTGCCCTCTCCTGATGTAAGCCTCCTTTCATAAACACAGAAGCTTTGAGTAGTGTCCAGTTTCCCCATGCGTTTCATTAAAATGTGTAATCTTATGTCTTTTGTGTTAAGGTGGATGTTATAATAAATAAATAAATAAATAGATAGATAGATAGATAGATAGATAGATAGATAGATCTATCTCAGTAGAGATTCATCTGCAGTAACTACTGACTGAGTTCTTAGCTTACAAGGTACTATCCCTGGTTCTGATGAAATAGAGAAAATTCTCTATCCTTGTGAACCATGTATTTTGCTGGTGGAGGAGATAGAAAACCAAAATGAAGCATAAAATATATATCAGGATAGATGGTTATAAGTGTGACACAATATAAAGAAGGGAAGAAAAATAGAAAGTGCCAGAAGGCAATAGATTGAGATTTAAAAAAAAAAAAAAAAAAAACTTCTTTAGTAAAGATAATGCTGTGTGCAGACAGGAAGGAAGCATGGGGTGGACACTCTAGACAGAAAAGGGGGTAAAGCTGAGGTCCCAGGTGAATGTGTTTCCATTATATCAAACACACAACTGTGGAAGAGAGAGCACCTACCAAGAGACGAAAACCAGAAAAGTGCTACGTCATTGGTGTGCAAATAATGAAGAATGAGTTCAACACTGTTGGCAGTCATATCAGGAAAGAAGCAGATGGCTTAGCCTGGGGGAGGCAGTGATGGTGACCAAAAGTAGTCACCTCCACCTTACATTTCCTAGAACTACAGAATTTGCTTAAATAGTCACTTCAAACATCAGGAAAAGACAAATGTTGAAAACTCAACTCAAGATTTGAAGCCTGAACCACTGGGAAGGAAGGAGGAGTAAATCTGCAGGGAATTTCAGAGGATTGCTTTGAATGTGTAAAGGGGAGTGATCCATCAATTATCTGCCTGTGAAAAGTTGATGAATATGCAATTAAATATGGGAAGTGGTGGAGAAACAGGCATGCCTGAGTGATTGGTTTGGAAGTATAAATTATAGCATTGAAAGCCATGAGTACCAGGAGGTCATCAATGTGAGAACTGGAAAGATACTCTAAGGGCTGAGTCCTGTGACACGTCAACACTAGTAGTCTGTAGAGGTGAAGGGGATCCTGCAAGGGAGACAGAAGAATCAACTGTAGGTTGGTGAAAGCCTAGGAGACTATGATATTCTGAACATAAAGTGAAGACTGTACTTTGAAATGGATTCTGTGTTGAATATTACTGTTAGGTGAACAATATGAGAACTGCCAAGTGCACTGTTCCAGTCCCATGCAGGTCACCACTGACATTGATGAAGCCGTTTTAGTTGAGTGATAAAAAAAAGTTAGTCTGGTTGTAGTAAGTTTATAAGAGAAATAAGGGAAAGAACGGAAGCAATACATTGATTTAGTAACTTTACTGTGAAACAGAAAAAAATATATAACCTTGAGAGTAGTGTTGTGTCAACCCAGTACTTCCCTTATAGTAGGGAAGAGCAGCAGCAACCACAGCTATTGGTGAGGATTAGGAAACACTGAGGACATTTTGATCATGAAGCTCAGAAAGAAGGGAATTGTTACACCAATGGCCGTAGGTAAACAAAGCAATAGGCAGTCTTACTTAGGCTGAGGTATTGGTTTGCTTCAGATGCAAAAGCATTTGCTCTTTCAGAGTTTGTGAAGATGTATGCAGGTTGCTGAGAGGTAAGGAAGTCATTACTAGTCTTAACTAGCTGTGAACGCTGTAAACTTTCATAACGACTGGCATGGTAATATATGCCCACAAGTGCAAAACTAGCAAAATGGTATAGGTGCAGCCAATAGTTTCCAGGTTGGATTTAAAACTTGCTCCTCAAGAGAAAATGTATACCCAGCACTGTAAATATGGCCAAGAACCAATAGATGAGGACTCACAGACCCTAAGGTAAACCTATAGATACTATTCTGCAAAATAGAGAATGCAGCAGACAGTAGCTAATTTGGAACTTCACAGAATAAGTGTCCTTAGAGTGTCCAGCTGAAAATCAGACCTCTATAACACTCCTCTCACCAAGGAATAGGGACCATTAGAGGGGAGGAAACAGAAAAACTTTAAAAGCCAGAGATCGTAGAGGAGAACAGCAAACCCCTGTCTTCTAGGCATGACAGAACCATTGCAATTAAAGGTCATAAAAGCCCTGGTTGCTTGTATAATGGCTGCACAAGATCACAACATTCTAGCAGAAAGCAGGGAGGGCCCACAGGCAACTACCTGTAACAGAGGAGCTACTGACAGCCGCTGGATTCTGGAAGATGGCAACTCAGTTTGATTTAAGGATGTGCCCTCCCCCCAGACAGTCATACTTCAGTGGACAACCCCACACCTGTAACTACATGGGCACTCCAAATTTGACTTGTTTGGCTTATTTTTTAAGAGGACATGAAGTTGGGTAGGTAGGAGATAGATCTTAGAGAAGTAGGGGCTGAATAAGATACATCAAATAGAATCATCAAAGAATTAATAAAGATATGATATTTTAAAACAAGATCTAGACTAGAATTCTGAGGAAGGCTAAAAGGAAAAACTTAAGAGAGGAAATGGCGGTAAAAGAAACAAGAAGCAGGCAAACAAAATATATAATTCTTGTGAAATTGAAGCCACCATATTGTGGCAGGAACAGTGCTGATGATATACAGTAATGTGGGGTCTTAGTTTCAAGGGCTGGGGCAGAGTCAGCTGGGTATCAGCTTCACCGTGGAGGGGTGGAGCTCCAGGATATTTTGTATCATAATATGAAACTATAAGCAAGGGTGTGGAAGGGCTTGTTTCCTTAATCTTCTTTTTTCATTAAGTAAGAAAGCAAATGAAAGCAATCTTTTAATGCTTTATTTTTTAAGTATTGAAATTACTAGATGTAGCCAAGGTATATTCGTTATTTACCATAATCAGGATGAGATGAAACCGTGTCATCTGGCCCAGGGCCACCAACATTGCTGCAAACCTGTGCTCTGGGGACGGGTCAAGAATCCATATTGTAACAAAGGAGTGAGACATGCATTGGTCTGACCTAGATCACTTTCTATACCAAACTGACGTGATGGGTCATGACACAGAAGCAGGAACGGCTGTGTGGAAGCAGAATCATGGCGAAAGACAACAGATGGGCATGAGGTTCTGCTCACATAGGGAAGAGGGGTCCCAGCATCCTCACTGCGCCCTGACTCTGGGGATGCTGGAGCCAGCTCAAAATTCTCCACACCAGCTGCGGGGCCATGCTGAGGCTAGCAGCTGCCAACAGTGTTGAAGTCAGCTGAAATGCCTTCTCGAACAACAATAAATAAGGCACACTTGAATGTCAAAAAATATTAAACTGGAAAACAGCAATGCGGTGAATCTCTGCCTTGTCTCAAAGATTAAAAGGGCCCATTTTCTGCCCTTCTGTATTGTTTCTTTCTTAGCTTTTGGGACACATTCATGCCTTGGCACAGTCTATTTCCATAACAACACTGCTAAGTACAACTTTGAAAAGCAAGTCAAACTTAAAAGGTTGGATGTCCTCAGTTCTCAGTCAAAAGCTTGGAGGTGAGAAACAATAAAGCAGGAGGCGGTGTGATGGTTCTGCAGTTCAGCATCAGGAAGACAAGTGCGCACGCAAATCCACGTGATGGGGAGCAATCCCAGAATTCAAAGGGAGACAGTAAGACAAGCTTCGGAAGAAACACACGAAGTGTCAGGATTCCTGAGAGTGTGACACTGTGGCCTTTCAGGACAAAGGAAAACGAACTCTGGAAATTGTATATTCACTCTCCAAAGCACTGAGTAGAGGATAGGAGTCCCTTCGTCTGACTCCATTTTCTCCTTCCCACACATATGGGGAAAGGCATCACGTGGGGGTAACAGCAACAGCACTGGAGCCCTCAGGCTGTGGCATAATCCGAAATCCAAACCACAGCTCTACCTCTGACTTAGAGAAAAGCTTGCCAAAAGCAGACGTCTTACTTCCCAGTATTTACAGAGTTCGAGTATGGTGTGTGTGTGTGTGTGTGTGTGTGTGTGTGTGTGTGTGTGTGTAAGAAAAGTGCTGTAGAAAAACTTTTCTTGACGTCTTTACAATTAAATCCTACAATGTCTCTGCAGAAAGCAGAACAATTATTTCCGGTATCAACATTGTTATATTGAGGTTAAATACAGATGTCTTTATCAACTGTAATTCACCAACCAATGCCCTGTTGAAAGATAACATCAGAGAGTGGATGGAACTGTCATCCACTTGGGACAGTGGCCGTACACTAGGACGATGTGGCAGCCACTTTGATAATGCCAGTCTCGTTATATTTAAACAGAGTTACACATGACCTGCTGATTCCACTCCTGAGACATACTCAAAATAGATGAAATACATGCTCACACAAACCCTCCTTCATAAATGCTTATAAAAGGGTTTCAAAATAGGCCAAACATGGAAGAAAACAAGAGTAAGTAAAATGTGGTAGATCTACACAGAGGAAAATTGATTATAAAATAAAATAATAAATACGTGCCTTATTAGGATGGATCCTGTAATAATGGTAAAAGGACCAGTTATACAGCACTACATTTTTTACCACTTACATGGTTGTTCAAAATATGCAAGTGCACACATACAGAAACTAGTTTAGTAGTTGATAGGAAGCTGGGAAAAATAGGAATTGACTGCTAATGGGTACAGTTTCAAGGTTAAGGAAGAACTTTGACTGAAATAAAGTCTGAATTTGAATTCTAATGAAACCACAACTATGTAACTGTCTTATAAGTCATTGCATTGTGCACTTGAAGTAGACAATTTATACCTCCATAAAACTATTAAGACGAAGAGCAGATACCAAGGCAAAAGAAACATTGTCATTCATGAATCTATATAACAAGAGTTAAAATGTGATTGTTACAACTTGGATATAACATGTGACCAAAATCTAAACAGTAATTATTTGTGACTTAAGAAGGTCTGCCTGCTTTATTTTTTTCCTATCTTGCTTCATATAGAATAGAGGAAACAGAAAGAATAGCAAAGGGGGGAGGCATGTTTGTTAAAATGAGGGAAAGAAATGTCCAGGAGCCAGAAAAGCAGCATCTGTTCCTGCTGGCTGGGCTGAAATTAAGCTCTAATTTAGCTTTCAGCTAAAATTATCATAATTGAAATAAAACTAACAAACTACACGTGACTTGCAATTTTCGCATCGTTTAGTGGGGAGGAGGCCAAATGGCAACTTTAGAAGAATGGATGTCTTCCTCAGATGTGAGATGGACAAAGACCTCTGGCCATCCCTACCCTGCTGAAAGTACTACATTAGTCTTCCCAGCTCTTCCAAATGCAGAATAAATAATTTGGATTTGGACAAAACCCAAGATGATAATGGAGCTGAGAACCCTGGGATGACTTGGGATTTCAGAAATGATTTCTTCATCTAACCATTCTTTCTTGATTCTCACTTAAAACTTTCATACACAGAAAAACCACACACACACACTGTACATGTATGATTATAAATAGTATATATTTTGATGTTGTGGTCTACTGTGTGTGTATGGATATATCTATAAAATAATATACATAATACATATAGATATGCATATCTGTCATATTATACTTATACTTCATAATATTTGACTTCTCATAAATGTGCTTAATAAAAATTGTAAATATTAATGGAATAAGGATCATTTTTAAGTGCAGCCAGAAGAGAGAACCCCAAGATTCTGGGATTTAGCCAAGTAAGTCTGCCTTGCTCCACGATGTTGTCAACTCCTGTGTTTCTTACAAAAGGCAGAAAGGAAACACTGTCTTATTATAAAGAAAACCTGCTGGCTTCACACACAACTTTGAAAAAGTCCCATCTCTCTTGAGTATCTATTTTCTCTATTTAAAGAAGTAACAACTGCACTTGCTTTTTAAAAATGAGGAATACAAACATCCTTAGTTAAAGGCTTGAAAAATACACATAATCACTTCATTACCACAGAGCATTATTATGTTTTAATATAGTCTAATTAAAATAGTTACATCTCGCCCTCCTCCCTTTACTCCAGAGTATCCTTCTAAACCCTCTGCATACCTTCACTATCGTGTTGATAGCCTTGTTTTATTGTCTTATTATTTTGCACAAGTGTGTGTGCGCACACACACACACACACACACACACACACACATACATATACATATGTAAATTTTAAATGGTGTTTTATGTTTTATTAGGTGACTGAGATAACTGAGTAAAAAGAAAGGACATTGTGCATATGACAGATATATATATTACACAGAATTTAAATTTTATCACATGCTCTAATACAGGCATATGTCAATAAATATTGTCTTCCATTTTTAATTTCTGAAGGATATCCCATATTAACCTAAAAAAATGAAAGAAAACCTCAACAGTGTTATGACTCTTAATGTCAATAAAAGCTTAAAAGCATATAGTCTTATTCTGAATGAAAGTTCTATTTTGCCAGGCAAAAATATGCTATGTTTTTTTATTTATTCTGCAAGTAGTGGTAATAATTGCTTATATTTAAACATTACTATTCCCACAGAAATACATCTCTTTCTTCAGTTCATTTGTAAATGCTTTGGTTATAACCCACCAATATCAGATGTTAAGATCTCACAGAAATATGTCTGAACCTCCCAAGAATAATTAATCTAAATCCTTTGTGCAGACACTGGGTGTAGAATGTTATGAGTCACTGATTTTCTCCTCTACAGTTGATATATATTCAGCAAGAAGAAAGACTTCGTGTTTAGTAACAATTGTACCTAATTTCTTCCCAAGGTCAAATGCACTCAAATAAAAATGTTTTCTGTAACAGACCTAACATTAAACCTTAGCAACTTAAGAGTTTCTGATATATTCTTCTTTGTTGATGTTATGATTTGGGGTTTTAATATTAAATTTACAGACTTAGTACATTTTGAATTACAGAATGCATGCTTAGAAACACATAAAAGCTATGCACAGTTTAAGGGAAGGTAATGAAATGGAAGTTTGGCATCTAAGTCCCAGACCAATAAACACATTCCTTGTTGAGTCCAAATTTATCTGCTTTCAATATGCAATTTAAACTAAAGCATGAGTGAGCCGATGTGTTTTGAGGCTTTCTATGCATGAAGTTTATTTCCACTTAGACTATGTTCCCAGTGAGAAGAGTGAGCACTGTCAAGATGATGGGTGTTGGCCCAGGTCTCCCAACCTCTCCATGACTCGTAGTCTGAGGACTTGCTCTGAAATGAGGATCAACAGGTGGTGAATGGGTTCTGTCTGCTAAGGCCAGCAATGGCTCTACATGCAAAGCTTTACAAAGATGAAGCAGGACAGAAAAGGGGTTCAATATCTAAAGGCATTTGCTACTAAGCTTGATGACCTGAGTTTAATCCTCTACATGGCAAAAGGGGGAGATCCACATTGTCCTCTGACTTGTACATACGTGTCAATGTACACACACACACACACACACACACACACACACACACACCATCAAAATAAAATAGTGGAAGAAAATTAAGGTCTGAAGCAATTGGTTCTTCCCCTTCTATTGCTACCCAGACTCCTCCTCCGACATGACTAGTTCAGTGTGGCTATTCTAGCATTGCTTACCAACAAGAACTGCCTCAGCAGGAGTCAGGAAATCTGTAGAATCATAGGGGAATGGGAAGGAAAGACATCACTCTATAGCTTCTTTCTCCTTCTCAGTCATGCCACATGAAATATCTAGCAACAGCCACGACTTGCCACCAGGATTCCTACTTCTTATTGACCACATTGCTGAAAGAAGACCCTAAGAGAACATGAGGCTATCAGTGAGCTAATGGAAGACACATTGCACTTTGGCAAGGCTGCCTTCTTTGCAGCTGTCCTAAAACATTGCTTCAGTGTAGATTTGAGTCAGGACAATATCCTGAAAGAATGCTTGGATGATCCATGAGCTCTCCACAGTGTCAAACTGCATAAGCGAAGCAAGGATGCTTTTCTAAGGCTGAGCATGAGAGATATATAATCAGAAATTGAAGGTGTGAGAAGAGCTGCTATGGAAGAAAAGCCATAAAGTTGGTCTAAGCCTAGAGCAACATTGAGAGATCAAAGTTTCAAAAAAAAAAAAAAATCACTCCTGATGGTGAAATAGATAACCTCTATTTAGGAAATATATGCAAAGTAATAAGTTCCTTTTTATTGTTAAAGCAAAAGTCCCCCAGAGTTTTAAGGATGAGTGTTATAAATAATAACTCTATGGGTAACTTTTTTTGAAAAACAATCTAGTGAACCTGCACAGAAAGTACAAGCATGCTGTGTGACAGCGTGCTGTGTGACAGCTAGCCCCAACACAGCTCAGCCTATAGAAACAGGAGTTGGAGAGAGATGGTGAAGCTGACCACTGCTTTGTTCTGGAGACTAAACCCCTGGACAAAGTCCCTGGACAAAGACACTGGACAAAGGCTGAGTACATGATGGTTGTTCAAGTTTATCTTGTTTACAGTAAAAGACACAAAGACACAGTAGCCAGCATGGTGGTTAGCACAAAAACATATTAACCTGTTTCTGGTTTCCACTTGGAATCATTACAAAATTAGAGAACAGGCAACACTATGGATCACAGGCAAGTGAGTTGTGTCAGCCAGGATGCTAATAAATGTTCTGAAATAAAACTCATCAATGAGAAGCAATATACGCAAGTCCACCAGAGGCCCAGGTAATTTATATTGAACCTGGCAAGGGTCTATAGTGTCTAGGAAGATAGATGTGGAAGAGAACGCACCTGAGTGAAAGTGAAAAAGACACTTATGAGCTAAGGTAAATAAATGAGAATTGTCTGAAACAGAATCAAATCAGTGTCCAATGCAAGTATGAATAATATGGGGATATTCAGAGCTGGGAATTGATTCTTCCTGGCAGCAAGCCACTAGAAGAGGTAGCTTTGGAATCTCAAAGAATGAGAATGATTTTTAAACTGACAGAGAATACATGCTTCTCACCCTATACCAACCAAAATGAACTTCTCAAAATGTTGGATACAATTCTTTCTCAAAACTCCATTCTAGTACATGACTGATCTTGAAGAATAGAAAAAAAAAAACCCTAGAATTCTGAGAAAATGAAAGGGCATAGGAGCCATGAGCTAAAGTGGCTCTCAATCTAACACCTTCCCACAGGTACCAGGTAATAGCTGGTGATCTAGATAATCCTGGGCTATGGGAAGCACCACCCAGAAAGGAAGGGGATATTTTTTTTATTGACAAATATACAAGTGGGAAAGAAGTCAAAGTATCTTTATCTGCACATGACTCAATATTATACATGAGTGACCCATAATATTTCACCCAGAAATTCCTACAGCTGATAAGCACTTTCAACAAAGTAGCTGGATACAAAATAAATGCACAAAAATCAGTAGCTTTCCTATAAACAAATGACAAATGGACCAAGAAAGAAATTAGGGGAACAGGGGAACGTCATCTTTTACAATTGTCTCAAATAACATAAAATATATTGGGGTAACCGGAACCAAGCAAGTGTAAGACCTAGACAATAAAAATTTTAGGACATTGAAGAAAGAAACTGAAGATATCAGAAGATGGAAAAATCTCCCATGCTAATGGATTGGAAGGATTAAGATAGTAAAATGGCATCCTACCAAGAGCAACCTATAGATTCTGTACAATCCCCTTCACAATTACAACACAATTCTTCACAGAAATTAAAAGGACAATCTTCAAATGAAAACACACACACACACAAAATGCTAAGGTAACCCAGAATAATAAAAGAAATTCTGGAGATATCATCATCCCTGATTTCAAGCTGTACTACAGAGATACAGTAATAACAACATAATGGTACAGGCAGCACAAAACTAGACACTTCAATCAATGGAATGAAACTGAAGGCCCAGACATAACACCATACATGTATGGACACCTGGTTTGTGGCAGAGAAGCCAGAAATATACACTGATGAAAGACAGCTTACTCATCAAATAATGCTGGCCTACATTGAATGACTATAGGTAGAAAGATTCAAATAGATCTGCACTTGACACCCCAGAAAAAACTCAGCTCTAAATGGATCATGGACTTCAACATAATACCAGGTACACTGATCCTGATAAAAGGATAGAGTGCAGAATAGCCTTGAACTAATTGACACAGGCAAAGTCTTTCTGAGGAGAACACTGTTAGCACAGGCAGTAAGATTGAAAACAACAACAACAACAAAGAAAACAAAAACATGGGACCTCATGAAACTGAAGTTTCTGAAAGTTAGAGGATACCATCATTCAGATAAAGCAGGGGGCCCATGGGATGGGAAAATAGTTTTACCAATTATGCATCCAAAACAGGGCTAATATCCAAAATCACAAAGGACTCAAAAAATTGGATATCAAGAAAACATGGAATTCCTTTAAATTATAGGGCACAGATCTAAACAAAGAACTCTCCAAAGAGGAAATTTAACTGGCTGAGAAACACTTTTAAAATTGTTCACCATCCTTAGTCATCAGGGAAATGACAATCCAACTACCTTGAGATTATCATCTTACATCCATCAGAATGGCTAAAATCAATAAAGCAAGTAGCAGGTCATGCTGGTGAGGTTGTGGAGCAAGGGGAACATATTTCCTTTACTGATGGGGGTGGAAACTTGTACAACCACTATGGCAATTAGTGTGGCGGTTCCTCACAAAGTTGGGAATAGATCTAAGTCAAGATTCAGCTATGCCTCTCTTGGGCATATATAAAAATTATTATTCTTCCTACTTCAGAGACACTTGCTTAGCCATGTTCAGTGCTGCTCAATTCATAATAGCCCAAAATAGCAAACAACTTGAATGTCCTCAACAAAAGAATGGATAAAGAAAATGTGGTACATTTATATGACATCATGAAATTCACAGGTAAGCAGATGGAATTAGAAAAAAAGTCATCCTGTTTGAGGTAACCCAGAACCAGAAAGGAAAGTATGTTATGTATTGACTTACATATAGATCTAACTGTCAAGTCAATGATGACCAAGCCACAACACCTAAGACAACAGAGGTTAGGTTTAGAGTAAGGGACAGTTTGGGAGAGTTTATCTCCTTAGGAAGGAGAAATAGAATAATTAGGAATGAATAAGCAGGGGGTTGAAATGAGAGGATTGAGTGTATAGGAGGAGGGTAGAGGAGGGCTATGGAGGAAATATGGGGAGAGAGAGCAAAAATTAAGGGCCACTTGAGGGGTAGTATGAAAAGCTAATATAAAGAAACTTCCAGATAGGCATGCAGGCAGGCCTTCAGGCAGGCAGGCAGGCAGACAGACAGACAGATAGATATGTACATACATACATGCATACATATGTAGATACATAGATACATAGATGATAGATACACACATGAATGATACATACATGATAGATGATAGATGGTAGATAGATAGATAGATAGATAGATAGATGATAGATAGATAGATAGATGATAGATAGATAGATAGATAGATAGATGATAGATAGATAGATAGATAGATAGATAGATAGATAGATAGATAGATAGACAGATGCATACATAAGTGATGAGAGAGAGAGAGACCTTCGGAAGAACAGTGTTCTTAACCGCTGAGCCATCTCTCTCCAGCCCGTAGCTGGTATCTTAATAGCTATTGCTCTAGTTGGTGTGAGAGAATAGCAGAAATAAACACAGGGAGGAAGGATTAACTATCTCATGGTTTAATGTGATGAGTCACCTTTGGCTGGCAGAGCAGTGGATCAAATATTTAGCACATGAGCACATGTGGGCTATTTCACACTCAAGCCACAAACATCGTGTATGCTTGTTCCTCTTTTTGCTGCCATTCCATGCACTACAGCCTCTACACTTGGAGTGGCTGTGCACATATGCTTGAATGTCATAAACACACAATGGGTTAACACTGGCATCTGAAGGGACATTTTCCAAAAGGTTTGAGTGAAGATGGAAAGTAGGCACTGAACTTAGTCATTCACGAGGTCACCGTCTCCACTCATATTTGTTGCACTGAGTTGTCTTTCCACAAGAGGGTTGTGGGGTAGCAGAAAACAACTTCATTTCAGACTAGAGAGTTCACACACCCTGCCTTCACAAAGTAAACTGGGTTATCTTTGAGAAGCCACACCTTTTCTTCTACACATATGTAATATATACAATGTACATACGTGTGGGGCCTTGCCTACCTATCCAAACGCAATTTTGCAATGTTGAGTTAGAAAGGATTGTCTCAGGGATGGATTTTCCCAGGGCTGGAGAATCTGGTGATGATGTGGATTTGTAATCCCCGACACTTGTGAAATGAGACAATTCACTTTTCTTTTGTTTTTAGTCTTAATCTGAAGCCCCTGTTGACCTTGAACTCATGAGATTTTGACTCCACCCTCCTGAGTGTTCTACCACTTTCCTGGACCATGAAATCACTTTGAGTTGTTTAACTGGTCACTCAGGGCAAAAAGATTACTAACCGATACAACAGCTATCATCTCCAGAAAATCACCATTGCCTAGTAACTGGAGAGAAAAGCAGCATTTGTTGATGTTCTGAGATAATGCTTTAACCCATCCTAACACCACTGTAAGTCTAGGTGTGTTTTGTGTTATATTCTAAACTCTTGGCTGGGGATATATAGCCAGAGGTAGTATAATTGTCTAGGACCAGTGAGTCAATAACTTTAAGCCCCTGCTCCACAAAGATTACACATTCTTGTCTGCTTAGCTTTTGAAAATTAAATATAAACCTTTATGGTCATGCATTTCTTACTAATAGTGACTCAGTCAAATCTGTCAGGTGGTACTACATAATGTTTTCTGATTTCTGTCATGAATGCTGCTACATGATCCTTTTACGTGTCTAAAAAAAATAACGGGCTGGAGAGACACTGACTGCTCTTCCAGAGGTCCTGAGTTCAAATCTCACAACTACATAGTGCCTCACAACCATCTGTAATGGGATCTGATGCCTTCTTCTGGAGTGTCTGAAGACAACTACAGTGTACTCACATATAATAAATAAATAAATCTTTAAAAATAAAAAAAGATACCAGCTGCAGCAAGGTACTTCATGGAGTCACACTGCCTCCATGGTGACTCCCTAACTGTGGACTGGTGTCGCCATTGTTTGCATAGTAATGCACATATATGAATTCCTGTCATAAATATGGTGCACAAGGCCGTGGGACACGTTTTGTCCCCTCCCACCCCTAAAATGAACAGTGAAGTGAATACAACAAAATTAAAACCAGAAAGGTGATGTGTATTAAGTCAGGAGTAAACAAAGGAGCTATGGGAACCCAGGGCGCAACCTAGAACAATATTGGAATAAAATTTGAGAAGAGTCAATATTTGCTAACTATGCCAAGTGTGTATTTGATCAGAAAATATGCTTAGAAATTATTTTAAATTGTTTTTCTCTGGCAGAAAACTATGCAAATATTTTGTACAAATATAGAAGAAACATGCCAAATATAATTTATCTTTCTTTCCCTCTAGACAAAGGTTAATTTTCCTTATCATTCCAGTAAGTCCCTTGATTTTCTATCAACAATAGTCTCTTCAGTCAACATAGGAGCCTGTTCCTATTGTAACAGACTATTTCATGTACAGCATTCAGCAGAAAACTGTCAGCAGAAAACTTCCCAGAACAGGAGGTGAATTCTCAAACTGTGAACTCCAAAGGACAAGGTCATCGATGCAAAACTGTCTGTTTGGAGGGGATCATCCTAGACCCCATACTCAGAAGTACACAGTTGTAAATGGGTAAAAATAGTAGGTTGGGGACTTCACTCAGTGGGCAGTGTTCTTACCCCGCATGCAGTAGGCCAGGGTTCAATCCCCATGGGACATAAAACTGGTCAGAGTGGGACATGGTCAGGAGTGAGACATGGTCAGAGTGGGACATGGTCAGAGTGGAACATGGTCAGAGTGGGACATGGTCAGGAGTGGGACATGGTCAGAGTGGGACATGGTCAGAGTGGGACATGGTCAGAGTGGGACACGGTCAGAGTGGGACATGGTCAGGAGTGGGACATGGTCAGAAGTGAGACATGGTCAGAGTGGGACATGGTCAGGAGTGGGACATGGTCAGAGTGGGACATGGTCAGAGTGGGACATGGTCATAATGGGACACAGTCAGAGTGGGACATGGTCAGAGTGGGACATGGTCAGAGGAGTGGGACATGGTCAGAGGAGTGGTACATGGTCAGAGTGGGACATGGTCAGGAGTGGGACATGCTTTTGACCCAGCAGTTCCCATCCATTCTCAGTCCCATAGTGAGCTCAATGCCAGCCCTGACTAATCAAAAACTTATCCCCAAAAGAAATAAAGAAAGGAAGGAAGGGAAGGATGGAAGGGAAAAAGGAAGGAGAAAGAATATCACCTTGGAAATGGCTTTCACTTCTAACTGGCTGCTGTGAAACAGATAGTGTTAGTCTACACCACCTTTCATTTAAATCTCAAACCTAGTATTGAACTAGTATTAGCTAGTTAATTACAGGAAAAAGGGTCAATAATTTAACTAACCATCATTTCATTTTTAAGGTATTGGGCCAACTATCATTCCCATGTTCTTCATTGATAGCCTTTTTCAAGGACCAGCCAGCGTTCATTCTTCTGACTGATTCAGCTTGTTGGAATAAATAACAGAAATAAAATCCCTGTTATTCTTTAGTGATATAATGAATAGCACGTTTGAAGATAAAAGCATTTGAAGACGCGAAGACTGATCACATTGGCGATCATGTAACTAAAACGTAGTCAGTTAAGTGAAATGAAGGCCAGCTTAAGGAACATGAGAACGTTCTCTCGGAGACTGAAAACTATCTATGAAGACCAGCACTCACATTTTAATAAGCACATCCTCTCATTCCACAGATCATCATCCTATCAAAGCGGCATTGGATGTTATTACTTTTCAGTGCCGATGCCCTCAGACACTCCATCTTATCTCTGCCTTTAAAATAAATTAGTCCTTCATTTCGCAACAACTGAAGGGAGAAATGTACATCCAAAAAGCAGCAATTATACAAAAACTGAAGTCAGAACCACTTTCTGTTCTCCCCCTCTCCAACAGCTTGTAAGCATAATTAATCAAATCAAGCTTCCCTCTCATCGTGGAGAGCTGTAATTTAAAAAAAAAACCAAATTACAGCATCCTTGGAGCAGCATGTATAAAGTATATTAAGAAAATGTGTACATGAGCAGAAGCTCAGGCCTGGCGATAAATTTTATTTTATCATGACTTCATATTATATATCATAATTACTATATTATATTATATTACTTACTGCCAGTGAAGGAGATAACTTAGAGTTTGAAATCATGAATAACTGCAAATATTCAAAACCAATTAAAATATTTCCTATGTCTCAATAAATTAAAAGAGTAAAAATCAATGGACACCGTGTGCTCAGGGTTAGTCTCAAATATGTCTAAGTCAGCATTTTAATAAACAGACCTTGGCACCTTCCTAAGCTCATCATACATAAAAAAATGGGGGGAGAAGGAGGAGGAAGAGGAAGGAGGGGAGGGAGGGAGGAAAGAGAGGGAGAGAGGAAGGAAGGAAAGATGCAAGGAAGGAAGGAAGCAAGAAAGCAAGGAAGGGGAGCAGGCACCACAGTGGCGGTATTAGATGAGAGCTGTCTAACTTGCTCCAAATGTCCAGATATAAAATGTTACCGGCTCCTGCTAAGATAATGTTTTTCTCATTTGGCAGGAATTAGTTAATCATGACTTCTGTTCTTCCAATTAATGTATCGATACTATTTCTTCAGTGTTGAGGACACATTCTGTCTACGCACACATAATTGCCAAAGATTATGAGTGCAGGGAAAATTACCAATACAATTACAAATATTACCAATAACAATTTGCTCTCCAAGACCCACTGTGAGGGAGAGACCTTTAATTTCACGGACACATTTTTACACACACACCCCTCCAACGCACACACTTTCTTCAAATCCTCTTAGATTAATTGAATTCAGAGACTGAGGGAAATTTCCTTCCCTGTATAATTATTCGTCTTGGAGAATTAATGCCATTAAGCCATCAGTTTGATGTCCAGGTTTTTAAAGCACAGATAGAGTTGTCTGACTCTCCTTTATGTTGATCTGAATCAAGGTCGCCTGTCTGTTTTGTGCCCAATCCAGGAACAGCTCCTGATAAGGCCCTTTCAACAGCTGCTCCGTATAAATGATGGTGACAAAAATTATTTGTTAGAGTCAAGATTTCTTATCATGTAGAATCCAGTTTTTCAGGGAAGTAAATATTTTTTTTTCTAAAAGTAAAGAGCTAATTTATTTGAGTTAAGCACTTCCTGACAGCAATGTGAGGATGTTAAAGAAGCGATCAACACGCACAGAGAAGCAAGAAGGGCAGGCTGCAGGACAAGCAGAGAAACTGACATACAGGATGGAACATCGTCACCGGTATCAGCAAGATTCTTCCAGCTCTTTAATGGGAACATTCGCTCTGTGGGGCTGTGTGAAACTCAATTTCACATGCTCACTTGAATCAAGAATAATTTGGATGGATGAATTTTAACTCGGGTAAATAGAAAACCTTGGGATAGGGTAACAACTTACATTCAAGCTAGTAACAAACCAATCTTGAGACAATCATGTGTGTCCAGGGAATGTTATGGACTTTGTGTATGTTCTGTGAGGTACCTATTACCTACAATAGAAATAACACAGGATTACTTTGATGTATAGAAATTTGTGAGGCTGGGCCTGTAAAGGCAAATGGGCAGCTAAGAATATATACTGCTCTTGCAGAAGCCCCAGGTGTGGCCCCTGGCACCCACATGGGAGAGCTCTCAACATCCTCTAACCTCAGCTGCAGAGGATCCAATTCCCCTGGCCTCCACAGGCACATAATTAAAAATAAAAATAATCTTTAATAGAAATTTCTATGGGTTAAAAAAAAACCACTAACAATTTTTATGGGACTTGGTATTCTAAAATTAGCTTTAAGAGATTTATATGAGTATGATAAGACAAAAGTACAATATTGTTATTTAGTACAGGTTTGACATTTGTATGCAACGTGTGTATGTGTATAATTAGATAGAAATCCCATATAAATTCCATAACATAAAACATGGAACTTGTACAAAGTATTATACATCCACGTTTAAAAAGTCCACAAATGATACACTTTTGTATCATTTACATTTCAACTTAAAAAATATTATCAACATATGTTGCCTGACAATAATATAAAGGTTAAGATATTTACAAAATGTCACGAACCTAAATGTTTACTTAAGGAATAAATATAGCTTTTCCCAGAAACATTTATGAATATTGACTACATTAAACAATTATGAATAATATTTCATAGTCATGTTCAAATTATCACTAGTGCTCCCATGAATTTTTTTTCCAAATACAAAAAGCCATGTGATCTTCCATCAGTAATAAAGATCTAGGTTCATACGGCTCACACCTGAACATAAAAGTCTGAACTTTTGATAGATAAATAAAGATGAAGTAAGGTAAGCAGAAAAAATACTGAGCATGAGTATGTGGAGTAAATTATCCAGGAAAGGTTCTCAGCAGGTGAGCTTTGCACACTCACACTATATATACAGTCACTCTCCCCTGGTGAGACAATCAGTGAACTCATAATGCCCCCAAAGACATCCCAGCTCAGAAATGATCATATCTGCACCCCTCCCTTATCACTCACTGCTATTTACTAAGGCAGATCTCCATTAGATGGTCACTTGACGAGACCTTGGCACTGATTGCAACACATACTTTAATACTCCTTAGGTCTAATCACATCTTAGATGCAAAGAAAGGCATTTTGAATCCCATTAATGTCTAATTGAAGAACTAGGAAGGAAATATTTAGAAGCAGAGGGGAGCAGTGTGCTGGTCTTTGCTGCTTACTTATTCTGGATGAGATGTAGCCTCAGCCTGAAACACCATCCACCAGTGAACTCCATTTCTCAGCAAGGCCTGTCGTCATAGGGGAGTCAGTCAAAAAGGAGCTGGTGTAGGCCAAAAGCTTGAGCCAACGCTCGAAATGTTTGAAAGCAGAGGAGTCTGTTTTTAACTAAATTGTCCTGGTGCCAGTCATTCAAAGTTTAGATGACTAAAATAAATAAAATAATTATAAGCAGAGTGGCAGAATCGTGGCTGGGCCAGTCCACTCTCCACCTGATTAAGCCATGAGTGTGTGTGGTCAACTTCATCCTTTTCAAACACCTAATCATTAGCATACTCCCTCTCTGAGCCCTGCAGGGTTCTCTTCCCTTTGCTCTTCCCTCACCCACAGTGTGTAATCCTTGACAGTTGGTTTCTAACGCTCCATAGATCTCCTCAGAACACCTCCTGCAAACGTATATGCTTCTGAGTGAAAGAAGCATTGTACCACCCACTAATCCAGCCCTACAGAGGATACTAGAGGGAAAACTCCACAAGCAGGGTAATAACACCCAAGGGGGGTTAATATAACATATATATTATGATTCCACACCAGCAAAACCAAAATAATGCACATGTGCTTACACGCACACATGAGCACATGTGTACACACACACACACACACACACACACACATCAAAATAACAGGAACTCAAAAAGAAAGCATAGCTCATTAATATCTCTCAACATCAAAGGTCTCTATGCCCCCCCCCCAAAAAAAACAATAAAAAACCAAACAAACAAACAAAAAAACACAGGCTAACTGAGTGAATGCATAAACAGGATCCACCATTCTGCTGCATACAAAAAACAAAAACAAAAACAAAACAAAACAAAAAACACCTCAGCAATAAAGATAGACATATCTCAGAGTAAAGGTATGGAAAAAGGTTTTCCAAGCAAAGAGACCCAAGAAACAAGGTGGAGTAGTCATTCTAATATCTAATGAAATAGACTTTCAGCCAAAAGTCATCAAAAGAGATGGGAAGGACATTTCATCCTCATCGAAGCAAAAATCCATCAAGATGAAGTCTCAAATCTGACCATCTAAACATGCTCCAAATGCAAGGGCGCCCACATTCATAAAAGAAACATCACCCAAGCTCAAATCACACATCAAACCCCATTCATTAATAGTGTGAGACTTCTACAATCCCACGCTCAACAAATGACAGGTCATAGGGACAGAAACTAAACAGAAATAATGAAACTAACAGAGGTTATGTTTGAATCAACTGGATCTAACAGACATCTACAGAACATTTCACCCAAACACAAAAGATTATACCTTCTTCTCGGCACCTCATAAAACCTTCTCCAAAATTGAGCCTAAACAAATACAAGACAAACTGAAATCATTCTTTGAATCCCATCAGACCACCATGAGTTAGAGTTGGACTTCAGCAATAACAAAATCAACAGAAATGACTGGCCCACACTGAGACCCATCCCATGGAAAAGAACCAATCCCTGGGACTATTTATGATACTCTGTTATATAAGCAAACAGGATTCTAGCATAACTGTCCTCTGAGAGGCTCTACCCAGCAGCTAATGGAAACAGCTTCTGATACCCACAGCCAAACCTTAGATAGAGCTCAGGGATTCTTATGAAGAAGTAGAGGGAAGGATTGTGGGACCCAAAGAGGACAGGAACACCATAGGAAGAGAACAGAGTCAGCTAACATAGACCCGCAGTGTCTCTCAGAGACTGAACCACCCACCAGGAGCAAGCACAGGCTCGACCTAAGCCCCCTGCACATCTGTAGCAGATGTTCAGCTTGGTCTTCATGCAGGTGCTCCAACAACTGGATCAGGGGATGTCCCTGACTCCATTGCCTGCCTGTGGATCCTGTTCACCAAACTGGACTGCCTGGTCTAGCCTCAGTGGGAGAGGATGCACCCAATCCTGCAGTGACTTGATGTGTCAGAGTGAGGTGATACCTGGGGAGGCACACTCTTCTCAGAGGAAATAGGGAGAGGGGACTGGATGGAAGGAGCCCGTGAGAAGGTGCTGGGAGCAAAGGTGCTGATATTGGACATAAATTTAATAAATTAATAAATGAGAAAAGAAATATGCAAATGAGGAAGGAAGTCTGTCTTCCAATAAATCTTCATTTATAAAATTACCTAGCAATACAGACTAAGCCAATTCCTACTCTAAAATAAAATTAGAGGATCAAAGACCCTGTAAAATAGACATGACACTATAAATCTTATAACTTAGCAGCTCTTTTTCTGATCAAAATTATTATATGATTATTGTTCCTTGAAAAGAACATAAAATTCAATAGTATGAAGAAATTTTGAAATAAAGATTTTGAAATAAAGAATGTAAATGTAAAGGGTTGGGAAAGTTTCTATTGACTTTTAAATAATTGTTCTACTGTCATTACATACAAGTCTCATGTGTATAAACTTACCTTTATATTGTATATGTACTTTCTGGTTAAATAATTTACATATGTACCCTTGTGAACTATTTATCTACTTATCAACTTACCATAAGCATTTACTAATGCCCTTTAAAACCTTCATTTTTAAAAGTTACATAAATTAACAATATAATTCCACAATTTATTAATCAGTTTTACTAGGCATTTGTCTCCACTTGGGAGAAAAGACACAAAGTCAACCGATATCCAACTTTATTAAACTTCATTTTGTGTGTGTGCATGTGTGTGTGTGTGTGTGTGTGTGTGTGTGTGTGTGTGTGCATGTGTGTGTGAAAGAAACTCTCTTCTGGTGACTTAAATAGTTTAGATATCTATAGTGATATAGATATCATATTCTATATCACTTCATATTTGAAAAACTTTAGTATCTGATTTATTCCATTAATACCTGCCCTCCAAATATCAATTTCCACAGCTTTAGTTTTTAAGCAGATTTGCATATGGCATCCTGCTTGCCAGAGTGGCTAAACTTCTGACATTGCAATATGACATTCCCACATTTATACCTGTCTTGGGGCATATGTGGCCTGTGGCCTGTAGGATAGCTATGTCTCCATACATTCTTATCTTCTGAAATTCTATCCAACACACACACACACGCCTATAATACCCACATATGCCTGTATCATACATATACACATGCCTCTAACATACACACATGCCCATGGCATACATACATGCCTCTGATATACTCATACCTGTACATTCACACATGTCTGTGCACCTCATCTGCCTTGAATTTCCTAAACAATCTTCAAAACCAGTGGACACAAAATCTATGAACAATGAGGGGTTTGTTTGTTCATTTGGTTTTCTCTATCAGGTGATATTAAGAATGGGAAGTCCTTCATTAACTAGGTCAAGAATCACTTCTTCAAGTCTTATCTCCATATTTTCCCACATGACATGTAACACATACTTCTTCTGCTCCTGACACTGGCAGGGTGGCATTGTGTTCGGTAACAAGAACAAACCAAGGAGGAAGCCAAGTGTAATTTGGCTTTCATGGAACTTTATAATCTCGGTTTGCCTCGGCCAGTAGGTTTCAAATTCCATACCAACAGCTTCTGTGCTGTCCTTAAATCCTCAGTGCCTTAGATAAGCTTAGAACCTAGTAGAGGTTACACTCAGCAAGAGATGTGCCCCAGTGAAACAGGACATGAGGTTCCAGTGTTCCTAGGGGAAGAAGTTCAGAAATAAGAGCTGGACAGCAGAGTCGGATGAGTGAAGCACACTGATGTTTCATACTTTCTGATTAGATTATTTCAAATTTTAAATGCAATTAAACTTGTGGGCTTAAAGGGTGTTTTGCTTTTCCCTTGTCTCCAGAGGATTTTAGCAATCTTTACTTTTTCTTCCTGTAGTGTGGATCTCTTTCACTTGCTTCCTAGTGTCTGGTAAAAGTGAAACCTGCTGAACGAAGAGCCTGTCTTCTGCTGAGCTGTTACTTCGTGCCCTTAAAATAGGCAGAGGACAGAAAGGTGAGGCACAATAACCTATTCTGTGTGACAGGTCAACTAATATCTATAAAGTTGAAATGGAGCCCAGTAATAAAACAATTTTGCCATGGCTGTAGAACAACGTGGCCGCTGCTTTATCTTGATTTAGGCAGCAGACGTTTAGGGAAGTCTCAGGATTCAAGAAGGTGCCCAAGAAGATGGTGTAGCCTCCAGACTCCAAGTGTGCTATGAAGTGAACAAGCACGGACCCCTGTGTTCAATCTAAAAAGCAATACTCCTGGTTGATGATCTTAGAAGAAAGCGTGCCTCGCAATACTTATCTCCACAGAAGGCCTTCTAATGGCACCCAACAGCAGGTTCTGTTGTTATTCTTGTTCTTGTTTGGGGCTTTTTGTTTTATTTTCAGATAGGGTTGCATGCATGTAGCCCAGGCTGGCCTTGACTTCCCTATGCACATAGCCCAGAATGACATTAGCTGATCCTCCTGCCCCCACCTCCCATGTACTGGGATTACAAGTGTGTGCTGCCATGAAGAGCAGCGGTAGATTCTTTTCTTTCCCACCCATTTGCCCAGTTTTCCATGTTTACCTTTCTTCTATCAAATACTGTGTTTGAGTGTTCACAGGCAACATTGAGTTTATTGGGATGCAGACACATCTTATTTCAAAATTTCTATTTCAGTTCCATTAAAAATACTACCACGTTAGCCCTCTTATATAGAGGGGAAAAAAAGCCATAAGTGACTATGATTAAGCAAGATGTGTTTAAATCTAGCAAAGCTGGATATTTCTATTATTGTCTAAACATCATATCCAACAACTAAAATAAGAAAGTTGTCATTTCCTTGTTATAATACAGAGTTCATTCATTGAAGAGTCGAAATAACTACTCCCTATACGTTTTCATAGGGATAGTTTTGTAATAGTTTTTAATGGAATTTTAGGCTTGGAAATAAGCTACTCCATTCATTTATGCCTTCAGAATAACGTCTCAATTTGTGTACTACATATGTGACAGTATGCCAGGCTTTGTAGGGAATAGAAGCTGAACCAGTACTATCTGGTTGCCAAGGAGTGCCTCTGCGGGTACGAGAGATTACGGATGCCAGGGTGATAAAAGGTTACGGAAGTGCAGAGAAGGAAATGAGTGTCAGACACTTGGGAATCAGAAATGTCTTTATTCAGGATTCAGCTCTCACGTGTATGCTCAAAATTAACTCCAAACAACAGAGAGGACTGCTCCATCTCTAAAGATGATCAGACAGGGCGGGGCATAAGCAACATGCAGTACAGGGAGTATTCCATTTCCCTGGGCCTCTTAAGAGAGGAAGACTGAGAACTAAAGCTCAGAGAGCAGGCCCCACTGATGCTCGAGTACCTGGAGCATGGGCGAGCCATGCTGTGGGGTGTTTGGAGGTTTTTGAATAAGATTTAAGACTCAGCTTTGGGTAGTTAGAGAAGAAACAAAAAGCAACATTTCTTTCCCAGAGAAGAAAGGCAAAGAAAAAAAAAAAAAAACAGGTGAAATTCGGAATAGATGTTGCACCTCAGCTGGGTGTGTGTTCGTGGTTAATCCTCTTTTACTGACAATAGAACCTTTTCTGGTGAGAGCTAGGTTAAGCCTAGATCTTTTAGAATAATGACAACACTGTTAATATTAATAACTAACATTAAGTTCTCATCTAGGCACTATGGCCTGTCTAGTCACAGATTTGTGATCAAACAATGGAGTCAGGTATGGGTTGTATCTTGTGGAATGGTACTTAAATACAATCAGAAAGTGGTTGGTTATCCCCACGAACACCAGTGCATCAGTTAAAATGTCTTGCCAAATCAGCCATTTTTGCATCTTGCAGAGTTCACATCTGGAAATACTGATGACTGCTCTTATCTTCCGGTAGTGTGCATAACACCTTCTTCCACTGTGAAAGCTTCCCAGGACGGAAGATGTTTCTAAGTCAGCATTGGCTTGATATCAACAGAGGCTATGCCTCAGTGTGTGGCGTCTTCACCAACAGAATCTTACTGTTAGGTTCTCAAGGGTAACCAAGAGTGAAGGCGATAGCCTGTGAAACTTGGTGAGCCTGTGCAATGTCCACAGAGAACTCCAAAAGTGATAGTTTATTCCTGGGCTTGGTTTTACATATGTTAGGCTGTGGAACTAGCTAACGTGCAAGAACAAGAGACTACAGAATTCTCATCCCTAACTGGGACAGCTACAGCAAAAGCCCTTTTTCTTAGGCTCAGGGATCATTGGTGAAGAGGGGCCAGAAAGACTTTAATTGCCAGAGGCAATGGTGCCTTCCAGATATGGCAGGACAACTGTACATATGAAATCACAGGGACTGTGACAGCATGCCCACGCCTGTGTCACGTCAAGCCAGACCGAATTCCACCATGAAAAGGAGAGGTGGTATGAATTCTCACCCCTCGCTAAGAAGCCATTGGAAATTGATTGCTGCTAAGAGAGGGAGAGACGGTGTGAAGACTACAGGCACTGGCCAGGCTGCTGAACTCCAGTGGAAGGCTGTGAAGACGCTAGCCACTGGTCAGTCTGGTGTACTCCAGTGGAGGGCCACACACCCAAGAACATGAGGGTAGCACAAACTAGACTTAACGAGTATTTAAAAAATAAGACACAAAGTTGGGTAGGTGAGGAACAGGGCTGCATCTGGGAAGAGCCAAAGGAGCGGGTGAATATGGTCAAACACACTGTAGGAATTCTCAAAGAACTGACACAAATGTTACTGGTCACTGCAAAAAACCAACTGTGTGGGGAGAGAGCTAGGAAGCTCATCAGAAAGGGAACAGCCCTAGAGATTGACAGATTTGTTAGAAATACATGGGATAAGAAAAAAGGTTTTGGCAGGGCGTGGTGACGCACGCCTTTAATCCCAGTACTCGGGAGGCAGAGGCAGGCAGATTTCTGAGTTCGAGGCCAGCCTGGTCTACAAAGTGAGTTCCAGGACAGCCAGGGCTACACAGAGAAACCCTGTCTCAAAACAAAACAAAACAAAAAACGAAAAAAGAAAAAAGGTTTTGCACTGTCACACACACACACACACACACACACACACACACACACACACATATATATATACACACACATATGTATACACATACACACATATATACACACACACACATATATATACACATATATACATATGTATGTATGTATGTATACAAAGATAGTACACATGCATGTGTATAATAAGTTTGCTAATTTGATAATATACAAAAATAGCCTTGAAAACAACAGTGTTTTTCTAGATAGCAGGAATTTGGGGGCAGTTTTTCTTTCCTTTTCTGCAGTTCACAATATGCAGACAACCCTCAACTGTGCACTCTCTCATCTAAAGCTATTTAACTATATAGAATGACTAATAATAATAATAATAATAATAATAATAATAATAAACAAAGCTATCTTCCAAGAACCCATTCTGAAACCTCAAAGTCTAACTCTCACTGAGATATTCAATGCTAAGCTACTAGTATTGGGAGCTGATATTTCTGCAGAGAAAAGCTGATGCATTTGATTGCAAATACTATCAATTTTAAGGAATCAAACCTGATGGGAAATTCCTTTTAAGAATGTGGAGTGTGGGAAGCTGGCTGCATGCTTTAAGCGAGAAGCTCATGGTTTGCCCTTCAGGACTATGGAAGCAGAGCGTGGAAGCGACTCCTGGAACCCGGCACTGGGAGGAACATTCAAATATCCGCAGCTCCTCAAGTGAAGCCCAGCAAAACCTCCTGCACTCATAGAGATGCCCTGTTTGTATCATCCCACCTAGCCACCACTGGCCACACACAGCTCCTATCACCTGAAACGTGGCAGGTATGATTTTAAACAGGGTTTTGATTCCTGCTTCACGTGTACATTAATTTTCAATAGCTACCTATGGCTAGTGGCTTCTAGGCTGGGGACGGTTGGGGACAAGACTACACCCACTCACTTGGAAGCTCAATCTCAAAGATTGGGTGAAAATAGAACATTCTATTAACATCTCTCGTGGGAGAACAACAAAGGCCCACAATTAGCAACTTGTTCTTGGAAAGTCAAAGCCGCTCCTCCTTGCAGAAGTACAGTTATATTTCCCCGACAGTCGGTGGATCAAGCAGTGGGTGGGATCGTCCCCACTCCCGGCACAAGTGAGCAGCTCGCATCAGAAATCCTCGTTAGTGTAGGCTAATGATTTCCATTTGATACTTACTAAACACCAAAACCTATCCATAGAACAAAAAGTATAAACACGAGGTTCAGTAAAGCCCGTCAGGCTTTTAATAAGACACATGGGAGCTTCCTAATCCAGACTTCCGGAGGCAAACTCTTTATAAAAGGTTAATCAAAGTGCCGGGCCAGGCGGCAGCATCTGCATCACGATCAGCACAATTTTTTTTCCAAGCCAGCAGAACATCTGTACAGGGGCAAGATGGGTCCGCGGGGAGAACTCTGAGCCTTAAAACAGGAAGATTTGCAACGGCACGGACTGTGGTTGTGTTAACAGGCTTCTCTTTAGCGGGCACTTCTAAATCACAATGACATTTTGGGGGGCCAAAAGACGGGAGAAAAACTACCTTGATGCCCTGATGTTTGGTATTCCCGTTAACAAGAATAAAGACCTGAACGTGGCTTACTCCACGATGACTAAATACTTCCAGTGTTAAATTTTGAAAAGCAAAAGGTTTGAGAAGGTATCATCAAAACCACAAGGCATAAGTGGAAGTATTTTTATTGTGTTATATGTAGTCTGTGTAAAAGGTACAAAATGCCTTCTGTGGACATCTGGCAAAACAGCTGGTAAGTAAAGCCTGTGTTGATCACCCTCGTTGTAACTTACCACAACCTTAGCTCTGAGCACACACTATTTACTGAAACAACAACAACAAAAATAAAATGAAGTAAAAATAAAAAGCACAACTACTAAATCCCGATGGTTTTTGTTTCTTGTTGTGACTTCCTTAAAATAAATCCCATTCTGATTCACACAACTAAGAGGAAGTTTAAAATCATACAGAATTACAGGGCTGCCATTCAGGACCAGGCAGGACTCCTGTCATAGGCCTTTACTGTGTATTTTATTTATATAAAATCATGGTTCTCGCTCAGAAATAAAAAGCCCTGCTTCTATTACCAACAGTCATATTTCCATCTTCTAAACATATAATATATAACATCAGAGGAGCCTTAAAACAATCTGAAAGATAAACCTTGCTGACAAACGGTCAGAGATAATAAAACAATCTAGCTTACTCTGTTATATATAATTATCTGAGCTTATACCTGTGGCCTTCTTTCACAAAACTGTAATTTGAATAATGTTTCCATCAACCCCTTCAATAGTCTTTATCTATTTACATTAACTCCTCTGGGATCAGCAAATTACTTTTTCTTCCTTTAACTTAAAGTATTGCTTGTCAACAACAACAAAGACCACTGTGATGACCCCAGCAATTCTGAACAATTACCTTGCACTTCATGTCAGAAATATAAACACATAGAAATTTCCTGAAATATCAAAGAGGTGGAAATCAAAATACTTACACAGAAACTGTTCTGAAATTAACCAAACGCTGTGCTGGTAACAAATAAGGATGATGATAGTAGGTTCCTAAATAACCACTTGGGTTTGAATAAGACTTACAAGAAATCCTGTGTATAGTGTTCTCTCTGTAGCAAATATTGCCTAGGGAAAGAGGGGGAGGTGCCAAGTTCGGCTTCACTGAACTCATTTCAACTAGAAAACCCAAAGACCACAGTGTCATGCCCCCTAGCCTTAGTAGCTGCATTAGTGGCTTCCAGAGCAACTGTGGCTCTACGTGCCTTGAACTGTTATTTAAAGACTACAACCCATTATTCTCAGACCCATGGGAATGTCAAAGCCTTCCCCTGTAGTCTTTAATACCACCCAACTCCAAGATTCTTGAAAAATCCAGGTAAGAATGGTGCGGTGTGTGGGTAGCTGCTACCTTCCCAACCTTTGTTCTCAATTTATAGAATTTCTAATTAGACCACAAGACCATCAGGTTCCTGTGAACTCTCATCTCTGTCAGTTCCCATGTAGTGCCTAGTTCAAGACAGTGTTCAACCCCTACTTGTCACACAAATTTTTTTTGTTCACTAGTATACCATATTTTGGGGGAACAATGGGGTCCTGAGTGAATGTGTGTTGGTGACATGGGTGGTCACAGTCATGCCATTGACCTCAATGCCTCAGACCCATGGGAATGTCAAAGCCTTTCCCTGACAAGCTCAGAGGAATGGCAAACTGCTCCTTGGTGCAGTGATAAGATGTTTTGAACAAATGACGTTTAGCTGAATCCAGGGAATGAAGAAACTATCAACCACAATGATAGTTCCAAATGACTGTGACCTGAGACTGCTCAATATAGAGATCTGTGTGTGTGTGTGTGTGTGTGTGTGTGTGTCCTTCCTTTAGTCCCCTATTACCTGTCACCTGTCACCCTAGTTAGCTCAACCCCAAAGTTGTGCAGGTCACAGCATATACTGATACTTCTTTTTTAATTTTTAACGAAACTTCAAATAAACTTGGGAATTTTCAATTACATTTATTTCTCTCTGCAGAGCAAATGTGTACTGAATAAATGGTTTAGCTTTACCAATATTCTTTACTGAATTTACCTTACAAAGATAAAGTAAGTGGGGCTGGAGAGATGGTTCAAAGGTTAAGAGAATTTTTACTCTTGCAGAGGACCAGGGTTCAGTGCCCACTGCCTACATGGTGGTGAATGGTGGTTAATTTATAGCAGAGGACACCCTTGTCTAACCTCCCAGGCAATAAGCATGCATAGAGAGTGTACATATATGCAGGTAAAACACTCATACTCGTAAAATTAAATAATAAATAAAAATAAAGCAAGCAAATCATCCTCGTATTTAAGCTCCAGTGCTTGATTAATACCAAGAAGTCAAAATTAACTGTTACTGTAGAGTCGGGTAAACATGGCTGGAGAGGCTCAGCAGATCAGAGCCAATGTTAACTGCAGAGAACGCAACTGTGGTTCTCAGCTCAAAACCATAACAACTCCATGTCAGCGGGATCAGATGCCCTGCGCAGGCTTCAAGCACACACAGCAATGCACATGCATGCTTTCAGACAAAATAGCCATGCATGTAAAATAGAAAAATAAATAAATAAATCTTTAAGGAGGCAGAGAGAAGCCTGAGTGGTTAAGAGTGTGGACTTCACTTCCAGAGGGCCTGAGTTCAGTTCCCAGCATCCACATTCAATAGCTCATGCGTGCCTTGTACTGCAGATGCACAAGGAGCCATCATTTCTAGCTTCCAGAGGCACTTCAATCACGTGTGCATACCTATCACACAAATAAAAAAATTAACTAAAGAATGCAAAAATTTTGGATGTGTATGAACCTTCAAATGCATACACACATATTCCTCTGTGCACATTATATTGTTCTCTGACTTTTGAAGACTTCATATTAACATTCCATGAGAGTGTACCCTAAGTTCATGTTTAGAGAACAATATTCTCAAATCACTTATAGGGTATTTTATAAAGCAGGTAGCCCAGGACTGTTGAGTTACAGAAACAAAATGTTCTTAGATATTTACAGTTTCAGGAGTCGAGGCTGTCTGGAATGAGTTTATTTGTGGAAAATGCAGCTTTGCTCTTAACACCCTGTGATACAGCTTTCCATGGAACACCAGTTTGACAAATGGGACAAAGTTATGTGATCAGCTACTCAATAAGTATTGGCTTTATGAAGAAGAAGAATGTTGGTTTTTCTGAAATAAAAAATCAATCATTCACATCTTCCTGGATAGTGAGTCAAATCATTACTTTATATTGGATTTATTGGAATGAAATCCCGCCTTAATGCACTTCTCAAAATCAATTGTGTTCTTGTTCTTGATCGCCCAGCAGCCCTTCTTCTCCCGGTTGTACGTCGCTAGCCAGAAATTCTGTCGCTGCACAAAGCATCGTTTCCACAGTTCTTCCTTGTTAGAGCAAAGCATCATAATTGCTGGGAATGTGCTTGCTACATAAATGCATATCTCCTATTCTCCTTCCCAAAACAACCAATATTTGTACTAAAATCAAAATTTTATTATTGAGACAATTGTGGTGGTGCCTATTTACACTCCCAGCCCTTCAGGAGACCGGGGCAGGAGGATTGCTGTGAGTTTGTAATCAAGCTGAGTTCCACAGTGAGTACCAGGTGGTTCAGAGCTAGAGCAAAACTATCTCTAGAGTTAATTATAAAACTGAAGAGAGACACTTCCTTACCCGAGGCTCATTCTTCACCTCCGTCGCGCGAAGATTTGCCTTACTGCGTACTCTACACCAGAGAAACAACAGTCCTATCTGCAATCTCAGACCAGCCCGTGAACACTGAGAATGCACAGGTGCCTCATATTAGATCTTCATCTAATCACCAACACTGTGAGATCCTGGCTGGAAGTATCCAGCCTTCGTTACTGTTTCACTGGATAATCATCATTTAACAAACATTCAAAAATATCTCAATAAATAAACAAAGAGATATCTAAATAAAAAACCAAACAAACAGATATATCTCAGGGTTTTTTTGTTTTGTTTTTGTTTTTGAAAATGGACCACAGAAGATCCATAGTCTGTGGAAGAAGAAAATAAATAAATAAAAGTAAAGTATACAGGCTGTTGTGTTAGCAAATTTTTAAAAATTTAAAATGTGTACATAGAGCCAAAAGGTATCAATTGTCATAGACACAAGTCTGGAAGGTTTTGAAAAGTCCTCAGAAAGAGCCTCTAAGCCAGTGATGAAAGGAGAAACAAGACAATGGTTGTGCGTAAGGCCAGAGAGGTGGTTATCCATGGACAGCATAGGCCTGGGAGTCGTCAGCTCACAGGGTCAGGGAGGGTGTTACCCAGCAGCAGCTTACACCTGAGAGTCGTCAGCCTGCAGGACCATCAGACTGAAGGTCAGCATGAAGCTAGAAGGACAAGGTGCCAGAGGTAATATATGAAGTCAGGGTTGACGTTCTGCTCGGTGGATGTTACAGGTCACTGTTACGACTTTAGCTCTTTCTAAGGGAGATTATAAGCCACACGTGCACCTGAGCAGAAGGAAGAAAAGCTCTGACTTCTGCTTCAGTGGTATTGGCTTTCTGTAAGTAGGTCTGAGGGTGGGAAGAGAGAGGAGGCCAGTTCTGTTCTCTAATAGACGCAAGAAGCACTGACATCTTTGACCTGCAAGGAGGTGCAAAGACCTTGTAGATGGAGACAAGTTCTTGACTGTTCCACACCGACCATCACAAATGCCTGGAGTACTGGGTCCACTACAGACCGCTCAGCTGTCACAGCATCCTCGCTACACCTTCTCTTATTGTATTAAGTGTTATTCTCCTGCCCCTCCTCATATTCCCTTGGCCCTCCCAGCCACTAAACCCTTTGACACTGCAAAGAAAGCGGACTCTTCATCACCATGGATCACACTACAACTTTTTCTCAGCTATTCATATTTCCTGAGCTTTTTATTTAATTCTAAAAGTAAGGTTCCAAATGAAGCTGTGTTGATAAGTATTCACATATTTATATTGTTTACATATTAATTGTATCTTGCTTTATATCCTTTAATTCTTTCATCGTTTTTTTTTTTTTTTTCATTTAGTATCTGTGCCTTCTTTCATAAAATTAAACTTAGTCATTTACATTGATTATTTTGGTGTTCAGGTATATATCTCAGGCACAGATCAAAATCACCCTTGGCTTAAAAAAAAAAAAAAAAAAAAAAAAGATTGAGTAGACCTAGCAGCAAACTTCTGATGCAGGAAACCTAAGAACGTGTACATTGAAGAGTTCCCACCTGATGGTAATTCTGCAGGTCCGGGAGACTCCTGAAATATAGCATACAAGGCTTTAAACTTTTTAATTACTTAACTCTGAGGCTTCAGCCACTACATCTACAAAACAGACATAGCCATCACTTTTTATAGGAAAACTGTGACAGTCAGATACAACATTTACCAACCACAGGGCCTAGAATATAATAAAGATTAAATATTTGCTGTTACTTTTCACAAAGAAAGCAAAGATTAAGAGAAAGAAGGACATTGAAAAAAGTTAAGAAGGAAAAAAATATAATACTTAATCCCTATTAGCTATTTTTACTTTCTTATAATATTTAACATATAAATTAGCAGCATGGAATATTAATAATTATGTGTGGTAGAAAATTGATTTTGTATGTCATGAAGATTTGAAAAATATCACAATGGTTTTCAGCATGTAGCTAAATTTCATGGAAATAAAAATAAAACAAATCACCCATATTACTGGGAATGCAGTGTTAGATTTTCTTCCATTTTTAAGAGTCTCCCTAAATTACTTTACACACATAGTTTTATATTAAGGAATGATTTATATTGAGCTATATATGGATAATGCTCTTTAAAGATCTTAATATACCTCTAAAGATATAAAGCTCCATAAGAATCTTAAATTAGGCAAATATTAAAAATTATAATAAAGTACTACAAGATTTCTTGTCTCTTCTATTGGAAATAGATTCCTCTCTCATACAATATAGCCTACCACAGTTTCTCTCCCTCCCTTCCTCCCAGCCCCCTCTACCTTCCCTCTTCCCCAGATCTACTCTCCTCCATTTTCCTTCAGAACAGAACAGGCCTGCAAGAGACAGCAACCAAAAACAATGACACAGTAAGAGAGGACAGAGCTCTGTATCAAGGCTGGACAGGGCCACCAATAAGAGATGGAGTTCCAGTAGCTGGCAGAGAAGGTCAGAGACACACCAGACTCCCACTGCGAGAAGAATCTCACAAAACATCAAGCCAACCGCTGTAACATGAACACAGAGGCCTGCTACAGACCCCCACAGGCTCTGTGCTTGCCGCTTCAGTCTCTGTGAGCCTATGTGAGCTTGGTTGTCAATAGACCATGTTATCCTGGTGTCCATCATTCCTTCTTTCCTCCCCTTCCTGGGTGGAGTTTCCCAAGCTCCAAGGGAATAGACTCTATAGAGACCCCAGTTTAGACTGTCTCTCTGTATAATAGCTGGCTGTGGGTCTCTGGATCCATTCCAGTCTTATGTCTGAGAACAACTCTCAATGAGGAGGAGATATGGCACTGACCTCTGAGTATAGCAGAATATTGTTAGGAATCATTTCATTTGATTTCTTCAGTCATGTTTGGTTTTACCCTAGTTCTCTATGCTATCCAATCTCCTTTTCCTAGTTATTCGGGTATGTATGGCATGGGCTCTCATCAAGGCATGGGCTGCAAGTTAAAGCAGACATTGGTAGGCCACTCCCACAAGTTCTGTGCCACCACTGTCCCAGCATTTGTAGCAGGCAGGACTGATTGAAGGTCAAGGGTTGTGTGACTGCGTTGGTGTCCAGGTTTCTATTTCTGTAGCCTGCCGAGGATCTTCCTGGGCCAGAGAAGAATTTAGTGGTAAAGACTCCATACAGGCATCAGCTCTCCCTCTCCTGCCCAATGAGTTGGGTGCTGTCCTTGGCAATACATCACACCCCTGTCAGTTTTTAGAGAGCTATATTCTGTAGTAACATTAACCTGGGTTGTTTAGGGATCTCCACAAGATGCCCTCAGCCAACAACTCAACTGAATGTAACCCAGTCCAAACAGGGGAAGCCTTGTCTGCAAAAAAAAAAACAAAAGGTGGCTAGCTCAGACTCTGTATCCTCCAGTACTAGGAGTCCTCACTAGGGTCACCCTTATAGATTCCAGGAAGTTTCCACTGAACTAGGATTCCACACTATCTACACTACCATCTAAGTCCAACTGTCTCTCCCCAAACCACACACAAACACACACACACACAAAACCTGATTCCTTCTGTTCCCATCCACATCTACTTCCAATCCACCCACAAACTCTATTCTATTTCCCCTTCCCAGGAGGAAATGTCTATCCTTATCTAGAACCTTCCTCCTTACCTAGCCTCTCTGGGTCTGTGGATTATAGATTGATTATCATTTACTTAACACAGCTAACCATCCACTTATAAATGAGTATATACCATATTTGTTTTTCTAGGTCTAGGTTACCTCTCTCGGGTCAGGATGAGTTTTTTTCTAGTTGAATCCATTTGCATGCAAATCTCATGATGCCAAGTCAGTTTGTTTGTGTGTTTATTTTTTTTAATAGCTGGGTAATACTCCCTTGTGCAAATGTGACATGTTTTCTTTCTCTATTCTTTAGTTGAAGGACATCAATGTTGTTTCCAGTTTCGGGCTATTATGAATAAGGCTGCTATGAACATAGTTAAGCAAGTGTCCTGGTGATAGAATGGAGTGTCCTTTGGATACGTACCCAGGGGTGGTATAGCTGGGTTTGAGATAGATCAATCCCGAATTTTCTGAGGAAGCACCATAATGGTTTCCATAGTAACTTTACTACTTTTCACTCCACCAGCAGTGAAGGACCATTCCCCTCACCCCATATCTTCCCCAGCTTGTGTTGTCATATGTGTCATTGATCTTTGGCCATTCTGACACGTATAAAATGGAATCGCAATGCAGTTTTCATTTTCATTTCCCTATGACTAAGGCTGTATAACATTTAATTGCATCTTAGTCATTTGAGATCCTTTTATTGAGAATTCTCCGTTTAGATCTGTATCCCATTTTTAACTGGATTATTGGTTTTTTAATATCTAGTTTCTTGAATATATACCATATATACATATATGTATATATAATGAGAATATATATTATATAGAGAAAATATATATTACATAGAGAAAATATATTATGTATAACATATAGTATTATATATACCATATATAATACTATATTATATATATATATATAATATAGTATTATATATATATATATATATAATATGTGGAGTTTGTAAAAAAATGTTCTCATTCCATAGGCTGCCTCTTTGTCTGACTAACAGTGTCCTTTGCCTTACAGAAGTTTTTCAGTTTCCTGAGGTCCAGTTTATTAATTGTTGGTCTTAGTGCCTGAATTATTGGTGTTCTATTCAGGCAATTGTCTCCTGTGCTAATGCCTTCAAGGCTATTCCCAACTTTCTCTTCTGTCAGGCTTAGTGTACCTGGTTTTTTGTTGAGTTCTTTGATCCACTTGGACTTGAGTTTTGTTCAGGGTGACAAATGTGAATGTATTTGCATTCTTCTTCATTCAGACATCCAGTTTGATCAGAACCATTTGTTGAAGATGCTGTCTTTTTTCCATTGTATAGTTCTGGCTTCTTATAAAAAAAATCAGGTGTCTGTATTTGTGTATATTTATGTCTGGGTATTCAGTTTGATTTTTGAAAGACTTAATATAAATCAGGTTTATTGTGTATTAAATATTTAGAATTATCCCTTAAGAAGAACATTTCATTTGTATTTTAAATTGTGAATTGGTCAAGGACTTCTCAGATGTCGTATAGACACTCATCTGACTTATGTTATAAGAAAATGTTGAGGACTAGGAGATAGGTAGGAAGGTAGGTAGGTTAAGTTGAGTGTATCATGTTCTGGTGCAGAGAAGTTTGTCTTTCTAAGGACCTTCCCAGGATAGCTCTACTCTAGCAGCTGCTGGGAACACTGTATAATTCAGTATAATTTATCTCCGAAATGTTGTTCCTCTTTGGGTAGCACAGTCTAGTAGCTAGTAGATGCTCCTCCCTCCCTAGAGTGTTCTCTCTCTCTCTCTCTCTCTCTCTCTCTCTCTCTCTCTCTCTCTCTCTCTCTCTCGTATTTTTGAGGGCAGTTTACTACACACTGTGAACACTCTCACAGCACTTCCCTCAGACCTAGCAAAGATGGCCATGTCCTGATGAAAACAGAGGCACTGGATAAAAGTTTACACACATTGTTTTTGTTTTGTTCTGTTATGTGTTTTTATAAATGTGCGGTTTTTTTTCTTTATACTCTGATTTCAGATAGCGGGGCCACATATCCACAAACTTCTATCCAATAAAAAGATTAAAGGGCCTTCTCTGTGTACTGTGAGCTGCTTAAGAAAAAGTTTAAAATGTGCTAAGCTACAATGTGGGATCAAATCATCCTCAAGTCAACGTTGAATCTTTGGATAAACCCTATGGCTCATGTTTATGGTTATTCTGCATGTTACATCTAAGAGGTTTTCCTGTGTGTTTTACGGGTTGTCACAAACTACAGCTACTCAACATTGTTTTCTGTCTTAACGTGGTGTGAATATTTTCCTGTGGTATTACATTTTTACATGGTTTAATTTTACACATCTACATAAACAAACTCTACCTCCTTACATGCACCCAGCACTTTTGAACATCTTAGGTGTATAGGGAAGGAAAGGGGTAATTAACAGAGGGCAGAGGAGGACATTCTAAGTGAGAAGGACTTTGGAGTTAAGTAGTTAAAAGAGATGAAGCATGACAGGTTAAAGGAAAGGAGGAGAAAACTAATTAGTCAGGTTACATGGCTATCAGCTCCTGCTGTCCTTGGAGATTGCCACTCACCCACTTCAAGATGTGGGTGGCCTGTCTGGTCTCCGGCTGGAAAGAAAAAAGCATAAGAGAGAAGGATATGGAGACAGGAAAAGAGAGAGGGGAGTAGGGGTTAAAAGAGAAGGATGAAGGGAGAGAGGAATCACATGAACTCAGAAACCCACCATTTTGTTGTAAACCAGCTAAGGGTAAGTCTCTCTTGAAATGAAAAGATATTTTGTCTTTAATCTGGAGCAACTCTCAAGACACCACCATCATCTTCAAACCTTGTCAGATGCCCACACTTGGGTGCATACTCACATAGATAAATGAACACACAAACACATAGATGCTGCATCACACATGCACACACACACACACACCTTCTACCTCTAGCAAGACAGATTCTCAAACCCACAGCATACCTATTAAATCCATCATTATTTAAAACAATGGTAAATACTACGCAAAGAAATTCATGACATACAAGCCAAGACACTAATTCCTCATACAAGGCAGACAGATACTATAAACTAAAAGCCCAATTACTTACCCTATACCATTTTTTTTAAATCATACATCATTTGTGACCAAATTTCTCCATGACTAAATCACTGATTTGAAGTAAGGCACAATTTTAGTTTCAAACTTAGCATTGGAAAATCCAGTAGAATAAATGGTACTAGATAGCAAGCACTCCTTACTCTCTCTGCAAGTAAAATTATTGCTAAATAGTATATCTTAAAGGCCATGGAAAGTGCCAACTGCTCCTTGAAATGTGTATGCCTGGAGCCCAGAGATGATAAATCACCACACAGCAGAGCACCACTTCTACGCTCTGAACTCCACTGACAGAGTTCCCGAAGCCCTTCCATGCCCTTCCTGTTCTTTCTTTATGAGTTGATTACCTAACTCTACTAAGACCTTACAAGATTCAAGGATGCACAGAGTGATGAAGTGTGAAGCTAAAGTAAGAATACAGATTCCATTTCAGAGTCCTTATGATAATCACATGGTTATGATTCATATACCAGCACACATTATCATTGCCTGAAAACTCTTATTCTTCTCTAAAAAAACAAAACAAAACAAAAACAACAAAAACAAAAAACCATGTCGACCAGAATCCTTTGTATTGGACCTATGAAAGAAAAGCATCAAACCCAAACCAGTAGCAGGATAGGATCCAGCATCTTTTAGGTTAAAATACTTCCCATCATCATGTATAAGATCAAGTGAGTCAGAGCCTGGATTCTTTACCCAATCTTTCTCTTTCCGGTGAGATTTTAGAGAAGAAATAAAATTGGGTGAAACGAATGTCTCCAGGGAGATATGCCTGGGTTAGATAAACAAACAAGTTATTTCGCAGAAAGACATAATTTATCAGTTGGGAGTGCTGTGTCTCCTATATAATCCTGCTAGTCAAACTATTAACTCAAACCAGGAACATCAATCATCAAACATAGAGTGCTGTCAGAACTGAAGAACCTCGGCTAGACAGACAGACCCAGAATCCATGCTTTACCAAGCTGCTAGGGTCATATGTACACACGTTAAAGTTTACAAAGCATCACTCCACAAGGGAGAAAGTCATGGAAAGTTCTTAAAAACTATATAATAGTGTCTGAAAAAGCAAAGTGTAGAAATATCATATGCATGTTTGTTTTGATATTACAGAGTATATAAATTTTTATAATATTCATTGTTTCTGAAAATAAAACTATAAATCTAGAAAGTGGTTAGTACCTTAGTTAGCGCTGGGTGTAGGGGTGTACGAGGATAAAGAATAGGCTTACACATCCTTCTGATTGGGATGTGACATATATTTCGTATGCTTCAAGCATATTATAATAAAAATCTTAAAAAGTGCTGAAACTACCTCACACAACTGAAGTTCATACTCTGGAGTTGAAACATAGCTTGGCTTATCTTTTGTACAATCCAGGTACACAGAGAATTGTAAAGGACTTATTTAGCTACTTGTGAAGTTACTAAGCAACGTAGACAATGGCTAATGCACGTGGGTAATAAATAATGCTTTAACCCTTTGGAAATGCAAAGCTATAGACAATAAACATAAATAATGAGCACGTAGGCTAGATATTTTCTTAAATGAACAGTATAGCTTATATCCTATAGAACCATCACCAACGTCTCTCTGGAGCATGATAAAGGACATAAATGTAGACCACAAGATGCTTAGGCACCACAAGCATCAGAACTGACAAGGCCAGCTGACCCAAGAGAGATTTTTGAAACTAGGGTTATCTAGTTCCAAATTGATACCCACAGATAACCTGGCTTATACTCTTTATTTGCAATTTTACATTAAACAACTACAGATATTAGACATTCACACTGACCTACAGACTCTAAAATTTTGTTAACAAAAGCATATTTGGTTCAGCAAACAAGCAATATTCAAATTTAAGAGAAATCAGCTGATTATGTTTAGAGATCTCAAGGCAGCCATTAACCAACTTTCAAGAGATAAATTCCTGATGCTCCACAAGAATGCTTAAGAGGGTTGGCCTTATGAGAAGATGCCCATCAAATCCAACACCTAAGATTCCCAGTGATGCTGCTTACTCTCTGAATTGATTCTTAGGTTCAGATGGTCCCTTGTTTGCTACAGATGTATGACCTTGATATCTGTGGTTTGTCTCTCTGTCACATAGTTTCTTATTCTATCTACGTATCAGTAGTTGTTCTAAAAAAAAAGAATGAAGAAATGGAGGGAGAAAAAAGGAAGGAAGAAAGGAGGGAGGAGAGAGGGAGGGAGGGAGGGAGGGAGGGAGGGAGGGAGGGAGGGAGAGTTAAGCTGGAGGTATACAAGCAGAAATTTGCATGGGTCTCAAACTGCAAAAGAAAGACTAGGTTACATCTGTCCTCTAGACAGTTCTTTTGCACTGAAAATAAATCTATTAAGGCTTGACATCATGTGGTACAAGAGAGACAAAAACATAATTCACTTTGTATTGATTACAAAACACATACTGTCTTCAGAGACTTTGACTCTGGTTGTTCAAACAATTTAGTGAAAGTCTACTTTCTATTTCATTTCTTATTGAATAGAATGCATCCTGAATTTTTCATCTCCTCTTTTTTTTTTAACACTGAATCTCTCATGTTGTACTCAGTCATTCAGTAAGTTTACAGTGGAGACCCTGATGGAGCACAGTTATGCCCTACTTCACTGATAGTGATAAGTGTAAAAAAGGAGAAGAGATAAATTTTATAATGGATGAAACAATAACTTCCATTGGCAATCTTTTTGTCAGAAACTAGAACATGTGGTTAAGGAAAAGTGGTTCATTTCTTGAAGAAACGATATTTCATTGCAGCCATTAACCACCAGGTAAGAGACTTGTCAAAAAAGGAAATCCCTGTGACACATTACTTCTGTAGAATCAACTAGGAGCTAGCACTGTACACAAACAAGCTTGGTGTTGATAGACAGTGGCAAGCTATTTGGATAATAGGCTGCCAACCACCTGACTGAAGACACCATGACAAGGAATTGAAGATATCCAAAGATATGGCCTCACACTGTCAATGCCACAGGAGCAGAAATTTCCAACATTCTAGGGAGTGGTGATCCCTAACCCTTTTCCAATGCAGCTTAATTGCTTCACAAAACATAGTAACACTCTTGTAAAATCACAGTATTGCTAACCTTAAGACGTAAGATTTAAATGAGAACAGAGACAAGGCTTCATGGGGCAGCTCTGGGATGTCTCAGAACACAGCAGAGGCTCAGTGGAGGATTTCCAAACTGTACCAAACTACTCCCAATGCAGAACAAAAGATACAGCCTGACCGAATGCCAATGAGCACTCTTCTGTGAATATTCAGATCATAAAAAGAAGGGGTATAAAGGAAAGAACTCAAGATCCAGGTAAACTGAACTCAGTTTTCAGTTTCCAGTTTGGAAACATGTTCTATGAACCAAACGTTTTCCGGGTCACTATGTGAGGTTAGATGCTTCTGAGGAGTGTGCTAGCACTCGGAAAGCTGCCTTCTGCACCACTTATGATCTGTGCAGGAAAGTATGCAATATTTACATCCTTCCACTCTTCAGCTCTAAGTTCCATAGCACCACAGCAGACATGTCTCTTATAAACTGCTATATTTACCATGGCCTAGAATGTATCATACACTCAACAAAGATCAGAACCAACAAACTCAATAGAATCATTAAGTTAAATAATTAAGCTTGTCCCTTCGCTCACTAGTTAAGTGTAGAAACTGACAACTCTGGTTCACTATGCTAGGCCCACCAGATCCACTGTGTGTGTTCTCTCACACAGCCATGTTTATTCTGCGGGTCTAAAGCCAGTGGATCTATATTCATTAGGATACAGATTTGGTTATTGTAACAGGGAAGCACAAATAGCAATAGCATTTTTAAAACTTACTTAGATTGCCAATGAGATTCTCAGCAGGCATGACAGCTCTGATAATGTTAACAAAGGTTCAGTCAACTTCTATCTAGAGACATATATATAAAAGAAGCTATGTTCACACCAGTGCAGTATAAGTCAAAGATGTCTACCTTTGGCCTGAATTACTTTACTTCTGACCCACCTAATAAGATGTATAAAAATAAAGAAGAAATAAGCATAAGTATTGTCTTAATGGCATGACTCCAAAGTCACACACACACACACACACACACACAGAGTTGGCTGGGTCTCACACACCCCCACTCACAGCTGGCTGGGTCTCTCTCTCTCTCTCTCTCTCTCACACACACACACACACACACACACACACACACACACACACACACACAGTTGGCTGGGTCACACACACACAGCTGGCTGGGTCACACACAACTATCTGGTTCTCTCTCTCTCTCTCTCTCTCTCTCACACACACACACACACACACACACACACACACACACACATTTTTGCTCTGAACTCTGTTGAACAGTACAGAATTCCAGTGCAAAGAGCCTGGATATTCTAGCCATCAACAGATTCTCTTCCTATCTAAAGAGAGAATATTTATTGGGAAAATAAGCATTCTCTACCATACCATCATTACTCAAATGCCATATCCTCTCAGGAGTCCAGATATTACCCACATTGTCTCCATTTTCTAAAATTATTTAACTATACACAGATACCATGTTAAAATACAATGTTTTTTTTTTAAATAAACTTTGGACTATCTCTCCATCCATTCACATCAAGTCTCTGAGAATTTCAACCACATCCAATCCCATTCGGTACTAACTGTTCCACTTTGATAAAGCCCGACAACATTTCTCAGCATAGTGGGCACTATAGGTCTACCTGACAGTGAATGTAAACAGGTATAATATCTGAAAACCACCAAATTACATTAACATTTCAATACATTTATTCTGAAGCTGTTGTAGAAGTGTGATTGCTGATACTCATGAGAAATCTGATAAAGTATAACCCCCCCCAAGTAATGTTCAAATCATTTATAAGACTTTGAATGAGGTTAGATCACCTATTATTTATATTATTGCAGTTACCTTTTAAAAACTAGGGTTAAAATCACAGCTGATTCATTTTACAAGCTGATTAATTACGAGACTTGATCAAAATTAAGCAGTCCATGTGAAACTTCAAAAGAAATTATTGATTCTTCTCATGAGCAGCAGCCAATTAAAACAGTGTGGTGCGAGACAACGCGAGTTCTTAGTGTTCTAATTTTGGGGGTTTTTTTTTCCTCTTCATTTTTTAAAACAAAGAACATTTATGTAAAGACTTCAAATTAGCTCTTGACTTTTCCTATTCAATATCAACCACTTACCGAGTGCCAATCATTCTCGCTGAACCCTTCTTTTAAAAGGAGCCTTGCCAGTGGCAGGGCCCATGAATAGATGAGGCAGTCACAGTGACTCTCACTTTGGTGGCTGCCATTTCTTCCCTGATAAAACCCATGGGATATTGTTATAACAGCAAACTACATGATGGGTCAAAGACAAGAAATCTTCTTTTGCCATATAGACAAAAGACAAGGAAGCCCCCCAAAAGTGATTTTCTAGGGATATGGGGTAAAAGACTATTTAGAATATTGATTGTCATCAGTCTTTAGTTTCTGTTACCTTCCTGGCAGTTCTATGACCATTGGGAAACTGATATTGGGAATCATGGTATACATGACAGGATCCCAAGAAGGCTTTCCAGAGATGTGACAGCCATGTCTTTAAACTATTATCCATATTAACTGAATACTCATTGTTGTTTAAGCTAAGAATCAAGCACACATATTTATCCAAGTTACTGTGCACATTAAACTGCAGAACCCGTGCCCTTGAGGCTTTTTTCAGTTTCTATATAACCGTCACTTTATAGCTCTAGAAACTATTATTTTCTGTAGCTGGCAACAGTCCAAACTGCCTATTGCCATATGTGCTCCAATTATTATGAAAGCAGTATCATAGTATTAAGAGAAAATAATTCACCTATTAATGTATGGTCCAAATATAACTACTTTCATATTTTAGTTTTTATTCTCTCTGGTTTTATTCATACTTTCCATAGCTACAGTTATAGCATAAGCATAATTTCATGTTCTATTTTCTTCACTTAAAATACAACTCATGACATTTTCATACTGATATATCATCTTCACAGTTATTGTCTTAATGAATGCATATATTCCAATTGATGAGTACAATATACTTAACCATCAACCTTTTCCAATGACATCTGGAAAACTCTGTCACCTTAATGAAAACTTGTATTATCTTATTCAGTAATATAAAAGCTCTATTACTTGTTTTTGCATCTAATTGGATAATAAACAAGAGGGCTGTTTGTACAGCACCTGGTGGGGACTCCATGATGTAAAGGACGTGGTGAGAAATACCTAGAGGCATAAAATGCATCATTCTGGTGGTGACCAATTTATAGTGCATCATATATCTTACTACAAAATAGAGGATAAAATCAACTAAGCCTTAGGAGAAAATTATAGCCATATAGACCACACTATCCAAGGAATGTTTCCTTAACCTGGATACAGATAGCATTTGTATGACTGAAGAGACATAGGAGGAGGCATTTCAGAAAGGAAATAATATTGTTCTTAACTATGTCAAAGCAAGGCCATGAAATATGTCCCAAGCTGAATCAAGATGGACTCTGCAAGAAGAACATTTGCTTCTTTCCAGCTATCAGAATAAATGGAACTTGGTTGGCTAGGTCTGCAAAGCCTTTAACTCTTCTGGCTGTTTCCACTGAGCCTTCCGTAACCATGAGACAACCCGTGTCTGTTGGTTAAGCACCCAGTGTGTGATTTCTCTTATATAGAATCCATAAAGATCTAACATATATCTGTTTTCAAATGAGATCCCTAGACACCACAGTAGGCCAATCACTAGAATCTGTGAACATGGACCATGACTCTCTACAAATTGCCAGGTCATTGTGACACACTTGAAAATATGGGAGCCATCCACACAACTGCTGCCAGTTGTTGTTATAATATCAGCGTGGGATTTTTAGGCTGTGTTAGCTAATGAAGATTGTTGAGGAGCTAGAGAGAAGGCACAGCTATTAACGGTGGATAATGCTTTTGCAGAAAACCTGATTTCAATTGCCAGCACCCAAATCAAGCAGTTCAAGGCCACCCACAACTCCAGTTCCAGAGGATCTAGTGACAACCTGATTTCCACAGACATTGTCTTCATTGTACTCATAAACACAAACCTGCGCTCAGACACACATTCAAATAAGAAAAGTTTAAAAGATTATAGATTAATTTCCCAAAAATACCTATATGTGTGGTGTTCAGTAAAATTAAATAATGATGCTCTTTCTAGGAACATGATATATTTTCACATCTTGCTATATTGGATTTTCTCAGTAGCTACATACAGTATAAGCTGAATATTTACATTAGTGCACATTTCCCAATAAAGAATTGAGGTTCAGAATATTTCCAGTTTGCTGATTGTCACACAAACAGTGAGATGCCAAGCAAAACTAGTAGCTATATTTAATAAGTAGCTGCCCCAAAAGGGTACCCTGGGTGATAAGGTCAACCCCAATGATCAGGAAAGACTGAGAGAACAGCATTCTGTTGGATGAAAAGTATCAGACAGAGGAGAGTCCTGGGTGTAGCCCCCACAGAAAGGGGGATGGGTCTGGAAAGAAGAATAAAGAAGACTCTGCCTCTGTAACATGCCAGGACACGTAGACAACAGAGCAGAAAATTGATTTTAGGCCCTTAGAACAGTTACATAGATAGGTAAGTCCCTCATGCTAGTGTCTGAGGGCAGCAGTCAGAGGATCTGAAATCATGGTAGGCATGAGGAAATAAGGCAGGAGAAAGAGAAATGAGAGAGTGCCATCCCACATCCACAGCCATGTTTCAGACCTGACAGACACAGGGAGACTTGGCAATGTAATTTTATATGTTTGGGAAATTAGTTGAGAACCACACAACAGCAATAAAGACAAGACAAGAAAAAAAATGTCACTAGCATTTAGATTATTTAGCTTTACAACTACTGACATTTCATGAGAGTCAGGATCGTCACCTTGAGCCTTACATGAAAAGCTGAAGAAAGCGAAAGGATGGGGTTTAAATAAACAAATATCTCAGAAATGCTTTTAAGCAGAATTGCTTAGAGACATATCAAACTATAAATTAATTTTCTACTCTAGATGCATAATCCCTTCTTATTAACATACAGGTAAATGCAACAGGATACAAGGCTGATGGTTTACAGATATTGTTCTTTTGGTCAGAATTTTCAATAGAAATAGGGAAATGAGTCAATGGAAATTTTCCAAAATTGAGAGTGTACAGCTGAGGGCTGTATGATTCAAATTCCCCAGATGACTATTGGTAGGGCCCATTGTGGACTAGTTGTATAAACATAAATGAGTCTATGATAACACCCAAAGCTCAAAGAGTAATGACAGAGGTGGAAGAGATGGGCCAGTCAAGCATGAAATTGATTTTATAATAACAAATATCTGTTGCTGTCCAAGTGCTAAGTAAATAATTCTGAAGCAGGGGGTAAAGATAATAAAAACAAAATCATTAACTGCTTCCCCTAAATCAAAAACATAAAGAAATCTATTGTCATGCTGACCCTGAAGCCTGTTTGATGGCTAATTAAGGCAATTACTTTCATCATGACATAGCTCTTAATCATAGCGTATACCTTCGGTACAGTTTTCTCACAACCTTCTTCAGAGTAGGTTCCTACTCCACTTCTCCCCAAAATATACACTAAGACTGTATGAAACACAATTCTCAAGCAATACAAGAGAGGGGAAAGTCAGAAAACAGCCCAGGTTGTAGTCTACAAGTAGAACCACAGACTTTGGAAGACCTTTAAAGATCCTAAATGATGTCAATGGAATTTTAGTTTTTGTTGTTTAGTTTGTTTGTAAGGATTATGATAATTGTGAACTATGGTCAACCTTAAAAAGCCACTTTGAATGCCATTTTGTCATTTACATAGCCACGGGTGACTAGACTATGATCCTACCAAGAGTAGCATTTCTGGTTCAATGCCCAGGTGAGTTAGTTAATTTAGTCAGTGTCTTGACAGCATACCTAATTTTTCAAGAACACATGAATAAATCTGAGAATTTTGTCCCAAATGAAAGACAGAAAAAAATATAGAGGAAAACTATCAATGACAGGTTTTCCACATTTAAGAAGAAATATCCAGAAAAGTACTTTATTCATTGTTTCTATATGCATGTAGGTGAAGAATCACGTCTTAACTTTTATCTTGGTACCCTATTATCTTCATCTGTGTCTTGAAAATTTGTATAAATTCTACGTACATATCTGTGTATGTCTATGGCACATGTGTGGGTCTCTGTGAAGTCCAGAAGATGCTATGCCCTGAAGCTAGAGTTACAAGCAATTCTGAGCACCAGACGGGAGGTCAGAGATTCAGGCTGTTCTCAGGATGGCCGTAAAGTGTTCTTAACCACGGAACCATTTCTCCAGTCCCCAAGGTATCCCTGAAGCTTTTCTCTCACTTGGATCTTAGCAGGGGATCCAGCTGCAGCAATAACAACCCTAACCTCAAGCCATTTGAAGAGATAAAGGTCAAAGTCTAAGTAATCACATATCCCTGCATATTCAGGATAACACAGGCTTAAACCTATTCTCTTGCCCTCCTCTGGTGCCTTAAAAAACTGAGGATTTGAACCAAACCATATGTGATCACTCTACTTTTAGCCATCACATGCGATCTAGACTCATGGAGCGACGCCATCAGCTCATTGTCAATCAGTGTAGTCGGGCAAAATAGAATTCTAGAGTCAGATTCTCCATAGTAGAAGCATCATTCTAGAAGTGTCTTTTCTATCAATAACTCATTGGCTGCAACCTGTCACAAGCATGACTTTTTGCAGGCCATCCTAGAAAAGCCATCTTACCTAGATGGCCAAGAACTTGAATTGTTTGGTGACAAGCACTAGTGACTAAAGACTCTGCCTCCTCTGAGCTATATGTAGTTCTCTACCTCATGAACCCATACATCGTACTCATCTCATCTGACCAGGATATTGTACGGAGCCTTAGGCTTGGCTTTATTAGGTGTTCACTGCATTTCTTCTTTCTAAATTTAGCTCTTCAATGTATATGTTGCATGATGTCACTTGGCATTCATCAAATGTCTTCTTGTTAAATACAGGGCCAACTCTAGAAGGATAACTCTACGAACAGGACAGGCTGCCCAGTCCTGGAAACTTACAGTGATGCTTAGTATTCTTTAGGGTATCTTTTGCTTCCCTGTGGCAGTAATTTACTGAGTGATTCCTTCTAGAACTTCCAAAGCTAATATCCCCAAGGTATGGTTCACTCACCTGGTAAGACCTACTAAAGAAAATCTCATGCAAATTTAATATAGCTTATCCGTATAATTTAATTTTAACTATATAGCTTATAGTCTTTTTTTTTTCAGTTCAAACTCTGGTCTTAATTAAATAAGCATGATACATAAAACCATATATAAACCACTGGCAATGTACCTTACATATTTTACATTGAATTTACTTTCACATTATAGCTACTCAAATGTCCTCCCCTAGCCAGAATTTCTAATCTACTACTGAACCATCCAGAAATTAACCTTCCTTGTTCGGACTAGAACTGAAACCACATCAAGCTGCCCCTGCTCCTGCATCTTGAACTCTAAAAAGGAATTAAGTAGAAGGAACATAGAGATGGAGATGCCGGAAATGTGGGCCAGCAACAGAGCTAAAACTTCATATGCATTTCCTCATAGAATATTCCAGAAGGTGGCAAGCTATTACATTATTATTGCCATATTTCAGCAACACTGTGAGTTAAATGGCCTTTTATGGACTAGTCTAGAGACCATACTACCATTTATATCATTGTTATTAGGCAGAAATATGCTTTAAAGCCTAATATATAAGTTGCACGTTCGCCTTCAGAATATGATTTCTTGAGTCAGGTTTATCTGAATGCTACAGGTCTGAGGTCAGGATGATTTATGTACTGCTCAGGAAATCCTTTCCTCTTAAGGCCATCACTCTTTATCGTGGCTGTTTTGGATTCTCAATAGCTTGCCTGCAGTCATTCAACCAACATGTGCTGAAGATTTCATATCTTCAAGGCAGTGTCCCAGGTGATGGCGTTAGGGGGGAAGTGAGAAAGCGCCTATGCCAACCACTCGATTGATACCATCGCTGCCCTTCCACGGGTTCTCTAAAGGCAAACCAAACCTTAAATCCACAGTTTGTATGTATGAGAGGTCTCTTAGAATGATATAGGCTCTTGTTAATGCCATTGGTTGCCTTTTAGAAAAAGAAAAGACTCTAATGCAGACACCACACTCACACACATTTAGCTATAGAACTGGGAGAAATTGAAATGGATCTGAACGAGAAGCCTATCTGGGGACGAGCTTTCATAGCATCAAAAAGAGCCATGTGAGCTGCCAAGGGAGAAAGGCAATCGACAGCCATACCCAGTTGCAATGTCAATGAACTACAGCAATGACCAGCACTGCATGTATTCCAAAAGGGGTAATAGTGGCACCTCCATTCTGGTGGTAGCCAGCAGCTGATTAACTGGACTGAAGGCCCATCCGATAGGAGTGAATTCCTGCCAGCCACTGTTAAGTCTACAGTGTAAGCCAGCTACACATGGCTGCTGAGGCCATAGAACCCAGAGGAGAACCTACTTCTAGCAATTTCTTAAAACAGTTTCCATCCTCACTGCGTTCTCTATACTTATCCTTGTACCCACAGACAAGTGTATCTCTCACCTGTCATCGGAGAAGATTTTGCCACAGATGAAAACAATCACAGAAAGCCAAAACTGATCAAATAACACGGAACAACTGTGCCTGTGATACCCGTCCTGGTGAATACATTTCCTCTTACACCTAAGGTTCAGAAAATATTTCAGAAGAGAGAGAGAAAAGATATATGCGCCAGAGTACCAGCTTTACTGCTCTGAAACAGATGGAGGAAGATTGGGAGCAAGAGAGGAGGAGGGGGAGGAGGGGGAGGGGAAAGGGGAGAACGAGGGGGGGAGGAGGAGGAGGAGGAGGAGGAGGAGGAGGAGGAGGAGGAGGAGGAGGAGGAGGAGGAGGAAAGCGGCAGCACTAGTAGTGAAGTGGTAGTATAGATCAATAGAAAGAGTATATTGATCCTGGAGCATTTGGAGTAGAGAAGGATGAGGACAAATATGATAAAAATATGTTGTATGGCCTCAAAGAAAGATAAAAGTGTTACTTTAAAAAAGAATAAATTAAATTTTTTTCTAAATCTTTAGGGGTTAGGACACAGATCTGTGGTGGAGCATTTGCCCAAGAATGTGTCAAGACTTGAGTTTGACCCCCAGTAGAACAAAAAATAAAAGTTATTAAAGAAATTCTCTGTAACATTTAGTCAGTTATCACCATATTACTGGATACAGGTGTACCATATTCTCATGTTATATAAAACTGAATAATGCTGAATTGAAACAGTTCGATTTAAATATATCATTTATAGTATCTATATTATATATGGTGAAATGAAAAACCTGAAGTGAACACCCAGAGAGAGAGACAGAGGCAGAGAGAGACAGAGAGAGGAAAGAGAGAGAGAAAGACACAGAGAGACATAGACAGAGAGAAGAGAAGGTGAGAGAGAAAGAGAGACAGAGAGACAGAGAGAGACAGAGAGAGAAAGATACAGAGAGACATAGACAGAGAGAGGAGAGAGGGAAAGAGAGAGAGAGAGAGAGAGAGAGAGAGAACATCACAGCTGGACAGTTATGTACCTGGTTCCCAACAGCATCTCTGCTTTCTGGCAAGGCAACACTGCCTGATAAACAAAATACTAGAAATAAAAGCATCCAGTGATCCATCCACACTTGACTTCGGAGCTTGAGTGATTCTGTAGCTCTCAGGCTATTCTTTTAATATGCAATGCTATTGTAGCCTATCATTAATCCTATATGCCATAACAATAGCCCAGAATTCACTGAGCGCTCATGCTGCTAAATGTGTCTTCAAATCAAGAGCCAGACTAAAATTAGATAAGCTTAAAAGTTTTGGAAAGGTTCATAGCTTCAGGGCTTATTATATTTGTATGTTATTTTTACATTGTTTGATGTGTATAAAAGTATGTTTAAGATAAATCTATACTATCATTGAGCTAGATTTATGAAATCTTAGAGCACACATTATAACTTCCTACAATAGGAAATTAACGTTGAGTTGTGTGAGTTTTGAAGAATGCAACGTCTCTATAAATCTATTCACACACAATGTGACTCCTCACGTGTACAACTGAGAAGCATCCCCCAGCTAGCACAGATGCAGGAGTGCAGAGGTGCTGAGCTCTTTTATCATGAGCTGTACACCCCTGCATTTCACAGCTGTGCATTTCTGCAATGATTTAAACAATCTATAATAAAAATGTGTTTATTTTCTTTAATTAGCACCATGGTGGAACTGACATCGTAATGATGGAAATTACTGACTCATAGTGTTCCAAATGATCTGACGATATGTGAGACCCTTCCACAGCCACCATCCTAACAGTGTGATTGAAAGTAGAAAGGTACATAGGTTGATCAGATGCCCATGGCAGTCTAATAACTCTCCTAATTGTTGAGATTTCATCCTGTAGAGCCACTAGGATGCAGCCATGTCTTCAGCGAGCCCCCCATGCTGCAATCTATCCCCTCAGCAACTTGAGGATTCCATCCTCAGGACATCTAGCTTTCTGTACACAATCCTTGTCTCCCAGTAAGACACCCACCAAGGAATGTAGCCACTGACAAACTATGATCAAGTACTGGAACTCAGAGGTATCTGTTTAGATTTTTCTAAGGCCTAATTCTTTTCTAGTTACACTGCCAATTAGTATCCAATGAAACGCAGTTCCTTGGGCATTTTTATGGCTAGAATATTCAGTATCAGTTCCATGAAACTTTCCTATGAGGAAGAGCCTTATGTATTAAGCCAAAGGTAGCCAATATCCAGTAAAGATAATGTATACCACGACCCCTACATACAATTCCTGTTTATTTTCAGCATAATATAATTTCTCATCCTAGCCACATCAACTTTATAAATTTTATAGCATCATATGGTCATGCTATAAAGTCGGCACTATACTTTTAAATGAACAAAACAATTTTATGTAAGCATGAAGAGAATTAAAAGAAAAAGAATGATAGTAGTTCATTATAAAATTTAAATCAACTACACAGTCTGTCATGGCACAATGCCTTGACAAATCCTAATACAGACTTTAATAACATAAATGATATTCAAACAGGAGAACAGATTTTTTTCCCTTTTTCCACAGAGGAAAAACAAAGAAAGTAGCTTGATTTGAAACCACAGTTAAGTTACACAGAGAGAAAATACTGTACGTTCTCTCTATGTGGAAGTTTCTTTAAAAGTCCATCTGAAGTTCCTTAAGAGTAGGAAGACGGGGGAATGGATGCACAGAGGAAGGGGTGGATGCAAGGAGGATGGAGATGGATACAAGGAGGAGGGCATGGTTGCAGGGAAGAGATGATGGGTGCAGGAAAGAGGGAAATTGATGCAGGGAAGAAGGGATGGATACAGGGAGGGAGGATGGAGATGGGTACAGGGAGGAGAGAATGATTGCAGAGAGGAGGGGATAGATACAGGGAGGATGGAGATGGATACAGAGAGGAGGGGATGGAGAGAGGGAGGGTGTAGATGGATACAGGAAAGAGGGGATGAATGCAGGGAGGATGGGGATGGATACAAGGAGGAGGGGATGTTTCAGGGAGGAGGGAGATTGATACAGAGAAGAGGGGATAGATACAGGGAGGAGAGAAATAGATACAAGGAGGAGGGGATGGATTCAGGAAGGAGGGGATGGATTCAGGAAGAAGTGGATGGATACAGGGAGGACAAAGATGGATGCAGGGAGGAGGGAGATGCGTACAGGGAGGAGGGTATAGATACGGGGAGGAAGGGATGGATACAGGGAGGGGGGAGAATAACAGATAATGGGTATCAAAACACAATTAAAGGTAATAAAATTTGCTCTCCTAGTCTTATCATTCTAAATAGCTCTGAGTAACTTGTTACATATTTCATGAGTAACAAGAAGAGAAGAGTCCAAGAGCTCCAGATACAAAGTAATAAAAAAAAGAACCTAGGGAAGTACTAATTATCTTAATTGGATCAGTACATCATGTACACATATGCAAACATTTCACTATACTCTATAAGTATGAATAATCAAAATGCTCATCTTTAAAAAAAAATTAAATCACACCTAAAGATTTAGAATCTGCTATACAGGGTTAGGTGAAGACATCTAAAATACCCTCCCTGTTAGTCTATATGACATGAGAGAAGCCAGTCTCTTGGAATAGTTAGAATATATCTCTCTGCACTGAAGAGCTGATGCCACCCCTTGAGGCAGGTTCTATATTTATTTTGTTCAGTTTTGATTTATCAGTAACTGAAATGTGTCTGGCATGTAAAGCATTTATTGAATGGGTACTCAATAAGTGCTTGTGGAAAGAATGAATTTCTAATGAAAATCTAAAGCCAAGTATGTTGGAGTACATTTATCTTGGCTAATGCTGACAGTCACTGAAGGCAACAGGATCCCAGGAACATGGAGGAGCGACATAGGAAGAGGAAGGGGTTCATGGGAGTAGACAAGGGACAGAGTGAGAATATCATTGCAGTGAATATGATCAAAATACAGGCATGAGATATCACCGTGAGATACATTGTTATGTATATGGCATTCTAATAAATTATTAAATAACATAAACTTAATTTACACAAATTTAAATAAAACAAGAGCTATCAAATGACGTGTACATAGTCAAACCGGGAATGAATACAAAGGTCACATTTGGGTCTCCCACTCTGGTTAGGTAGAGTGCCATGGAAGACTGCCACCCTTCATATGTAAAAGATGAACAAAACATGAGTGGACCACATTTGTTTAAGAAAACAACTGTTACAGTAAGCCATATACATCATATACTGAGATATGGTCCATATACATCAAATGCTGAGATATGGACCCCAGTCCCAACTGATACATCTCATATGTCAAATGCTTAGGGATCATTGCAGAAAGGGTGGGGGGACAGAAAGATTCTAAGAGCCTGAGGAACAGAAAGTTAGCTGTGAATAATTGTGTCTCCCAGAAATGTCAGAGAAACTGCACCCGTCAGTCTCATCAACATGGCTGCCTAAACATGAACTGAACAAGGTCATGAGGTCTCAATCCTGAACAGGGAGCTACAGGCAACTAAGAAACGCCCAGAGTAGAAGAAATTACCTCTCCCAGAGATGAGCACGTCAATTGGTTATCCAATACCAAGTAGTCAGCGTTGAATTCAGACCGTGGTGATTGTATGCAGATATTTAGTTATTTATCAAAAATGAAAGTAAAAGATGTCAGGAATGTGAAAAAAATCATTGTAGGCTAAAAAGGAAAGGGGACAGGGAAGTGATGGATTTTTAAAATATCTTAAAGTGAACTTTAATTTTCAGTTTTTCATTGGGACTCTAGGATTGTACAAACCACGAAGAGACAGACACAGAGAGCCAGCAGCCATTTCCTGCCCTCCAGCCTGGATTCTGTTCTAGGTGGTCGGAGACTCTCTTCTCTACTCCCCAGTCCACATTCTCCAGGCAGGTGGTTTTCAGAGGTGTGGACCACACTCTTGGGGACTATAGAGGCTTGTGTTTACCAACTGGAGAGCATGGAAGATCCTTGGATTTAGAAGGACAGCATTTCCTGCAGAACATCAGATGACTCAGCAGACAAAGTGTTCTGAGACTTAATCTCCTCACTTGCTAAGCCCCAGCAAGAGCCCTTGAGCAGAGAGTACACTTTCTCTCACAGGCCTAGTCCTGATAGCAGGTTTTGTCACTCTGATATACAGATAAGGAAAAAAATGACAAAGAAGCTTAACAAAATGTCTACTGTTGCTCTGCTACAAGGGATTTCAACCCAGATGTGTTTGTGTTTTATCTGTCTTTACATCCTGCTACCACTCTGGGAAACACTCAGAACTTGGAGGACGACATCGCTGGATGCTCAGTTGACTATCTATACAAAGATATGAGCTGTGCCTCTGAATGAAATGGGAGGACAGACATACATTTCTGTCCCGAGCCATCCCTCAGGCCTAGCAGGTGTGGAAGTTCACCTGAATCCAAAACCACTCTGTCAAAAAAAAAAAAAAAAAAAGACTGATTTTGTTTGTATCAAATTATGCATCTGCTGTTCTAAAAATTCCTTAAATCGGAACTTCCACCTTTACTGTGCAAAAATAGCCCATGCATTTCAAGGGATGTTAAACGAATCAGACTCGATAGCTACATATTAATTAAACTGAGATGGCTGAAAGAAAGTTATTTTCTATTGAGAATGTACAAGGAAGAGTAAATAGGACTTTGCAAGGGAACGATAAGGGGTGGAGCGGGTTGGATGCTAAGACCTCAATTTTCTACACACTATCACAGTGTTGTTCCATATTTATATAATGGCTTCGGAGGGAGGATTTGGTGTGTGGAGGTTATTAGCTGGTGAACTTCTCAGTGAATGGTAGGAAATGTCAATTTCCACTTATATTTTTCTTAATTAAAACTTTTTCACTGTTGTCTTCAAATTTCAGCATTTTGAAATGTCAACTTGCCACCCTTGGAAAAAAAATTTTTTTAATCCATGCAAGTTTTACCCCTTTGCCTTTGAGAAGTGACCAGGGTGATAGAGGGCTGCTTTGGAGAACAAGAAAATCTCTCATTTACCCTAAGTTCTTCCTCCTGAACTACAAAATAAACTTGGGAGATGAGGTAGGAAATAGCTTGGATTAAGAGTCACAGAGGTTTGAGCTCAGAATGGACCAGTTCTATTTGCAGCCTTTCTTGAGGGCAGGCTCTGCCTCACACACAAGGCATCTTTAAAGAGACCAAGTTGTTTGGGAGTTGGCAACAGAAATACAAGTAATTTTCCATGGCCACTGTGCTGTGTGAATCACCTCCCCAGTGTGGGCAAGACAAGGCCAGCCAGAACACACTATCACAAGGTAAAGCATGTACATGGTAAAGCCTTTCTGCATCACAAAAGCGACTAGCAGAACACCTCACAGCCTCTGCAGCATCCTCTCCTATCCCAGAAGATGCATTTCCTCCTGTGGGCTCTATTCTGCAGGAAAGTGGAAGAGACCTCGCTCCTGACATTACTTCCACATCCCTTGCACATTGGCGGAGCCAGCCAAATGACTCTCAGGGACACCTGAGAAAATGCAGAAGACGCACTTTTAACATTCTTTGCGATGAAAAAGGACGATATCTATTAAAGCAAAGATGGGTTTATGTCCCAGAAACAGAGTCCCTCTGGTACACCCAAATGACTACCACAATGAAACCAGGAGGCCCTCCAATATTCTCATGCAGCTAGGGTGGGGAGAACAGGAAACAGCCGACCATCCCTCCTGCCTTTGGATCCTATGAGACAGATGAGTGTAGGTGGTGCACACACCACGGAAGACCAGGACCTACCCCAATGAGACACAGAGTTGCTACTGCGAGGAATTCTCTGGCCCTTCAGCAATGAGGAGACCCTTATCTTTAAAAACTCTTTGTCTATCAGGAAACATTATAAACAGAAATGAAATATTCAGATTTGAACCCAGGAATCTTGAAGACACCTATTAAAAACACAAATATTAGCTATTGCCACATATTTTTAATCCATACTAGAGTTTGTTTGATTTAAAATACTGAAGACTACACACCACAGAAATAAAAAATATCTTCATTTTCTAAACGTTAGTTTGCATTTTCAAAGATAATTTTTCACCCAAAACATACTAATTTTTTAAAAGAGAGTTAGGGCTAGAGAGGCATTTTCAGACATCAATACTTTCTACCAGGGGCTAGTATTCTAATTGAAATAAATATTTCAGGATTCATTTAGTGTTCCATTCATTATATTAATATGGTTATTTATAGCTACTTCCCCTTCCTCTATGAAAGTGGATCAACAATAGAGAATAAAAATGAAGAAAATCTACATGATTCATTCTTAACATGGGTCCTTGGACCATTGGAGAGATGAAAGACTTGGAAACTCATTAACTTGAATGAGAAAAAAATACATCTTTGTTTATCTCTATTGGAAATTTGCCATTTTTCTGAATTATGGGTGTAAATCTTATGTTCTCATAATGTTAGCCAGTCCTGTGTCATCAAGAGATTCCTATTCATTTGTATATTGTATTAGTTTATAACAGCTATCTACTTTATAATATCACTGTTCATTGTTGGAGGAAGTCAGGACAGCAATTCAAACAAAACAGGAACCTAGAGCCAGGAGATGATGCAGAGGCCATAGAGAGATGCTAATGACTGGCTTATTCACCTTGCTTTTGTGTAGAACCCAGGACCACCAACCCAGGGAAGACACCACTCACTATGGGCTGGGTTCTCCCCTGTCAATCACTAATTAAGCAAAAGGAAAGACCATCCAGAGACTGCCCCACCTGGGATCCATCCCATAAACAGTCACCAAACCCAGACTCTATTGTGGATGCCAAGAAGTGCCTGATATAGCTGTCTCCTGAGAGGCTCTGCCAGAGCCTAACAAATACAGAAGTGGATGCTCGAAGCCAACCATTGGCCTAAGCACAAGCTCCCCAATGGAAGAGTCAGAGAAAGGACTGAAGGAGCTGAAGGGGTTTGCAACCCCATAGGAAGAACAATATGAATCAACCAGACCTCCCAGAGCTCCCAGGGACTGGACCACCAACCAAAAAGTACACATGGCTCCAGCCACATATGTAGAAGAGGATGGCCTTGTTGGGCATCAATAGGAGGAGAGTCCCTTGATCCTGTGAAGGCTCGATGACCCAGTGTAGGGGAATGCCAGGGTGGGGAGGTGGGAGTGGGTCAGTGGGGGAATACCCTCATAGAAGCAGAGAGAGGGGGAGTGGGATAGGAGGTTTCCGGGGAGGGGAGGTGAAACTGGCATAGGGGGATAACATTTGAAATGTTAGTAAAGAAAATATCCAATAAACCAAAAAGAAAATGCCCAATAGGCTGGCCTACAACTGGATCTTTTGAAGGCATTTTCTCAATTGAGACTTCTTCCCTTCTGAAGACTACCCCTTGTGTCAAGTTGGCATAAAGCATAGAACCAGCCAGCACATGGGTATTTTGAAACAGTCATAGAAACTAACAGTACAAAATTCAGCTGTGGTAAACCCTGAATGAGTAGAAGGCTGTGCTGCTTCTCGTGCTACTCATAAACATGTTCAGGGAGATGTTTATATCCTATCCTGCCTGATTCTTCATTTCACCCATCTAGTTAATGAGTAAAGAACGGACTATGTCACAGAACAAATACAACATATATATATATTTGATCAAAATGTTCCTCATTTTGTCCCACGAGGATGTGCTTTACTCAGCAGGCACATAAATAAGCCCCAGGCACCAGCATAGACTGTTCATGCGTTTCACACTTTCTCCTTTAAATAAATAATTCTGTCCAGTGATTCGGCCAAAAAAAATCCCAACTATTTCAAAAGATTCCTGTATCCAATAGTCTGCAAAATATAAAAGGTTTAACTTCAGTTAATATTTTCTTTTATATTTTTTGCCTTTTAATGACCATCTTTTTTTTCTTCTCATCATCTTTATTAGAACCGCAGTTGTTGGCTCTTCTCTGTTTCCTGAGAAAGGAAAAAAAAAAAAAACTCACAGTGATGATGTTGCTATATTACATTTGAACCCCCATCAATGACAGCTGTGATCCACCATTTTGATAACCTTTATATATCTGAGATAAACAGTCCAAGGGATAAATCTTGCCATTGTCATGGAAACACGCACTTACATCTTACAAGGATTGTAAGATTCTGTAGTACTTTCATGGCGGTAGCTGATCCTGCTCCCAGCTCCTTCAAAGAGACACTTGATTGTGGTGACCCATGTGCTTGTCACAGCTTCCTAATGGATGGACCGGACAGGGCTGAAGTGGATTAGTCCAGAGTCATCTCGTCTGTTATCTTCATATTTCAATCTTCAGATAGAAAGCACAAGAACCATCTTTCCCACAGAGCCAAAGCCTCCCACATCTTTCTACTGCCGCATCCCTTACCAAGGAGAACTCCTTAAAGACCCCATTGTGCGGCTATTTCTAGCCTTTCAGATTTAAGATTAGAAAAGTAGACGTAACAGGATTGTGACCCCTGCCAAAGTACCCACAACCAGAGCAGAGGAAATTAAGATTCTGATGTGTTTGTGCAAATGTACCATGCCACATCCTGGTGCACAGCTTTAAAACCACCAAACCCACCCTCATGCCCATACAATGCAGAAAACAAATCTATAACCAAGTATATTCACACACACACACACACACACACACACACACACACATCAGTATGTGATTCATTTCCTTTTTTTCATTTACCAATCCATATGCTGTTTTGCAGTTTGGATACTCTGATATCTTATTTCATCACCAATTAATTTAAAGTACATAAGCAGCACAACATTAACTTGGTAGAAACACAAAAATAAATAAGTAAAGTGCAAGCAGTTGGAAGGAATGGGAAGATGGAAGAGTATGAATCTGGCAGGAACTAAGAGAAGAGTAGGGTAAAAATCATCAAGGTATATGTAAAATTACCACATGATCAATAAAAATTACAAATAAAATATTTTTAATGTTTCCACTGCAAAATAAAGAAATTTAGTCATGAATAAAAGTCTTAAAATAAGACACAAACAGACTAAAATACAAAAGAAAACAAAACTAAAACCCAAAAGCACTTAAGTTCATCCAAGCTAGGACATGAAATACTGACCAAATGACTCAAACAAAATGGCCAAGAATATTCAGACAGCAGCTGACGAATGTTTCATTCCGTGTTTAGTGGTAGCAACAAAGGAAGATTCAATATGCAAGAGGTTCATAGTCTTTACTTACTCTGTATATCCATGAAACTCAAACAGAAATGATATCAACTCAACCCTGTAAAATGATTTTGTAGAAAATATTGGTACATAACCAAACAATTGTTTAATGTAGCCATTGATTTAACATCAGATTACAATACAAATTTAAGTGAAACAAAAATAAGAAAGGAGATATCTCTTCTGTATGGCTCCTCTCTGGCTTGATATGCTAATCAGTGCTGTCCCATTCCAGTAAAATAGCTGCAGGTAAACTAGGAAAAGAAAACCAGACTGGGGATGGAGAGATGACTCAGTGGTTAAGAGCTCCAACTGCTCTTCTGAAGGTCATGAGTTCAAATCCTAGTAACCACATGGTGGCTCACAACCATCCATAATGAAACCTGATGTTCTCTTGTGGTGTGTCTGAAGACAGCTACAGTGTACTTACATATAATAAGTAAATAAATGTTTGCCGGGCGTGGTGGTACACGCCTTTAATCCCAGCACTTGGGAGGCAGAGGCAGGCAAATTTCTGAGTTCAAGGCCAGCTTGGTCTACAGAGTGAGTTCCAGGACAGCCAGGGCTACACAGAGAAACCCTGTCTCGAAAAACAAAAACAAAAACAACAAAAAGAAAGAAAGAAAGAAAGAAAGAAAGAAAGAAAGAAAGAAAGAAAGAAAGAAAAAAAGAAAGAAAGAAAGAAAGAAAGAAAGAAAGAAAGAAAGAAAAAAAGAAAGAAAGAAAGAAAGAAAAAAGAAAAAAGAAAACCAGACTGAAAACCCAGCAACTGCAGCTTATGTTAGGATAAGAATCTTAAGGAAGAACCAATGTAGGTTACAAAGATGGCATGCTATATAGTTGTAGCGTCTATGGTCAGATACTGCTTTTATAGTTAAGTTACAGAACTGTAACACACACACACATTTCCACAGCTCTACAATTAGAGAAAAATCGCTGTGAATACAGCTCAAGACTGTTCCCTTAGATTTTACATCTTATCTTATGAAGCTTGTCATTCAGGAATCCTGAGGTCTTGGGCACCTGCCCCAGTGGACTGCCACACCCTCCTTTGTTCTTACCTGGATGGTCACAGTGGTCACCTATGGCATCCAGAGGAACCTCTCCGAATCTGACCCAGTAAGACCTAACATAAAATCCTCTGATATTTCTATCACCTTTGGGTCAAAGTTCAGGTGATCAATAATGCCCTACAGAGATTGTCATGGCCTGACCCTACCTAATTGTTTACCCTGGATACCACAACTTATGCGTGTGCGGACATAGATACAACGTTGTCTAGCTGACTGCAAATGAGTGCAGGTAAATTAGTTCACAGGTCCTTTCTTTTTCTGGGTTCTTGCACGCAAGGGCCATTTTCCTATTGAATTTACTTGATTGACTTAGACTAGATAAAGCTTCTTGGAGAGTTCCCCACTTCAGAGAGCATTCTTATAATTCACTCATTAGAATGGATATCCTCTCCTCCTAGTTTATAAATACCTATAGCAAAGAGATTTTGCTACTTTCTAGTCCTCAGGTTCCAGGCATAAGAGCAGAGAGATTACAGGTATATGATGTTAAGTAAATGGGATCAGTGAGGTCATTACTTATTCAATATTGAAGAAGTATCTATTTAATATTTACTAAGGTAAAACACAACATTGGAATGTTAGAGCATACTAATAAAAATCGTGGTTTTTCTGATCACTAAAGAATTGAGGAGCTAGGGAGACAACCCAGTCACTGAAATCCTTGTCATATAAGCATTAAAAGAAAATGTAGTTCTAGCTCCAGCACTCATATAAAAACCCGGGCATGGTTGTGTGCATCTGTTTTGTTTTTTAATTGGTTATTTTATTTATTTACATTTCAAGTGTTATTCTGCTTCCCCGTTTCCCCTCCACAAAATCCCTATCTCATCCTCCCTCCCCCTCTATGAAGGCGCTCCCCATCTACCCACGCACTCCCACCTCACTACCCTGGCATTCCCCTACACTGGGGCATAGAGCCTTCACAGGACCAAGGGCCTCTCCTCCCATCGATGCCAGATAAGGCCATCCTCTGCTACGTATGCAGCTAGAGCCATGGCTGATCCTCCCCCACCATGTGTACTCTTTGGTTGGTGGTTTAGTCCCTGGGAGCTCTGGGAGGTCTGGTTGGTTGGTATTGTTCTTCCTATGGGGTTGCAAACCCCTTTAGCTTCTTCATTTCTCCCACTAACTCCTCCATTGAGGTCCTTGATTCCTGGCTTTCATGCACACATGCAAATTCATACACATGTAATACCGCCCACACACATATGCACCTGCAACTTACACAACAGCACTTACACGCAAAAGAAAAGAAAAAAAAAAAACAACAAAGCAAATTATCTGCTGAGTGCCTGGGAAACAAGACTGTGCCATGGACCTACTGAGTGATCTCTCCTTTTTTTTATTCTGACTGTGTGAGATGAGATAGATTTGGAATTGACTCACAAATTACTGAGGCTCATGAAATAAGCGCCACAGCCAAAGTCTCAATACAATCCTTCCTAATTCTAGTCCCCCATGGCCCTTTATTCTGCATCCTCTGTTTTCCTATAAGTTTCTTGATGTTTTCTTTTCTCTCCCTGACATCTGTCAGGAGACCTGGGAACCAGATAACAAGATGACCTTGCTCATACCGCTCTGTGACAGTGATTCGGAGGCCATTCTATCCAGAATTTAGACACAGTCATTACTGGATGTTGTTCTGTCAGGGCCACAAATGTTTCTATTTTCCTGCTTCATTCAGAGAACTCAACAACAGACACACTAAATCCCCCACAGTCTCATCAGGCTTCCATAAGAAGAAAAAGAAAACAAATAAAACCTATCATTTCAAAACCTCTAGGCCTAGAAACTGAACCCACTGCTTCTTACACACATAGGGAATTGCAAAAAACCATCTAATGAAATATATAGTTTATGGCAATGATTAAAATATTGGTGATTATGGTGGCAATACTAACGACATGGAAAGTGATTGCAGGAGAATCCCTGCAAAATCCGATGGCTCCAAATAATAAAATGAAGGGAATCTTACAAATGTCTCTAGAGTACGTTATACCCCAAAAGCAGCCCTTATAACAGAGGCCTCACCTCACAGCCTTCTGTGGATGGGTTTCCAACTGTTCCTCTACTGAAAATCCTGTGGCCATCTCTAGACCTTACTTCTCTTTAGCCCTTTTCTTTATTAACAAATGTGTGTTTGTGAGCACTTCACACGTAATGGAACTGGTACCTGATCACAGGGAGACGCTTTCTCTGCATTTTAACATAAATATTTACATAGTTTCTAGCATGTGCCGTTGCGGTTAGCATTTATCAAGCAGCCATTCAGTGCCCCAACATAGCAACTAGGAGCTACTATTATCCTCATAGTTTTGTTTTACCGCCAACTAATAAATGAACACATTTATGGTGTTAAATGCAATGTTTTTACATATGTATGCATTGTAACAAAAGTCAAAGCAAGATAATGAGTATGTCCTTATCTTAAGCACTGATCATTTCTTTGTTGTGAAATTTTCCAGAATTCTATCTTCCAGCAATTTGGATTGTACAATGCATTGTTGTGAGCTATAGTCTTCCCAGTTAGTCCATATTCCTATAGTATCGGTGGTCACAAAATCGCAAAGTAGACAAGCATACAGAGCAACATTCCAAACCCAGTCACTGGTAACAGCCTGTGTTCTAACATCCCGCCATACCTCTCACAAAGAAATGCTAATCTACATAGCACACTTGAATAAATGATGGGTGTGTTATTGAAAATCTGCAAAGGGTCTATGCATATTGTTTGAGTCACGGAGCTTTATAGTTCATGTACAAATGCTCCAGTGGATACACAGTAAACAGAAAATAAAGCTCTGTGGATACTAGAGTACTAGGATTGGGAACAGGGAATTCTCCTCATATCCCATGATAAATCAATTTATCTATGGGTCCTGTTACCACTGCTTAATTATGTACAATCAAGTAGCCATACTCTTGATTCCGTGGGATCCCCAACTCTTCTGACAACAACCACCTTCTGGAAAACATCCACCCGGCATTAGAATGCAGCTACAATATTAGTTTGTCGTAAACAGAGAGAGTTCTTCTTTGTGAAATTCTCCACCTTCAGTTGAAGCAGATCCCAAAAGAAGCCAACATGAGTCAGAAGCTCTGCTTTCCTCATTTGCCTGGATGATTCCAGATTATACCTAAGGCCCAGATGTAAATACCCAGACATGGTTTCTGTTTTCAGAAGCATCCATACCGGTTTGGGTGATAAAATGCACTCACAGAGGGGAAGGCTAATAGAGCTCTTACTGCATCCAGGAGGGAATCATCCCTGCAGAGAAGCAGGCAGCATTCACCTCCAAAATTTCTGAGTTTGCTTCATCTGATTCATGAGCTTTCATCTAAAATTCCGTTCATTTGCCAGGTCACATCACAGACATCCTAATGAGCTGGGAGGCGTTAACAAGCAAAAATACTAATTAACTAGAGAAAACTCATACGAATCTTTGTGGGAGCAGGAAACAGTGTCTTGGTCTCCAGGTATGCTCCATTAGCAGGTGAGACAAGGGTGGACTGTTGATGCCACAGCCCCACCCACAATCAGCAGGACACCTGAAACGAATTAGCATAAAAAGAAGAAAGGTGTACCTCAAGCTCTAGGTTTCTGGGGTTTCAGTCCTTGATCACCTTTGGTTTCATTGTGAGAGATGGCACTGTGATGGGGGTCACTAAAGAGGCTGTGCTCCTGAGGGTGGTCCAGAGACTAAGAATAAACAGAGGAACTGTGGTCTTAAGTCCCCTTCCTAGGCACCCTTCTGCTGATGCACTTCCATCTCCTAGTCTGCCTCTTAGAGACTCCAAGACCTCCCAATGCTGCCCCACATGGGGGACCAAGCCTTCAGAACATGAGCCTTCCATTATCTCAATTACTGAGGCTGCTAAGTCCTCGGGGTGGCCTGTGAGGTAGAAATCAATGCCGTGTTTTAACAAGAAGAAGAAGAAGAAAAAAAAAAGTCTGAGATTCAGAGGTCACAGTTGAATTGATTGAGTAATTTAATAAATCAAACAGGAGAATTCTAGTTCCAATGTCTACCGTGCTTTGGAGATGACAAAATGTTTTAATATACACACTGCGAGACTGTCCAAGTTCCAAATTACAACTTTTGCTTCCATTTATTATGCAGTGGAACTCCAGTTATGTTCTGGTCCCAGGTGCGTCACCTGATGAAACACCTTGCTGAACTGAGCGATGGCTGCACGGCGACGCCACTGTCTACAAAGCAGGCAGCACCTGTGTGTTTAACTATTCATTCCCTTCTTCTCTGCTTTATGAAGGACAATATCAAAATGAATGTGTCAACAGTGGCCCTAACTTAGCTTAGGGGAGCCATGCTGTCATTAAGCATGGCAAACTCTCAGCCTCATCCTGGCCCAGCTGGGAGTCAGATACGGACTTCCTGTTGGATACATAGAATGTTTCTGGCTTTTCCTGTTCTAATCTCCTTTCTGACTGCTGTGTGGAAATCAGATTCCTAACCTGAATGCCCTGAGAGTCTGCCGTGCTTCAGCACCAAAGCCATGGCACCATCCAACCACAGACAAAGATGTCTGAAAGCCATGAGCCAAAGTAAGTCTTTCCTCCCTTAAATTGCTTAGTTTAGATATTTCTGTCACAGCAGGAACAGACGAAACGGTGTAAGTAGGACATACATGTTTGAAAGTTACGTTGTTATCAGGATCTGACAAACCATTGGAGCTCTAGGTGCTAGGTGGGCGAGCTGAATGGCATTTTCCGTGGCACCTGGGTACACAAAATATAACCTGAAAAGAATGAATGCAGAACAGATTGTGAAACTCATCAAATCACAAAGGAAAAGGCCCTGAAACTGCAGTCTTCAAATAATGAAACGACAATAGCAACTTTAGTGCCTTTCCACAATCAAGCATGTCCATCCTTTCGACATGCAGCAGGGTGTTGTCATTGGCAAGGTTTTTATCAAAAACATCCTATGATGTTTTAAGTCAGTTTACTGCCTTTTGTTAAACCAAATTCATTCTTTTTTTTTTTTTTTTTTTTTTTGGCTGTATGAGGCCTGAGTGCTCCAGATTGCATGGAACAGTTGAATGGATTGCAAACAAGATCCAACTCCGTCCTGCGTACAAGAGAAATGCTTGGACTCTAAGAACTGACAGCATGAAACTGAAGGGACAGAAAATTTTCCATGAAATACACATGTTTGTTAGATAATCAACTCAATTCTCAGAGCTTTTCATCTCAAACTGGAACTCTAAACTCAAAAAAACAAAAAAACAAAAAACAAAAAAACAAAACAAACAAACAAACAAACAAAAAAACGAAAAAATACCTCATCTCCTTGGCCCATCTCATGGGAACACTGATCTTCCTTCCTTCTGCCTTTCTGCATGTGACTATTTTAGGTATTTCATCTGAGCTGAATCACGTATACATGGATATTTCATGTGTAGTTTATTTCATAACCATGATGACCTCAAGATTCAAGTCCTGTGCCTCAGAGCTTTAGTTTATTTTTTCAGGCTGAAGAACATTCCACGTGTGATTATCTTTTTGCTTACACGCATTGTGCTTGTGCGTGGATGGATATTTACAGTACGTCTAACATTTAGCTATTGTGACTAAGGTCATTATCTCCAGATTCCACAACAGAAGGAGTCCAAACCCCACAAGGCAGTGGTCTCTGACACTCACTGGGAAGATGAATCCCTTTATGCAGAGAACACAAGTAGCCAGGCGACTGTCATGTCACTGTGTCCTTAAAAGCTCCTTTGCCCACTTCTCCCAACTCTATTTGAAATTCTAGGTAAGCTTTCTAACCACTTCTTCCTCTTCTTTCTCCTTTTTCTCACCTCCTCTGTTCATTATGCATTCAGAGTACCAGCTTCCCTTTTTTACCTTATCTTCTGTTAATCTTTTCTCGCAGACTCTCAGTTTGTAGCAGTAAATACTACATTTTCCTAATCGCTGCTGTCTCCTCTCCTTGCTAAGAATCTATTGTTAGGACGGCGTGTCCTTCTGCCTCCGCTGTACTACAAGGGGCATTGAGCCACCACAACTGCAGAAAAGCAACTCCTTAGAAACTGGTGGCATGAAGAGAGCAGGATTCAAAATAAAGAGACCTGCTCCACCTCCCCAGAGAGCTAGGGGGAGGATTGAGAATAAAAGTGATCTTATGCAGACAAGTGGGGACCACAGAACCAAGACCAGAAGCCAAGAAGGGGAAATGGAAGCAGGGATGGAAAGGACCTGCACGACTTTTACAAAAGAGAACATCAACAACAACAACAAAACAAAACAAAAAAAAAAACATTTGTCATGCATGCGGTTTCAATATAAGTTTATGGGCATAGAATTCCTTATAAATTGGAGATGACATGTATGTGTGTCCGTAACAAAAACACAATCCAATTTTAAAAGTATGTTGCACAGCAATTTCAGGTGTTGTGGGCCTATCGTTTCTTATTTTCTACTGTTAAATATTAATTTAATAATAAATTAAAGAAATATATTCCCTACCAGTTCAAACACCTCTACAATTTCCTCAAATATCAACAAAATACTTGTAAATTTCTATATAGCCATCCTAATCCAGCTGGGTCCTGAGGCATAAGTTAACTCATTTGAAATGCAGTGATCCAACTATTAAACATTTAATGAACTCTGGGGGACAAGCTTGTATAGAGTGCGCAAAGTCTGTTCTCACTGTACAGGACAAACAGGAATTATATCTGCCTTGTAAGTGTACAAGAAATGCATGCTATATTATAGTGTAAATAAAAAAAATGATATAATGTGTTAGAGATCTACTGAGGATTTCCATCTAAATCAAGTGTGTGGTTAGAAGGGCTCCTAGACTCTTGGCAGAAGAAATGTGAGAAACAAGAAAGACCACACACTTAGCAAAGAAAAAATTCAGAGTGCACAGAAATACACGTAAGCATCCTGAGCAAAGCCTTCGCCCACAGCCTCTTCACACTGCAGCTCTTGCCTGAACTCAGCAACAGAAGGCTGTGCTGGCTGCCGTGTCACTGAGGTTGGGAGGGGTGGCACCTGGACCCTGGAGGACCAACAAGCCAATTAAAGTGACAAAAGTAGGTGATTGAGTCAATGTAGCCACATTAAGGGACAAATTAAGGGTCCAAGAAGCCCCAGTCCCAAAGGGTCTTGCCAAGAGGTTTCAGTTAAATGGAGGACATAACTTAGCATTCTTGGTCCCTATCAACACTGTGTTTGCGCAAGTCTCTCATGTAAGGCAGGATGATAAGCTGTCAGACAAGTTCCTTCCTGGGTTGGTGACAGACCTCACTCAGCCTTTCCTTTGCCCCAACACAAGACTGATGAAGAAATTCCAATCTTAGGGACCATTGTTTCAATAATCAACCAAGCAACGGGATACAGAAGGTTACAAATATAAGCACACTGAGAAAGGTAAAACTTTAATTCTGCCAGTGAGCCTGGGATAGAAGTCTCAGTGAGTCTATAGGATAAGCATCCAATTAATGCCTATTTTTATACTGGACATAACAGTATCTTTTTAAAAGAAAATAAATTATAGGGAATTCAGTGATAATGTTAATTATATTACATTCTCATTATATTCTTAATTAAATCCAAGTGTTACATTCTGTGACTGATTACCATTACATAGCTGCCATGCGAGAATCCAGTTAAAAGATTTATTGGAAATACACCTAATTCTATGAAAGTAATGCTAACACAATACAAAAGTGAGATGGTCCTTCAAACTGACTGATGTTTTAAAATAAAAAACTGGAGAATAAGGTAAATATATTGTTTCTATATCTACATAGACTTCACTCTATAATGCTGTCATATTGATTTTGTTTCTTCAGTCATTCAGTCATACATATACACAGACACACGCACACAGACATGTACACACACTTACACATACATATTTGCATATACACACATTCACATACAGGTGCACACACTCTTACACATGCATACATGCTCATTTACATACATGCACACACAAACACACATGTATGTACACTCACACACATATACACACACTCGCATACACACATACACACACATTTACACATGCTTACATATACACTCACACACAAGCATACATATCCATTCACATACATGCACACAAATGTATGCACACTCACAGACATGCACACACACACATGTATATGCACTCACTCATATACATGCAGACACACACATACAGAGGGAGTTATCAAGGGAAGTTAGAAGAGGCTGCACAATGGCAGGTGTTTCTTCTATCAAGAACCTACTAAAGAGACATACTACTACCAAAGAGGAGGGACAAGGACCAGTGACTGAGTTCTAGGGTACAGCACAGAGGAAAGACTTGGTGTGGAAAGACTTTATATAATCAGGAAAAAAAACCCTGTAAATGTCTGATTGGCTACTCAAGTTGTCACTCACTCAGCCCTGGAGTCACAAAAACAAGTACAAAACAGTCCCCCTAATACTCATCAAGGCCGGATGCATCCTCACAAAACTGTGACTAGTCTGTCCCTTGTCACCTGAGTTTGTTTTTAGCAGTCACCAAGCAAATCTATTACCATTACCCAGAGTCCCACAGAAATAAGGTTTTGAGGCTGTCACTATCTGGGCCATAAAGTTATAAATCTTCTCCAATGTAAATGCTTTCCCTCCCGAAGAGAAAGCCGAAGTTCTGTGTGGTCCCTTCTCTGGGGATCAGAAGACAATTTCCATCATCTGTTTTCCAGTCTCTAAAAAAACACTCCTTACATTTACTTGAAAGGGTACATTCATGTTTCTTCCTCACACATCAAAAAGGAAACAAACGCTGAATTTTCTGGAAACCAGAGAAGCTTCAGGGGCAGAGTCTCTGGTAAATATTTCAATCAAGTCTGTATTAGGACACCATTTTTGAAGTATCTGCCTTAAAATGATGTAATCTGAAAACTAGGTGCGAAAATCACTTCAATCGTGTCTGATTCCACAGGACCGCCTCTGATCAGACTAGGAAGCCAAGCAACCTCACCATCTCTTCAAATACATTCTGTAAATGTCCTCCATAATGCATCCCAATCTACACCTCAAAAGTTCTTCCTGACAGCTAACTCGTTCCCCTCCATTTCAAATAAGCTCATCCCTTATGGCAGGCAGGGAAGAAGCAAGCAAAGAATTCCAGGCCAACTCCTGGTTTCACCGGCTGATAGGCCACAGTTGCTGTGTGTGGCTTCATGTGGCTAGGACATTTTGTGTTTTAGTGGTCAGCACGATATACGGGGCTAGATAGTATTTACAAATGCAATCTTCACTAAGAGAAACTAGCTGTCACAACTCAAAATGGGAAGCCATATCAGTGCACATAATATGTATGTTATTAAATTGAATATGAAGTAGTTTCTTTGTATGCCATTCTTTTACTGATTAGGCCTAGCCTATCTTTCTTAAAATTCTTAACTCTATTGAACTTGTTTGCCCTTGTAGAGAATAATAATGTACAATATCAATAAATGTGACTGTTCCATGCCCCCACCCACATTATTGCAATCCAAAAAAAAAAAAAAAAAAAAAAACCCAGGTAGACACGTGAGGACTTTTATTCATAGAAAAATTAATCAGACAATCCTTAACTTTTGTGTCATGCCAAAAGCTAGCATGAACAATACACTTAGTTGGAAAGCTATAGAATGTCTCCTAGGCTGTTTGTCACTTGTGATTTCTTTAGTTTGCATTAGTGGCTAAGACCCCTGTAGTGCCCAGGTAGAAACCAAATACTCAGGATAGTTGGAGAGCCAGACTGCTGTGGGTGATACATAGAACAAGAATGGCCTACCAGCTTCTGCAGGGAACACCCAACAGAAGCCAGAGAGAAGACTAAAGTAGACCCTTGAGTCTTGGCATCTGAAAGATCTCTGTAAATTGGATGGTATGGCTGAGAACATATAAACCATGAGCGACCTAAGGAAATTCTGAATGGATGGCCTTGAGCTGTCAGAAGAAATGAAACATAAATAATGAAGGTGAACCGGTTAAAGACTCCACCATGTGCAATGCTGTGTCCCTCTGAATCTGTGTCCTTCCCTGAACCCTGTGCACATCGTCGGCATCCAACCTCAGTGTGATAACTGCAGGGCAAACTCTAAATAGGGTCGCAGAATAACCTCACTGTTCATGGGAGGATTCCATAGCAATGCACAGAATCAGCACCATAGCGGTCAACCTTCCCTACAAGTGGGTTACTTACGAGGCAAAATTTCGATATTATGGAAAGTGATTAAGATTAATCGTTGATACATGCTGTGACTTCGAAGCACAGAAATGTGGATATCACTGAGAGTTAATAAGTATTAGCAGCAGCAACAATAATTTTATTTTCAAACATGGTTACACCTACCTTAGAGAGAAAACCCAATGTATTTAAATTTCCCGTGAGAAAAACTGACAACGCTTCATTATCTGTGTATGGAACGCATCATATCTGGAAGACTTCTGTTGCAGGCCACCCATAGATTTCAATCCCTGGCAGAATACACCTCGATAATTAGCACCAGAGGCACCGGGTTTCAATTTTCTTTCTTCTGGTAAAAGTTTAAAACTGGCTTGTGTAATGTTCTTGCCACCTGCAAACACCCACAACTGGGTGACAGGACAGCCACTGATGTTTATTTTCACTGATTAACACCTGCATCGATGAAGTGCACAAGAACTCAACGACTTTGTACTGAGAAAGCACTTAGCATTGATGAGCTCTCACAATGGCTTCTCCTATTAAAGCTTTAAAGAGGCCGGGCAGTGGTGGCGCACGCCTTTAATCCCAGCACTTGGGAGGCAGAGGCAGGTGGATTTCTGAGTTCGAGGCCAACCTGGTCTACAGAGTGAGTTCCAGGACAGCCAGGGCTATTTACAGAAGCAGCTTCATCAATAATGTGAGTACAGTGGACATCATGAAAGAGAAAAAAAAATTCTTTTTTTTTTTTAAAGAAAAGATCTCTCGTCTGCAATTGCTTGTTAGGTTTTCTATGGCAGAACTGGGTTTGATATGGGACCTTCATTTTACTGTTATCATCCAAAGAGGAAGCTTTGTCACTCATCTCTGTACTTACTGCAGACATGAGGCTTCCTAATCCCACTAAGCCTCATAGCCTTCACGAACCTCCATCATACCAAGTTCCCTCTCTCCACCCACGTCCAATGACTCTTTAGCATCCTCTCTGAATGAGACTGGTGTATCCTCCCCTGGGAACTTCATTATTACTCAGTTTCTTTGGGTCTGTGGATGTAGCATGGTTATCCTGCATTTTATGGATAATGTCCACTTATAAGTGGTTATATACCTACCATACCTTTCTGGCTCTGGGTTACCTTACTCAGGATGATATTTTCAAGTTCTGTCCATTTCCCTGCAATATTTATTATGCCTTCATTCTTTAATAGCTGAATAGTATTCCATTGTGTAGATGTACCACATTTTCTTTATCCTTTCTTCAGTTGAAGGCATCTAGGTTGTTTCCAGTTTCTGGCTATTACAAATAAAACTGTTATGAACATAATTGAATGACTTGTGCTATAGTGGGGCATCTTTTCGGTATATGCCCAGGAGTGGTATAGCTGGATCTGAGTTAGAACTACTCCTAGTTTTCTGAAAAACCACCAGATTGATTTTCAAAGTGGTTGCAATTTCTTGAGTCATTTATGTATTTTGGATATTAGCCCTCTAAGGATGTAAGGAACCTAGCATAACTGTCTCCTGAGGGGCTTCATCCAGCAGCAGAAAGAGGCAGACACAGAGGCCCGTGGCCAAACATCAGGCAGGGCTCAGGGAGTCTTATGGAAGAGTTGGGGATAGGCATGAGCAAGCCAGAGGGGACAAGGACACCAAAAGAATACCTACAGAGTAAACTAACCTGGGACCGTGGAAGCTCACAAAGCCTGAGTGACCAACCAGACAGCACGCAAGGGCTGGACCTAGATCCCCTACATATTTGTAGCAAATGTGCATCTTGGTTTTCATATGTGTCCCCTAACAAGTGGAGTGGGGACTACCTTGGTCTCTGTTCCCTGTCATTAGATCTCCTTCCTTCTACCTGGACTGCCTGGTTGGACCTCAGTGGAGAGGATGTGCCTAGTCCTGCTAGGACTAGATGTCCCAGGGTAGGGTGGCACACAAGGTGTGCTTCCCTTCTCTAAGGAGGAGAGCGGAGAAAGGGAGGATGGATTTGTAAGGGTAGAACTGGAAGAAGAGAAGCCAGGGAGGCTGTGACTGGGATGTAAAGTAAATAAAATAATAATAATAGTTATTAGTGGAAATGAACTTGCATCAATGGGGCTGGAGAGATGGCAGAACTGTGAAAAACACTGGCCGCCCTTTCAAGGAAACCAGGTTTGATCCCCAGCGTCCACAGGGTTTCCCAACCACCTGTAACTCCAGTTCCAGGGGATCTGACACCCTCTCCTAGCTTCCAGGAAAAACATCTATGTCCATAAAATAAAAGAAGTTTTTAGATGTAAAAAGGAAGAACCCGCATGTTCAATGTATATCACTAAACCCACAAACATAGAGGCTAAGGTGAGGAAGGAAAGGATGCTATAATCTTGAATAATTACTCTTGGCTCACTGAGCTTGTGTGTAAGGATGATGTCATTTCCCCAAAGGAACAGTTAAACTATTTGTGCTGACGTCCAGACCAGCTTTGTAACGACTCTGTTATCTTTCTACATTAATCTTAATTTGAATGAATTAAGGTCCTCGGGGGCATCCTTTTCAGTTTGTTTATCCTCAAGACCACATCTCTGGGCATTAACAGAAGGAGATAGACATTTCTTAAAAATCTGGATAAAACCCCTTTTTAAAAAAATTCTGTGGGACTAATTAGTAAATCCAAGCCAATTTAATTTTGATCTATATCCTCAAATAAGTCAAGTTTAAATATAATCACTTAACCAACCTGAGAAGCACTCCAGGGAAAATTTACTCAAAAGTTTCTTTAAAAGCACATCCTACCTCCTGAAGAAATACTAATTTACACGTAAAGGTGTGCACACTTAAAATAAAAGCTGCTCAGACCGGATGTAGCTAAAGCCACCTCCGCTCCACCCCTGGGATGCTCGCAAATTTAAAGGATTGTCTAATTACACAAGCAGAAGCTATTAACAGCCTTGTCAATTATTTAAACTCTGACAGCTTTGTTGTTGAAAAAAGAGCAACTCTATCCCCAAAGGCTCAGTCAATTGAGTGGTATTATTAAGGTGGTTTAGCAAAAAGTTTTATTAGTTAAAATAATTCAATGAATGTAGTACAGCAAGTTTTGTTACTATGTGGCTGAGCTCATCATGACTACTAGAGATGCTTAAAATCTAATCCTTGTCTTCAAAGAGCTTGCAGAATACCGTGAAAGTCGAGAAATAACATTCAAGGAACATTTTATAAATAAAGGTAAAAGCTCAGAGCTAATAATCACAGGAGAGATTTGTGCTGCTCACCAGATTAGCTCCTCTCTACTCTTGACCCTGCTTTTAAAAACTGGGTGCATCAAGCACACTCCAGAGCAGCCGCATGCCCAAGTAGTTAGCTAAGGCAAATAGGATTCCATGTTTTCCGTAGCAATTTTCTTTTGGTCTTGGTTTCTTTTCTGCTTTGTTTATTTTGTTTTGTTTTAAGAGAGAGAAAGAACATGAAGTCCTGTGGGTGAAGAGGGTGGCAGATGATGTGGAAGGGGTTTGGAAACAGGAAAGAAGATAATAAAAATATATTGAGTGAAATTCTCAAAGAATAGATAATACAACTTTTAATTTAAAAAAGAAACAAACCAATAAATACAATGATAGTATTTTTCTTACAGAATCTATGTCTACTGGAAAAAAAAATAGCTGCAATGAACAGAGTCATGGAGGTATCACTTTAAAGTCCAATTTCAATTATTTTACGTGTATACCAAAAGCTGAATCGTAGCCCATGGCTGATGTTCGGGAGAACTGCGATGCTGTTGCCCACAGCCACAACATCAGTTTTTATTCTCATCAAGAGAGTAGTGTGTGTGTGTGTGTGTGTGTGTGTGTGTGTGTGTATGTGTGTATGTATGTGTGTGTGTGTGTAGTGTGTGTGTCTGTGTGTAGTGTGTCTGTGTGTGTGTGCAGTGTGTGTGTCTGTGTGTAGTGTGTCTGTGTGTGTGTGCAGTGTGTGTGTCTGTGTGTAGTGTGTCTGTGTGTGTGTGTAGTGTGTGTGTCTGTGTAGTGTGTGTGCTTTTGTCTGTTTCTCTGTGTCTGTGTATCTGTGTCTCTATCTGTCTGTGTATCTGTGTAGTGCGTGTCTGTATAGTGTGTGTGTGTGCTTGTGTGTGTGTGTGTCTGTGTGTTTGTGTAGTGTGTGTCTCTCTGTGTTACTGTGTGTCTGTGTATCTGTGTAGTGCATGTCTGTGTAGAGTGTGTGTGTGTGTGTGTATGTATGTGTGTGTGTGTGTAGTGTGTGTGCTTGTGTGTGTGTATCTCTGTGTGTGTCTGTGTATCTGTGGAGTGTGTCCGTGGAATGTGTGTGTGTAGTATATGTGTACATACACACATGGGCATGCGTGACGATGGAGGTCAGAAGTCAATATCAGATGTCATTCTTCATTGTTCTATTCTCTGTTATATTTTTAAGACAGGGCCAGGGTTTGGCTGGATTGCCTGGCCATCAAGCTCTGAGATCCTCAAGTCTCTACCTTCCCAGAAGTGGGATTTCAAGCATACACTGTTAGTGTATCCTGCTCTGCACATGAATGCTGGTGATGAAGGTCAGATCCTCATGCTTGCACAACAATCATGGTCCATCTGAGCCATCTCCCAGCCCTTCACCAAATTCTTATCACCACTTGTTAGCTTTATTATTTAACCTAAAAAAAAAAGGTATGCGGGGGGATATTTGGCCAGGAAAATGGCTCAGAAGATAAAGGCATTTGGTACCCAGTGAGCTGAATTTGACCCCAGGATAACATAGTGGTCAGAGATAACAAACTCCCTTGGGTTGTCCTCTGACCCATACACATATGTGTGTCACATACAGACACATAATAAATACCTGCAATAGAAAATTCTAAGTAGGAATCTAGCCATTCCAAACAACATGAATGAACTTGGGAGACATCGTCCTCAGGGAAGTGAGCAAGGTGCAGGAGAAAAATGCTGTATGGTTGCATTGACAGGAGACACCTAAAATAGTAGATTCAGAAACAGGCTAGAACAGTGGCTGGTACAGGGGAGAAACAGAAGGTTACCATTAAAGTGTCAATAAGTTTAATCCTGCAGGTGAGCAAGTGCTGGAGATCTACCGTACTTTGGCTTCTCAACCATCATCTGATGTCCCTGTGTCATGAAACACAGAGTTCCCGGTCCCTTTGGCTATCTGCTCTCTCATACTGTGTAATCTCCTATCCCACAACCAGTCTATGATCTTACAAGCTTTCTCTGACCCTTGTTCTTATTATGGGGATAAGGAAGGGGACTCTTCTCTCCACCATGCTCTTTGGATCTATCCCGAATCATTCCCTGTTCTCACTGCTGCCGTTCCCTGAACCAACAGTCCTCAAACTCTCATGATCATATACCCAGCAGAAAAGAATGCTCAGTTTAAAAAAAAATCTCATATTTTAAAGTTGACATTGAAAAATATTCCACACAAAATATCCCTAGCAAAAATATTTTTTCTTACATTTGGGGAAATTTTATGACAACATTTCAAATATAGCTATTACCTCATTCTTTCAAACATGCCCAGTGCTTAAAGCATGTGAAATCTCTATAGCCATCATCCAATTTAAAAAAAATGCACAAATGATTTCCCCCTTAACATCAATAAATTATGCATCATTCTTTTTCTCTTTGAGATCTTAATTCTGTTCTACTTCCCCCAAAAACTTTAAACTCAATATATTTTGTGTTGAATATGTTTTATTGATCACCTTATCAAACATCTTTGCAAAATGAACACTGGTCAATTTAATTTTTGTTAATCTCCTGAGACTAGAAGGTTTTGAAGTGATAACATTTTTCTTCTATATTAGGTTCCTATTAAATTACCTTCATATATAATTAACAAACACAACATACCATACTTTATACTTTGTCAAATATATTAACTTTTTAAAAGAGAATTTAGATGGAACCATTAATTAAAATAGTTTTGATTTTTCTCAATTATGTAATGGACTCATGGATAATAAAACAATTCAAGAGCAAAACAATGTTTTCTATCAAGCTGACTCCCATTTTTCATTTTTTACATCAGTGCTTGGAACATTTTTTTTTTACATAAGTAGGAGATAGAAATGGAATTTTTATTAGGGTGATGCCACTCAATTCTTTAAACTCCTTCTGAGGCAAAAATAAAATAAAATCAAACAGTGATCCAGCAACAACAATTATTTTTAATGATCTATCATCTGACAGTTCCATTAAGCACGCATTTCACTTTATGGGGTGGGGAGCCTACAATGCACCTGAGTTGCAAAGGGATTTATGGTTCTTTCATTTGAGCTGCTCGCTTTCTTGATATAAATACTATTACTTCTCCATGGGACTCAGGGAGGAACAGCAGGTAGCAGAAATAAGATGCAGGTCTGCCCTCTTTTGTCACATATGAGGCCATAAATCAGTCTATTCGGACCCACCTACCAACCTCCAGATTGGCCATTCTAACTCAACTCAAGCACTTCCTGGAAAAAAAAAAAGACACCCTGGGCTCTTGGTAGGATACCTTAGCCACCCCTACCACATCTCCCTGCATCACCTCTGCCTCACACATCGTCCACCCTGCAGCCAGAAGTGGCTAATAACTTAGATTGTATCTGAATCTCCCGAGCATCTTTAGTAGTTTCTTGGCACCAGGACCAAGTGTAAGCTCCTACATCAGGGCTTGCAAGAAAACAGAAGTCTGTTCTCTGCCCAACCCTGGGCTCATCTCTTTCAGTTTTTGTAACACTCTAAGTTCTGGTCAGTCAGGGCTTTTTAACGTTTTTCTAGGGCTCCAAGACCTACAAACATGCTCATTGCTCTATTTCCTTTTCTTGTCTCCTACTTAAATAAGAAGTTTGGTTTAACCATCATTTCTTCTAGAAAACGTTTCTCTCATTAACGACATAAATGAAAGTCCTTGTGTATTTTGTAAATACATTATTCATTACAGTCATTCTTGTGTGCCATTACTAAGGCTTACTCCTAATGGTGAACCAAAATCTGTATTTTTGAGTCCCATTTCCTGAGCTTTCCCTCCACCCTTTTCATATCCTGCCATGCTCTCAATTCCTCTGTCAGAGCCTATGTGACATGTTATAATAGCAAGCTGTTTACTTCTTCATGCAACTTGGAGACTTTCAACTCCATGCAATGAGAACCAGACCTATATGTGTTTTCATGCTGGCAATATTATAAGCACCACATAAATGACAGGTGGATTAAAGCATTCTCTTATTACTTCACGAGAAAGATTTTACTATCAGGGTATCCTCCATTGTCTGGTCCCAATTGTTTGAAATACATAATTCCCCGTATCCCTTGAAGGCAAATTCGGGGCTCCTCTCTAAAGACTCCTAAGAGCATCGAATGTTCCAAAAAGACTAACTCTGAAGATCTAAGCATCGAGAGATTGCTTGTCTTTGTGATAAGGGTCTCAGGGAAAGAAAAGAAAAACAAAAGAACAAATCCCTGGAGACGATGGGAATCTGGCTTTCCCAGAATTCCATTTAGATAAAATCATGTCATCCATCTAAGTAGCAAGTCGGAATTTAATTGATTTAAATGTTTCCTTTCCCCCAAATGCTCCAAAGAGGCTTAAAATAGAAGTTATTAATTTCTGACAAATTTATATAGACTATATTCATGTCTGCCTTGCCTCATATAAAATTCTTTGTTTGATAACATTCATTATTTTTATCTGCATGCTCACAGTAATTGACTGTTAAGTATTTCAGATTTCTTTTGTACAGTAAAAATTAGCCAAAACAAATGTATAATTGGCTTTAATAAAACAAATGAGTGCACTGCAAAAAGCATTGTATTTGCTAAGAACAGTTAAATTGCATGCACTAAGAGTTCTCCTTATTAAACCACCCATTACAATTTATTTCATAGAGAACATTTTTCATATCAAGTACAAAAATGTGATAAGCCAACTGCTATTAAATGATGGAGTTCATTCAGTGTAGCCAGGTAAAATGACATCATATCAACACCATAAAACATATCACTCAGGTTATTTTTGATAATCAATAAGCCCCATGTAACCTTCATGTTAACCTTTATACATCCTGGGTTCACAGACATAAATACAAATTCTGAAAGTAAAATTTCTCTTCTGGCCTTCTCAACTTTAGTGGCTTTGTAGTTCATGTTTTGTATTCCAAGTTTATTACCTCAGGTTTAATGAATTCTGTTTTTGAGCCAGGTTTCCTGAAGATACTGTGCAAAGATAAAGTTGTCTGTGCCTGGCAGAAAGCATAGAACTTGTTGCATTCCTTCTTAATCCTTTCCCCAGCCCCACCTCTTCACACATACAAAGGTACAATCAATCGCTGCCATTTCTTTGGTTCTGAATCTTGCTGTAGCATTTGCTGTTGCCACATTTTGTGCCACAAACTTTTACCAGTTACTGTGTATCACCAGGCTCATGCATTATCATCTTACCAGATAGGCAGCTTGTATTCTTCCTATCAGGACCAAAGAGAGTCAACCATTGTCTAGTCATTTACTGCACAAACATCTATGGAGGACCTACTGTGTGCTCCTGACAAGTACTGTGCCAGGCATGTGGCCAAGCAGAGACAGGAAGAACAGCGACCTTGACTCCATGCATATCCAGGCAAGCAAGTCTACCTAAGTCATGACTGTTGTTTTAAAAAGCAAAACCTAGGGTGGAGCAGTAACTGCCAATGGGGATGCTCAAGAAGACACATGGAAACCTACTATACTATAAGTTTCCTGGAAAAAAAATTGTGTTTTCAGGAGTTTGAATGGTTTCACCTTATACAGGGGGTAGTAATCCTTAGGTTATCATTCAAAAATATTAGAGCCAGGTATGAATACCTTCTTTTGTGTTATTTGTCAAGAGGATTCCAGAAAGTTCACTACACAATACAGGATATTGGCATGGCTCTTAGTTGCCTGACACAACCTAAGAGTAGCATCCTATTGTTGAAGATAGTGTGTACTTTGGCCATTGAGCACGGGGAAATACTCTAGTACTGACCATGAAACCTTCCCCCTGCTGCCTAGGTTTTATTGGGCCAGGAAGTGCTATGTGGAATACTGGGAGGAAAGCCATCAACAGGCTTACCCAGCTATGAACCCTGCAACACGCAATAGCAGCCAGCCTGGCGTGACACCAGTGGGTACATTAATGGCATGGTTGTTGTGGGAATAGCCAGCTGCTTTCTGGTTGGATTTAAGGAATCCTCCCTGGGAGGAACCTTCTGGTGCTAAACCGAGACAAGAATGAGTGACTGGTGAGTTCATAGGCGCTTGAGGAGACCCTGCTGTTGTTATTTGGCTCAACAGTATCAAACGGCCTTCTAAACATGTGCCTTTAAACCCACATGTCAGCAGAGCTCTCAGTCCTCTTAGGGGATCTTTTTGCAATGGATGGCAGTTAATGTGAAGATTCACAACTAGCCAATGTTTGGAGAATGAATGACTACAGAGAGCTTACCCCTAAATGGGACATCTTTATCACTCACACACACAAACACACACACATACACAACACACACAAACACATATATGCATATGCACACACACACACACACACACACACACACACACACACACATGCTCCGAAAAATATGTAAGCGGGCTGCAGAAAGATCCTAAGATCCAGAGGCTCCAGAGGATGGCTGGGGAACAGTGACTTCTGGACATGACACAATTGTTGCACTCAGAGCAGCCATGGTTGCCTGAAAAAAAAACAGCCCAAGATCAAGCCAATTGACATCACAGCAGAGATAGAGGAGAGGCTCATGAGTCTCTGCCCAAGTGAAAGCAGTATCAGATGTAGTTGGCTGCAATGGGAGGAACAGTCACTTTTCTTTGGGTACATAGACTTTGGCAAGTTGGACAAGTGCCAGTGAATGGCCCAGCACATATTTGAATATGGATTGCAGGGTGTTGGCACAGTTATTTTACAAAATAGAGCAAGATGCTGGGAGGGAGGAAGATGTAGATCAAAGTACATTGTGTGTATATATGAATGTGAAGTTCTCAATGAATAAATAGAAACATTATACTAAAATTAAAATGGAAAGTAGATATGCTTCCACTAATTTCAAACATCTCTGAATTAACTACATTCAATATGAACTCAAAAGAATGAAGTTGTCATAACAAATGGGACAAGAGACTCAGAAATCATCTGGAATAACAGACAAAAGAGCTTTGAAGACAATCACGTCTAAAATTGTATCTTTTAGAAGCCCGGAATTTATCTACGAAGCAACCTTGGATTGAACTTTTTTTTATAGGCACTTTGGCTCCCAAATGTATGAAGAGAGGCAAGAGTGGATCTGGGGAAAGCAAGCAGGCTGCTGAGGCTGTTCTAGAGGGCAATGATGTCTGACGTAGGATGAGATGAAAGAAATGAAAAGTAGTGTGTGACTTTGAGATGCACAGGAGGTGAAAGAAAGGCATGCCAAGTGAATATGGCCAAAGTACATTATACGGGTGCATGTGAAGTAAAAATAAGGTGCAAGATGGATGACAAGTCAGAGTGAGATGTGAACTGGACAATTTATGTGTGACTACAGCTGCTTTTCTCCAAAAACATCTGAAGAGACAGCGGCAGTTGTCACTGAGGCAAGGAGAACAGAGCCGAATGGGAGGAAAGAGGGTGCATGTAAAAGGGGCAACTTTAGACAGTAAGTCTTGAGACAGTTGACTGGAGATGTCAAGATGGTATGTAGAGATAATACTAAATAGTATTATCCTGGGGTTAAAGGTCAAATGAGTGTTGCCGAGTGTTCTGAATGGAAGAAGTACAAAGGTGTGTCAGCCAGATGAGGCCAAGTGAGGGTTCCGGTGGCCTTTAAAAGCTGAGTAGTCACGAGGTCAGAAGCAAACCCAGAGGTACAGCATCATGTTACAGCCACATCCTAAACATGATGATCACCAAGGACAGAGAACCAGAACCAAGAGTAGACAGAAACACAGGTCAAGGAGCTCGGGTACAGCTCTGGTACTAAGATAGAGGAAGAAGCTCAGCAGAGGGTAGAAAACCAGGAGTACAAAACTAGTTTTGAGAGAAGTAAGATAAAAAGGAGACAAGGAGAGTGGGAAATGTCCCTGTCTGCGATAAACTAAGAACAATGGTGTGAATTTATAGATTTGGTCCTGAGAAAACAGCCAACGTCACTTTGATGCACTCCACCTTCTTGGTGTCGTAAGAGGCAAGGTTCCAGCTGATAGAAACGGGGGTGGGGGTGGGGGATATGAAGAAGATTTAGAAAAAGAGGAACAAAGAAGAGGCCTGATGAGAATGTGTGACCAAATCCCACTGTAGCACTGATCTGCAAGGGCAGGTGTGGACGGGCACTTAATGGTAGACCTTGGCAGCCATTCTGTGTGTCCCCACTTCCCCGTCCCCCACAACCGCTAGGAATACTCAGCTGCTTGGGTGCTCTCGAGGAAATGCATGGCAGACTCACATCAGAGATGTTCTATAATCAATAAACTATAGAGACTTCAGCATTTTATATAAAAAGTAAGTGCATGAAGATATTGTTTATTTCCCAGTCGTAGGGTACGGATGTCTTGTCCTTAATTTTTATACATTTCTCAACTTCATTTGAATTGTTCAAAATTACTAAGTATGAGAGTAGAGGTGAAAACTCTGCGCTGTAGAAATAATAGAGCAATTCCTAAAGAACACTAGACTTTTATTTCCAAAACTTTATCAATAGTGAGTAGATAGGCAATATTGTATGTAACATGAAATGATCTCCTTTATTAAAAATTAAAAATTGCAACAATGGACAAAATCCAGCAGTTCCTTTGGGCAATGCTAAGCTTTGGATAATGGTCTATTGTCTGTTCTATTATTTATTTTTAATAGGTTAAGAAGCAAAGACCCAGAAACAAGAGTCATGCTCACACGTTGGCATCTCCTTTTTAACCACATGTGTCCATGAACCACACTATCTTTCCTAGCCAACACAGTAGGCCAGACACCCCCTACATGGTCCCCTTAAAGGGATTTCTAGCTTCTGTCTGTTTCTGCCTCCTGGATGCAAATTATCTTCCCTGCTGTTACCTTGCCTGAATCAATTCTTTCCACAGTTTTATAATCATCTATAGACTTGTTCAGACCCCATTGCCAACCTCCCGGAACCAAATAATTATTAGCTTACTGCCCAACCTTTCCAAATCCCTCATCCCTATCAAATTTCATTTCTGGATGAAAGCTTCCAGGTAAACACAAATTGCTATCATCTCATCTTTTTTCCACTGTGAATCATTGTCTCTTTTATTATCTTTCCAATTTCCTTTCGTGTTTTTGTTCTTCCTCAAAACCAGCTCTATTTTGATTTGTTGGGTGTCTTCCTCCAGTCCTCCTCACCATATCTCTTTCCATTTCAGATTTATTTTGCTGGAGATCTTCAAACTATGGTTATTTCTTAGGTATTTCAAGCCCTTTATGATAAAATAAATGGCCTATATTTGTCAGGTTCAAAAATCACATTTCCCACTGGCTTTGGCTTTCAATAAGACAGTAATAGCTACTACAGAAAGCTAAAAGAATAAAAAGAACAAAGAACGACTATTACAACACTATAACATCCTCCCCACCTTGGTAGACATGACAGTCCTTTATGCATATGGTATGTTACATAGCTTCAAGGAAAACATGACATTTACCTGGATAGGATTCTTCTCTTGCTGCCCACACAGTTGTCTCACTGAGGGAGGAAGTTAAAACATATGCTGTTCTAATTTTTCTGTTGTTATTTTATTTCTTAGTTTGTAGGAAAAAAATAAAAATTTCTGTACCACAATTGGAGAAGGCAGATTCTCTAAACAAAATGCAATGCTTTATCAAGGAAAAACAGATGTATTGATCAAGAAACAGATTCTCTTAAATTGGCATTTAAAATTAGTTGTTAGTATACTCTCAATACCATGGAATCAAAGCTTTAATGCTTTCTTGTCTAGTATGCACAAAATGCATAGATCTCTTCTTTGGTTGACTCACACCACAGTAGAAAAGATAGTCTTACACACCTAAGCACATCACTGTAGGAACAAATTTGCCATTTCCCTTCTAAACACTTCCTCTACAAGCCTCAGTTAAAACTGAAGACTTCATAAGAGTATCCATACAGTACTCTTTACTGACATATTCTTTAAAAGGTAACACATGTATGTATGTATGTATGTATGTATGTATGTATGTATGCATGCATGCATGTGAGTATGCATGTGTGTGTGTGTGTGTGTGTGTGTGTGTGTGTGCGCGCACACACTCATTCCATAGCATGGATGCAGAAGACAAAGGATAGCTTGTGTGAGTCTGCTCATCCCCTCCACTGTGTGGATTCCAGGCATATTACTCAAGCCATCAGGCTTGGAGGCAAGTGTCCATACCCAACAAGCCACCATGCTGGTCTTCATCTTCAAGCACTGCCCAGAAATCATCATCTCTACAAACTTTCCTCCTGATTCTCTTCTGCTTGCCAACAAGCATCCTTTACTGCAGGCTCGTTGGGAGTGCCATGCCCACTTCCTCTTTCTTCCCAACCAATTCTGACAACATCAGAGCACAGACTGCCACCCAGTGTTTCCTGCCCATCTGTACTGAGTTCTACATGACCCCATGTAGGTCCTGTCATATAAAGGGTCTGTTCTCTCCCTTTGTTCCCTCCAGCAAGACTTGCTCATTCTCTCAGACTCACTGGAAACTCCAAACACAGCTCTGATCTCAAAAGGAACATGAGATAATTTTTCTCAGAACCAGTTATGAGTGCTCATGGCCAGGAACACAGATTCAAGTTGCCCAAAAACCATATTCCAACAAGATGATTTCATTATGGTTTTATGATTATAGAACAAAGTAAGTTAAAAATCAACACATTTTCAACTACACCAATGGGAACTCTAGTTACAGCAAATTGGAGAAATCCCTGCTGCAGTTTTCAGGTGCTATCTAAGGACATTTTTGGAGTTGGGTTAGAGAAAGCCAGAGGTCTGTGAATGTACTACATATGGGTTTCATCTCACAGTCAGAAGGTTGTTCAATCAGACACAAGGGGAAGCAGTGAATGGCTATTGAGGAGCCCATGATAATATGTCTTCCAATCTGCAACTGTATGGAGGGAATGAGGTTCTGAGCAAGTAAAGTCCTGACAGAATGTGTATTGTTCAACACAAGCAGAACATGTCAAGTACCTGGGCCTCAGACTCATGGGAAGTTGGCAAGCACTTGCTAAGGTCAAGCTCAGGTTGTTAATGAACAATAAACCAGTGTGTACAAAAACTCATAACTACAGCTTTCTCCCCCCAGATTTACAGCCTGAGACTACTCATCTATGGATGGCTCTTACTGAGATGAGTTACCCCTTTCCTATCCCTGAGCAAGATGCTGATGTCCCAGGATGCTAATGTGTTGGTGCCATTCCATCAGAGCATGCACAATGTGTCTGTCTGTCCTTCCTTCATTCCCTCACTGCTCCAGTCAGATAAGTCTCAGCCACACTGTATGCAACACTCCAATTCTCCATAATCATGAAGTTCTAGTCAATCAATCAATTGGCTTTGTAAATTTTTTGGAGGACTCTACTCTTTGCTGCCATTACTGTAGATGATAGACAGGCACGCTACAAACTAAGCTATATCTTCAAGCCCATAAACTTTTAGCACAATAAAAATTTTGAACACAGGCAGGATTTCTTCATGGAATTTCACTTCTTGTGGCCAACATCAAAGTGACAGAACTCACAAAATCAGAGGAAGAAAATCAGTACCTCTTCTGGATGCCACAGCCTACATTGAGGCACACAAATTGAGCCAACAGTTAATTTTGCCTCGAGAATATTTATGGCTTATTATATAAAAGAACAAAAATGGATCCCGAAATGGTTCGGGCTTTTGTTTCCAGGTTGCATTGTGAAATTTCCTAAATTCAGAAAGCATCTTCCACCAGCACTGGCCTGAGGTGTGTGGACATAGGACCACTGATTTTTCAGGTCTCCTCCCCACCACCGCTGGGTCATGCCCACCCCCATATTTCTTGATTCTTTGGCCTTCTACTTCCTTCTGAAGCTGCTTGGAGAATTGGTGTGATTTGGGGTCTAGGATTTAATAACTTTTTATTTTACAGTATCAATCACCTTCTTCTCAGTCTAAATATACAGTTCCTTGGGAAACAAGGCCAATACTTCATGATTTCACAGAGCTTTGTACATGTATTAGAGCTGAGAAAACGCAAGCTGTAGCCACAGATCAACAGCAGTGTATTGTCTTTGTATGCTCCCACATTAAACACGTTCTTTATTTGCCTAATTTTAAATGAAGAAGAATATGCATGGCATCTGAGAGCATATGAAATCTCAAGTCTCGGGTACTACAAAGTTGTAATGGGGCACAGACGCAAGCCTATGTGTACGGACATTTCCAATGTTTGCATTCACATCACAACCACAGGATTAAATGTCCGTGAAATATGGTTGTGACCTTCAAACCTGAGATAGCCCTTCAAAACCTGAGATAGCCCTTGCTTGACCCTTGATGCCAAAAGGTTGACAACCACACATATTATAAAGCTTGATGCAATGACTTCAGTTCTCCTGCATACTTCCTCTTCTCTATTCTTAGATGACTGAGCAGAGAGGCAGGACAGGGGAAATCAAAGTCTTATAATATTCAATATTGGAACTATCCGTGAAATAATCTAGTGCTATAAAATCAACAAGGGTTGGGAGTTAAAAAGGGAAGATTTGTCCCTATGTCATTGTACGCTAAAGAGTCTTTCTGACTGTGGAGTCAGTGTGCAGAGCACTCTGATCTCTCTTTACCTAGATGGTCAGTATTGCAATTAATGTAAGAAGACATTACAAAGCTTTGGCCCCAGCAGTTTAAACCCATGTTGTGCCAAGGGGAGATGAATCATAGATAAGAAACAATAAGCTTCCTGGCTAACTAATCATTTTAATGCACTTGTCTTTTACTGTAGAATAGGAATAAGGCTTTCTTTTTTTTTTTTTTCATTGTCTGAAAAGTTGAAATTTCCTTAAGTACAATCCCTCCTGTAACCCTCAGATAAACTCAAGTTCAACCCATGAAGTCTCAGCACTGAGCTCCTTTGATCAAGCGATGGGAGATGCAAACCCGGAGACTTGACTAAGCCACCCGAGTGCTGCCTCTGTCTCACTGTGACATCTGTCCTTGTCTGGCCATCCTGGTGCCAATGCATTAACTCAACCGGCTTCCTACCTGAGACCTCAGCTTAATTAGTACCATTTATCAAAATGACACCTGGTTTAGAGGCTAGATCAAATTGATTATTGTTGTTCTGCTGGTTCTCCACAAACGTTTAAGTCCCTAGTTTTAGAGGAAAAGATGGAAAACATTGATCCCAAAGTTACAAATACAGTCTGATGACTAGGGTTAGGGTTAGGGTTAGGGTTAGGGTTAGGGTTAGGGTTAGGGTTAGGGTTAGGGTTAGGGTTAGGGTTACATGTGTGCCTTTGAAAAGCCTCTGCTCTTGTGTGGTTGTTTGGGGCATATTCATTTCTAGAGAGTGGCTATAAATAGTTCTACCTTGAGTCAAGATAAAATGAATAGTAGCTGCTTTAACCATGAATTTAATGTCTTAATGTTCTATCTTGTTTTTCAGTGTCAGGTTGCCCAAGGTAGCCTTGAAACATCTATGTAGCAAAGAATGACCGAGTACTTCTGGTATCCCTGCCTCTATCCACCTCCTGAGAGTTGGGCTTAGAGGCTTGTGGCAACAGGAAAGTTTTATGCTTTCGTGGGATCTAACACAGTGTGCTAGGCGAACATTCTACCAACCAAACTATATCTTCAGCCCTGTATACTCTAAAGCATATTAGACACATAAAATCATCATGGAATATCAAAAATGAGTGATAGATTTTGTAGCTGTTAATCAGTCAATGTGAATTATTTCAAGACTAGATGGCTCCTATAATTCTGCCTGCATATAAACTTAAAGACCTTGGTTTGAACATTGTTTACTGCTTTTATGTTCCATCAATGGGAATCATATCATGATATCTATCTTCTATGGAAGACACCTCAAGGACACAGGCATGCCACTCTATTTCTTTAAGCAGGAAAACGTTATACAAAAACTGAAACTGTGAAGTGTGCTCTTCCATTTAAATCATATGTTAGAAAAGAGTTTACTTAGCAAAATTATAAACAACTACCTTTAAAACTTAACGACATTGTAATGGTTTTTATTTCTCCAAGTCCTGCAACCGTTCAAGGTATCTCCTCTTTAAATATATACATAAATCCACTCATCACTTGGCTTCAAATGTTCTGAGCTATTTAAATTACGGCACCGAATCCGTTTTTAAGAGGGTCAGATCCTCTCGGCAATCAATCATCTCGCGCCGGGCTGACACTTCTCCTTGTTTCTTCTCTTCAGCTTGATTATTTTCGTTTTCACTGAACAGTGCAGGAAACCAAAGACCCAACACAAAGCACTTAAAGATCAGCTCCTCATTGGCTAAATGTCCAGCACTAACTGCAGAACTCTCTGCGAATGACTGTAAGCCTAGCAGCTCGATATGCACTTAAGTTTCTTTGTTCTCCACCCCAGTGATGTTCCTGTGTTTGACATGTCCTCAAACTTTATGACGTCTAATTATCATCCATTTTAGTTGTAGGCAGAGAAAACAATATGGGTTTGGAAACTGAAACATCTGGGTATGAAGAACTGTCGTGTAGTCCAATAGATCCATCATAGTAAGATAACGAGGAAAACAATAATAAGTTCACCTCCTAAAAAGGAAGGCAATGTCTTTAAAGGGCTATGGCTGTGGTAGCCTGTTGCAAGGAGAGATGGATGGATGAGAAATTTAAGATACATAGCTTTGTCTTTTCCAGCACTGCCTCCTCCACTGAAAATGGAAGAGATGAGGTCAACACGGCTATCAAAACAATCGTTATCATTACACTGAGAAAAACATTAGCAGGCAAAGTGTCTTGCTCCAAGAAAACTCTGCCACCCTGTTCAAAACCATAGCCTTTGGGATATTAAATCTATTATTTCCTTCCTTTGTAGTTATAAACACATAAGTTGGTCCAAACTACTTAATGGTGGCTCTAGTTTGCCTGGCATTGGAAATTCTTTTATTATTATTTTTTATTAGATATTTTCTTCATTTACATTTCAAATGCTATCCTGAAAGTCCCCTATACCCTCACCCTGCCATGCTCCCCAACCCACCCACTCCCGCTTCCTGGCCCTGGCATTCCCCTGTACTGGGGCATATAAAGTTTGCAAGACCAAGGGGCCTCTCTTCCCAATGATGGCTGACTAGGCCATCTTCTGCTACATATGCAGCTAGAGGCACGAGCTCTGGGGGTACTGGTTAGTTCATATTGCTGTTACTCCTATAGGGTTACAGACCCCTTCAGCTCCTTGAGTACTTTCTCTAGCTCCTCCATTGGGGGCCCTGTGTTTCATCCAATAGACGACTGTGAGCATCCACTTCTGTATTTGCCAGGCACTGCAATAGCTGCACAAGAGACAGCTATATCAGGGTCATGTCAGCAAAATCTTGCTGGCATATGCAATTGTGTTTGTGTTTGGTGGCTGATTATGGGATGGATCCCCAAGTAGGGTAGTCTCTGGATGGTCCATTCTTCAGGCTCAGCTCCAAACTGTGTCATTATAACTCCTTCTATGTGTATTTTGTTCCCCATTCTAAGGAGGGACGAAGTATCCACACTTTGGTCTCCCTTCTTCTTGAGTTTCATGTGTTTTGCAAATTGTATCTTGGGTATTCTAAGTTTCTGGGCTAATATCCACATATCAGTGAGTTCATATCATGTGTGTTCTTTTGTGATTGGGTTACCTCACTCAGGATGATATCCTCCAGATCCATCCATTTGCCTAAGAATTTCATGAATGCATTGTTTTTAATAGCTGAATAGTACTCCATTGTGTAAATGTACCACATTTTCTGTATCCATTCCTCTGTTGAGGGACATCTGGGTTCTTTCCACCTTCTAGCTATTATAAATAAGGTTGCTATGAACATAGTGGAGCCTGTGTTCTTATTACCAGTTGGAACATCTTCTGGATATATGCTCAGGAGAGGTATTGCTGGGTCCTCCGGTAGTACTATGTCCAATATTCTGAGGAAGTGCCAGACTGATTTCCAGAGTGGTTGTGCCAGCTTGCAATCCCACCAGCAATGGAGTAAATTCTTTGGTAGTTCAACAGAAAGGCTCCAGGAAAATATACCCACAGTCATTTGTTGCGCCCTCTAGTGTGGGTGCCATGTAACAACAGCATTAGCATTTATGCATACTTCCCTCAGATCATTTCATTTGCGCATTTACTTTTAAATGATTCTGAATATAGTCATACCTGTCAGGTGCAACCAATTAAGTTGACTGTCTGCAAAGAATGCCTGTGATCAAAATTCACATTTTAAGCTCCCAAAATACTTATGATGCTTGGCTGAAATATTTTATTCTTGGTGACGACGTCGATTGCTAACTTACAAGCTAATATACTGCTGTGCATAAACCATGCATTCAACTTCAGAATAATTCAATTACCCTTTGGAAAATTTAAATGAACTCCCAGTAACCATGCAAACACGTTCCACTTAAACAAACATAAAAGTCGGGCCACATTATTTAAGAATGGACTAAAACAAATCTAAGTAAGAGAACAAGAGAGGATGGGCCAGGAATTCATTTTTAGCGTAAAGATACTAATCAGAAGAATCCTGGGTAAATCTCTTTTCCTGGACATTGTGAGACAATTAGGGGAGCCCACACCCTTAGGCCAAACACTACCTTTCTCTGATAATTATATTATATTATATTATATATCAGATATACATACCATGTATCATTTCTCTGATAATATATTACATGTATTACATATCATAATATAAAATATATTATAAAAAACACCACTTCTAGTCTGTCTAGAAAAAAAGACCACAATGAAGCCTGGGTAAGTTAGTTCTGGTAACTTTAAAGATGCAGTGAACACTTCATCTCTATGTCCTGGAATTAAATTCAGTGTTGACTTCCAGGTTTTACTTTCTCCTGTCCAAACTATCAGTGTTAACAGGGATGGGGCCCTGGAGCCTCGTTTGCAATCATTAGCCTTAAGAACCGCGGGATAACTGAAGGCACCGTGGAGGCTAATATCCTGACATAGACATTGGAACATCTTGAAAACCCACAGGTGACGTGTAAAGGAATTATGAGAGCCACTAGGACAGACAGCTCACTGCCAGAGCACCGAGACGTGTTCCGGCATGTTCCGTTAAATTATACTGTGTGAAAAGAGGGGAGGGGGGGATCAGAAGGGAATGAAGGAGACTAGAATATGTCATTCAAAACTATGTTTAAAAAAAAACTAGCTAGTTCTGAGATAAAGAGCTCATGGGTATAAAGAGAGGATTGAGCCCCCCAAAATATAAATTCAAGGACAGCATTTGACCTCTAGTGTAGCAATCATCAAACGAGTTATATGGTTATTATCAAATCTGTGGTGTAGAGGTTATTATAGAATCTAAGCAACCTTGTTTGCTTCTCTCCCTGTCCCTCAAGTTAGACATTTAAAAAATAAATAAATAAGAAAGGAAAAATTAAACATTTTCCTACATCCATTCCCGACAGAATATTTAAGGGCTTCTTTTGTGTTGCCACAAAGCATAGGAATTCAACTCTGAAAGCCACCTCTCGGGGCCAGTCATGAAGGTCTATAGAGAGATGATTCTTGGGTTCAGGTTTACACATTGGCACCAAAAATGTTCTGGTAAGTGTTGATCGGCCTGCCTGTAATTCCACCTACTTAAGCAACTGAGGCAGGAAGAGCACAAGTTTGAGGCCATGCAGGTCATCAAGGTCAAGGTCAATCAGTCTCAAAATTAATACAGAGATGAGGACCAAAATACATAACATTCAACTTTACAATTTAAAGGCACACACACACACACACACACACACACACACACACGCGCGCAAGTGCTACAGCAGCTCCTAATCAGATGCTCTTTACACACAAGCTACATGGAGAGTCATACCCCCTCAACATAAAATAACTGTATCGTTAATCTATATGGATAATGCATGCTTCCATGTAAATGAAAATAAAAAAGTCTCAAAGGAAGGGGATTAAAATGCAAGAAATTAATGTAAAGGTCTCAAGTTTTGAGTGTTAATTATTCATCTAAAATTCGCTAACACAATAATTCTCTATAAATAAGTTCATTTTGATTATTCCATACTGATTCAGACGTTGGGGCAATTACTACTTATTAGATCTGAATAATGTGTTACTATTTAGAGAACAGGGTTCTCAGAGACAGTCCTCAAAGAAGGCGGTGAAAAGAGCCAAGTTCATTTACCTATTCTTATTGCAGGGGCAATTTTTTTTTCTTTTTCTTTTCTTCCTTTCTTTCTTCCTTTCTTTCTTTCTTTCTTTCTTTCTTTCTTTCTTTCTTTCTCTCTTTCTTTCTTTCTTTCTTTCTTTCTCTCTTTCTTTCTGGTCAAGGTTTATGCACATGGATGCTTCTCTGCATTATGTCTGCACATCAGAAGAATGCACTGGATCCCGTGGTACCACAGTTACAAACAGCTGTGAACTGCCAGGGGGTGCTGAGAATTGAACTCAGGACCTCTAGAAGAGAAGCCAGTGCTCTTAAGCACTGATAAGAACCCTCTAGGCAAAGGTGGACAATTTTCATTAAGGAGAGTTAGGCACTGCTGTTAACTTTAAAAACCTTGGTACCCCTTAGTTAGATACTGACCTAGTACCAGTAATTTTCCCTCCTTCTTTGAGCTTCACTACATCCTTTAATTTCCTGTAGTATTAATCTTCAGACTCAGGGAAATAAAGTTTATTTTGTATCACAAAACATGCTGCTCATCACCTTTCAACACAGACATCCGTAGCATGTGCTGAGGCTGGGGGATTATTGAAGTCCATTTCAAGGCCTTTATCTGCTCTTTGTCTTTTGTGGTTTGTGCCTCGTTAGGAAAGGAAATCAATTTCTTCTCTGTTACTTCATAAAGTGGCTGGGAAGGGAATCGTATTTACCTCAGATTGTTTTCTGAAGTTTTAAATAAGAAATTTGATTAATGTTTTACAGTCTCCTTGGGGGAGGAGTGGGGGGAGATAATCTTGTTTTTAACAAACCTTTCTCTCTGCATGATCTGCATTTCAGAAGATTAACAATGTTTAAGTCTACATTCAGAGTATTAACAATATGCAAGTCTACATTCACAATATTAATAATGTTTAACTCTACATTCTATTATTTATAATTCATCCATCAAAAATCTAACATAAATTTGAAACAATAATTCAGCATCAAAAAAGAAAATTGATGTTAAAACTAAAGTTGGTTGGGCTTTTTTACCCTTTTGAAAGGGAAGGTACAGTGACGATTTTGATCATCTCTTTACGTGACAAGCGAACACAACAACGCAGCTTAGCCATGCATCCCAGGATGCATCATCTCCCATGCCATTCACATCTTTTTTTTTTTTTTTTTTTTAATTTTTCTAATAAGACTAAATTTATTCAATACCCTAGAGTAAAGTTTTGATTATAAGTATCCAACAGTATAAAAAGTACAAAACAGATCTGTAGATTTCTAATATATTAATACAAAGTGCATGACTACATACAGTACATCCTACAGGCAGAGAGTGGAGGGGGAGAAGGCTGTGGTTGAGGTCTAGTAATAAATAAATAAATACAGAAGTAGAGATGATCCATCAAAGTATATTCTACCACCAATACTGCAGCCAAAATGTACAAAAAAAAAAAATCCCATGTCAAAGTAACGCAGGAGAATGGTAATGGCTGGACTCTGTATTACACCAGGGTTGTGGAGAAATGGCCCACTCATTGGGCTGTCTGTGCACGTGGTAGCTTGTACTAGGTAGGTTTTTCCTAAAAGGAAGAAATACTCAATGTAAAACTATAGGATGCCACAAACTGTGGCTTCTCCTTGTTGTGAAACTCTAAAAGACTTTTTAAAATCCAGTTTCTAAAATAATCATGAGGAACAGAATACTAAGGCAGCCACGTATACCTCCTCTACGAGGTCTCAAGTGGCACTACTGTTTTTCCTGAACTCTGAGAAGAGGCAATTAGACAACTTCAGTTGGGTTCCACTGAGAAGCCAACCGAATCATTGAGATCTAGAGGTGTGGAGCTCCATTCAGTTTCTTGATGTTAAGAAGCCAACCCAAACCACCAACTTAGCCTCAACACACAACTCTTCTCTTCTAGTCAACTTTAAATAGTGAGAGGAAAACAACGAAAGAACAAAACCCCAAACCCTAATAAGGTCTATGACAAGGCAAGAACTACTCTATAGATAAAACCTCCACAAAGGTCAACTGAGGTAATCCAGAGCTAGAACTGAATCATGTGGATTTCAGTGAATCCCCGACAGTCGTGTTAACACCAATGTCAATTATTTACATACTGTAAGCCCTCTAAGAAACGTGTCCCAAGCAGCATCAACTGTGCCCCGTGCATCCCCAGGACTCACACATTCTGATGAAGTGGTTTCTAACCACGTGCTCTCTACTTTGTGGTCATGCTTTGGGACTATCCCTAGTCAACCTTGCCCATCCTAGAGGCAAGGCCTTCCCCAGAAGGAGATCTGGTTCTGTTTTACAAGATCCACATAAAGTCTTTTATCAATATGAAGATAAAGGGAGGCGACACGGTGCTACTTGTGTGTTCAGAAATTGTTTCCTCCTTCAAGCTATTTGCAGAAAGCTCAGTCTGTCCTGCTTAATAATCAGTAGTACAGGCCTGACTCATTAGGACCTGGCAACGCTTTAGCATTTACAGATTTTAACTACCTTCTAGGGGCAGGTCATGCTACTGAGTTATGACAAATTATCATGAGGGAAAACAAGTGTAGCCAGCCATTTAAAAATGCCCCAACCACTGCCTCTCCACAGAAAGACTAAACTACATATGGTTTATCACACAACAAATCCCATCTCTGTCCCCTGAAATTCCCCTAATTCCATTCATTAGAGGGGATTTAAAAAAAAAAAAGACTTAAAGAGCACTTTACAGCAGCATTCAGCTTTCCTATGAAATACTCAGCATCTTAAATATTATGTACACTTCTTTTTCTTGCAGTAAGCTAGAGACTGGCTTCAGAGTTTGTTGGATGAAGGGTAAGGACAGTAACCCATTAAAAACTATTCTAGAAAATGTCTTTTGGCAGAATAGCAGGTATCCAAGTTAAAAATAGGAGGGTCAGTTTGTTTTGTGGTCTTTTCAAAGTTTAAAACGCTCTTTGCTCCCTTCTAAATGAACCTCAGTCACCACTCCTGAGTGGAGATGGGCAGAGGTGCCGGCCCCTGCTCCTCGGGCTTCTCGGCAGCTGCTTTCTTACTGCTGCAGCAAGGCTTGAAGAGATGAGTGTCGATGAGGACTTCCCCAAAACGGCCTTTATAGATGATCCCACAACATATTTTCTGTCTTTTCCAGTAGGTAAGATCTAAGAAGGAAAAAACCGGAGTTCTATTAGAGCTGGAAGCCATCTCTGTATCTGAGCCCTCATCTGACTGGTTACTGTAGCATGGAGACTGGCCTGGAGAGGCACTTGAGGTGGTACTGTGAGCATCAGAGTTGTGGCGTTTAAATTCCTTCTGCAGTTTGCTGATCTGGTTGCTTTTCATCCTGTTTCCAGATAGAGTTTTCACTTTCTTTGGTTTCAATGTTGTCTTTAGACTAGGGCCTGCTCTTGCATCTACCACGTGATTCCAGTTTTTTTTTGATCCTGCCGGCAACTTCTTCCATCTTTTCACAAGCAGCACACAGGCATTACAGATGTCTCCTGAGCGAGTCTCATGCAACCCAAAACAGCTCTGGAAGTCCTTTTCGTAACGTTTACTGTCCGTGAACCGGGAGCTGGAGGACTTGGCTCTGCATATACAGCAGCCCTCTATACTTCGGTACATCTTTGGCTTGTGAAAACCAAACATCTTTTCTTCTGGTTCAAAGCTTCCACGCGCAGCAGCGTCCCCACGGTGCAAACTGCACCAGGCCAACCTCCTGCAAGCACTCCCTCCGCCAGCGCCGAGTCCAGAAAGATTGTCTCCAGCAGTTCTTCAGTTGCTACCGCCATTCACATCTTACTGCTTGCTGGTTTACCCTTCAACCACTGTTTAGAAGGCACATGATGAACAGCATCTTCTCTTTAGCACAGTTCTTTGGACTCGCATCTTACCCCGCAAACTTATTCAGACCACAGAACTACCCAGTGCTTGCACCATGCCTCTCTCTGTCCAGGTCTATCAAGCCCTCTGGCCTCCTCTCTCATCAAAATTCAAACAGCATTCACTCAACATGGAATGATTATCAGTTATCAGGAGAATTGTTCCTATTTCCTAGGAGAGCAAACTGTTTAAAAAACAGAATCCATAGCTAGAGCTCTGCAGATAGATAGATCAGGCCACAAGCAAGGAAACCAAAGTGTGAGAGATCATTTGTGGGAATGGGAAGTTCCAGGATGGACACTGCACTTTGCCCTCACAAATAATCTTAGGGAGAAAACTCAAGCCACTTAAAAACATCAGATAGATTGATAATTTAGATAATTAGCAAGTAAAGAGAGAATTGTCTATAATTATTTCCCCAAAAGATTCTTCCCGACTTTTACTACTCCTAATCAATCAATAAGTAGGAGCAGGCCAAACTAGTTTCCCCTTCCAGAGTGGCACCTATCCCTTCTATATAATAAACATCCTTGTTTCGCTTTGTTTCTATGGTAAGGGGAGGGCTGGGGGACTGTTGCAACATGGGGAAGCTAGAGTCCTTCTTTATTAGTTTGTATCTTCCAATTCATTTCCTATGAGTTCTATCAGGAAGGAGCACAGAAGGAAATAGAAGAGAAGCTGAGTGACAGAGGATTGTAAGCAATCCCTGAGATACAGGGATTGCTTACAAAGACAAAGCAGGAAAATAGGAAAGCTTAGGGGTGGTACAATGTCCTAAGACCAGGCACCCTGGGACCATCACTAACACAGGGGAAAATAGCAGTTACACAGCCCAGAAGCCACAGGGGGTAGCCTGACAGCCTTAAAGCAAGGGGTCCAGCCAGCCCTTGGCACTCTGCTTATATTACCTGCTCTTGCTTCCCACTGGCCAAACTCAACCAGAAGCCAGAAGCCTTGAATGACTTGTTATAGACTACAGAGCTCAGACTTCCAAACGTTATCATCTGTGGCACTTCTAAAGTCACACAATGATGTCCTCAGTGACTAAAGTGATAGCACTTAGAGATGTGATACCCAGGAAGTGTCTTGGTTAGGGTTTCTATTGCTGAGAGAAAACCAAAAATCAAGTTGGGGAAATGATTTATTTGGCTCACAGTTCTAAATGTCTGTTCATAAACAAAGGAAGCCAGGACGGGAACTCAAGCAGGGCAGGAACCTGGGGGCCAGAGCTAATGTGGAGGCCATGGAGGGGTGTTTCATCCTGGCTTGCTCTCCCGGCCTGCTCATCCTGCTTTCTTATAGAACCCAGGACCACCAGCCCTCACTGGGATGAGAACTACCCATCAACCACTAATTAAGAAAATGTCCTATGGCTGAATCTTATGGAGGCATTTTTTCAATTGAGCTATCCCTTTCAGATAACTCTAGCTTGGGTCAAGTTGACATAAGACTATCCACAGGAGGCAATAAGTATGATGAGATCCGATATGGAAAGAGTGGGTCTCCATGAGGAAATTGTAGTCACGTGACAGGAGACTTTAGAATCTCTTTCATCCACAATTATCTACCATGATAAGGCCATATGGGCACTCAACCGGACAGTGCCAGTTTCTAACGTCTATAGATCAGGAAGAGCACTCTATGAATCAACCCTGTTAGACTTGATCTTAGATTTTTGTATCAGACAGAAACCAGGACTCTGAGAAAACACATTTGTGCTGGCGACAACGCCTCCAGCCTGTTTTGATCGATACGGTAGCCGGAGGCAAAGAAGGCAGAGGCAGGCAGCAAGTTCCCTCAGAAAGGCACACATACAGAATTGGACACTCTCAGATATCCACTTACACCCTACCAATAGCATGCTTCTAAGTAAAGGCTGACTGGTTTGTAATTGCATGCTACTGTTAAATACTTTGTTACCAACTCTGCTTTAGTCTCCTGAGGATAGATGGCCTCTGCAATTGTGTTTGTGTGTTAGGGGAAGGTGGGGTGTGCACTAGGGGAAGGTGGGGTGTGCATTAGGGGAAGGTGGGATTTGCTGACAAATGCCATTCACAGTCATGGAGCAGCTTTCTAAGGAGTTAAAGTAAATGTTCATTTTTGACCCTGCATTATGATAATTTTAGGAAGTACATTATGATGATCAACTTCTTAATGCAATAACTGTGATGGTTTCAGTAACCATACATCCCCCCCCCCGGCCCCCAAACAGAATGCTTCAAACCAGAGACAGGGAAAAAGGAGGAAAATTCATGACATTGTCAGACTGCATGATTTCAACAATGACGGAATTAAACTCATGAAACCAGCCTTAAAATTTTACATCATAAGGCACAACCATCTAATTTATGAATTTATGGAAGCTTTGGGCCAGATAAAATGCCATAGATTTACTACGGGATAAAAGCTATTTAACAGCAAAAGGAGTTGAAATAAAGTTTCTTTAAAGATTTTTTTAAATTAAATTTCAAAATCGAGGTATATTCAAAACAGATCATCACCAACAATCTGGATAGCTAAATATGCTGACAGAGAAAAGAAGTGCCCTGGTTTGTTTTCTGCTGCCACAATAAAACGCTGTCCAGAAGCAACTCGGAGAGGAACGGGTTTATTTCTTTACGGGTTACATCCCGTCACAGAAGGAAAGCAAGGCAGGAACATGGAGTGGGAACTTTTCATGGCTTGCTCAGCTTGCTTTACCATATAACTCAAGATCTCCTGCCTAAGGGTAATGCCACCCACAGTGGGCAGAGCCCTCCCCCAACTAGAACATGTCCAGCCTATATGTCAGGAAAAGCAAAGGTGACTTCATATGTGTGATACACCGCTACTCCACCTTGCTTCCTTAAAAACGTGGCTTCTCTTGGCACTATAAGGCAAGGAAACAAATCAGAAATTTGACAGCTTTGATAATGCTTCAAAACTATTTAAAGACCTATTGGCAAGGTTCGCTGTTAGGAGAGACTAATGGTTTGCTCTAAGAGTGTAGCCCCTGGTAAGTCAACCACAAGCCAGTGGAAGGAAGACCGTACATCTGAGACTCTTGGGCCTTGGTGTGATGTTATATGGTTAGCTATGTTAGTTTAGTTATAAAAGGATGGATGGACAGATAATACCATCTATTTCACTAGATTATTAAATGGGTTGAGTAAGATAATACAAGCAAATCTTTTAGTTTTGGGCTCCCATCTCTGAAGAAATGAATTTGAGTCTGGGTACAGAGCTATAACATGTAGAGTCAAAGTGGGCTAAGTTAAAGCATCGATGCTTATATGACCACCATACTTCTGAGCTCTGAGACTATTTCTCTCCCCCATGACAAAAGTAAGCCTCTACTGTGCAGTTTGATAAGGAACTGAATGAGTGTATGTGGGAAACATAGTTTAATTATTCAACCTAAGAAATACTATTGTCTTCATACACTTGTGAATTCAGAGCCCTTGCTTCTTAGACTAGATATGAGATTTAAAGTCAGTTTCCCCAGTGTGAGCCCCTAATAATGTGCTACCTTCTGCTGTCCCCCCTACATCCCACTCCTCCACTAAGGATGAAGAGGAGCAGGTGACAGGGAAGCAGATAAGTGATGTTCCAGAAACACATCCCTGATTTGGAGAAAGAGCCCAGCATGACAGAAAGGACAGGGTAGGGACAGTGACTTATGTCCCAGAGACGATGAATCCCAGAGTTGGAGTTTATGGAGACAGGAAACAAGGGAGGCAGTAATGGGAAAATGGACTCTTGTGCCTACTTTCTCTATCCATCAAGCTTCTCCTTTACTTTTTGTAAAATTCCCCTTGAGTTCTGCAACCTGTCGAAGTATGTAAGAAAATTATTCCAGATCACTGATCATCCAACAGTCAATACAGCAGCCATCTAAGCTATTCTCAGAACAACACTGAGTGCGGATATTATTTGCCTCATTAAAAAGATGATGCATTCTGCTTCTCAGAGGGCTGAGTAATTCAGAGATGGACATCGGGCCAGAAACAAAGGCTCCAAATCTCAGGTCCAGCGAGGTGGCCCAGTGGGTAAAGGTACCCGCTGCCAAGCCTGAAAACCTGAGGTCAGATTCCAGATTCCAATTGGTAGAAACAGAAAGATAAATCCCACAAGTTGTCCCCTGGCCTCCACATGCAGACCATGCCACCTAGGTACATACATGTGCACACAAAGTAAGTAAACAAGAGATGAATGTCACCCCAGTGTGTTTGCCTTCATCATAACATTAAAGGCTAACTCCTCTTTGCACTGTTTCCTGAACCTTCCACAATGAGTGTGTACTTGATGAGTAGATTTTAAAAATAGAAAAGAAATCCAAGGTTTTAACAACAAAATAATCTATACTACAGAGCAATTGAACATTTAGATTTACAAATTTTGAACTCATGTCTTCCCTTTAAGTCTTTTTGAACACTAATTTTTCACAGTACTATAAAGGAGCACATACAATTTTATGTTACCAAGAAATAATTTTGACCGGTAGCACTTGGGCGACATTTCTTTATGTGATTTGATGGGTAAACCCACAGCCGTCAGCACTAGCATTCGATTTAATGTAATGAACAATGATTTTTTTATCTCCAAGCTATCTAAGTTGTGTCTTGTTACCCATAATACTCAGGAATAACTAAGCCGCAGTTGAGCCAAAAGCTATCTCTCAAGATATGACACAGTAGACTAGAGTCCCTGCTGCCTTGGAGAACATCACTGACATGCGGTGCCTCAAATTGGGCAAAACAGGCCCATATTTTGATTTATGTCATTATGAAGATACAAAGAAACCGGGGTTCTGTAAAGGCAGCTGCTGCCCAGCCCCCCTGCTCTCACCCACTTCCAAGGCTCTGCTTCCTGAACTCTAACCACTCTGAGCCAGGACGCTAACCACACCCTCCCTCCCACTCCAGGAAACCAGTCTCAAGATGAAGGAGTGGCGGAAGAGGCAGAAAGGGGTTGGGAACATCCCCTAAATAACCCACACAGAAGCCAGCCCCAACTGGTTGCTACTCACAGTTCACCCTGGATCAGGCCTCTCACAGTCTCGGGATTTAGCCTCCACATACAGCGCCCACCTCGGCAGCTCTTACTTTTGTTGCTAAGCTTACACCCTCTGCCGTTTACTTTCACATAACAAACACCTCTGTTTCCCTTAGAAAGAAATGAGATGTAGGGTTTCTATGATTTATATGTCTGCAGCTTACAACAGTGCAACCTGTTCCTCTTCATACCCAGGTCAGGATTCTCAATCTGCAATCATCCTTCCTTGTCTATTGGGGACTGTAACCCAAAATAGCACCCATCCCCACATAGATTGTCTTCCCTGTATGGACCTATCTACACCTGTAGTAGAGTTGACTGTAAATTGGGCACAGTAAGAAAGAGATTAATAGGTAAAATAGTAAAGTGAATACCATAGACTATGAAAGCCATGATATGAATGTGTTTACTCTCTCTCTCTCCCTTCCTCCCTCTCTGTCTTTCTTCTGAACAGCTATGGTGTTCATAGCACTCTTGCAAGCTGATGTGAGAAGAAGCAGTACCTCCATAGTGAGGTGGGAGGCTACTGCTGACCTTCGGATGATGCTTTAGGGGGACAATTATTTATGTTAGATTTTAGATCACCAATTCATGATGACGTGGGAAGTTGGATTTCAAAGGCTAACAATGTGGATGTTTGGAGAGCCTCAACATTTCGAGGGTTTTGGGATGAAACGGTTTAGAATATTGTAATCAAGGGTTATTTCCTTTTTCTTTCAACTCAGTCAAACACTGCCACGGAGGCTGTAAGTCTTCAGTGGACACAGGTTGGGTGTAGTGCCCAGTCTCTGAGGATTGCATCCCTACGTTTGTCCTTTCGTACCTGTGCAGTTTGAAACGCAGCAGCCAAGGTCAGCAGCCCTCAAAATGCTGTGCTGCTTCGTATCTTCACTCTCTCCTCCCGCTGTGAGTAACTCCGTGAGTCCCTCCAGCAAACACATATCAGCATATCCTTCACCTCTTCACTAGGCATGTCAGCAAGAAGGCGTTCCACCTTCTTGTCTCGCAGCCTCTCCAAGAACTCTTATATTTTCAGCCCAAATCTGTTCCTGAATCTTCATGATTCACTCTTTCATGAAATAAATGGTTTGTTACCACCTGTTTTGAGGGATCACTCGCTGAATCCTTCATATTGACTTACTGATCTCAGAAACAACACACCATGGTTAATTGGAACATTGTTGATTGGTTATTTCCTCGACCCACAATTTTTTTTTATATTTTCCATCTCAACCAAGCATCTTTCATATACCAGAGCTGTAACTTGCAATTTGAGGTGAGACTGCAAAATTAACACAGATGTCTTTGCTTGGCAATTTCTCATTCAGAAGGCTTCTTCTTACCACAGATCTTAGCAATCTGAATACACATTTTTTTATCCTGTTATCATCAAGTCAAGAGTGTCCATCTTTTCATTCAAAAGAAGTTTGAGCTTCTCTTTGGTATATCTGAGAGATCAGCATGCTAATTCTTATATGCTGGGGGCCACCATTAAATAAACTAAAGCCTAGTTGAAAAGAGATGACACTATGACACTATGATGGTTGATCTGATAGCCAAGGAAATTGCGGGGAGACCACTAGGAAGACAGTACGCCCAGCATGGACACTGTGGGGAAGGGAGAATTCACATCCTGGACTAGCCATAGTCAAACAAAGTGAAATGTTCAACATGGCGTGCAAATGAAAGCCTCTGCAATTATTTATTTTGGAATTTCCTCTTTAATATATTTGGATTCCAACTGGCCATAGGAAACTGTAATTGAGACAGGGGTGGGGGAGCCTGTGGTATGGAAGAACAACAACACTCTATAGATGAATATTCAAATCCCTTTAAAACAATATTTGAGAGATGGTAGCCCCCACAAAAGGCTAGTGTGGTTAGTACACAATCTATAAAAAAATAATGCTTTAATTTTATTTATTGACTCTTAGGTTTCGGTACTGGCTGGTGTGTCAACTTGACATAAGCTTGAGTTATCACAGAGAAAGGAGCCTCCCTTGAGGAAATGCCTCCATGAGATCCAGCTGTAAGGCATTTTCTCAATTAGTGATTAAGGGTGGGAGGGCCCATTGTAGATGGTGCTATCCCTGGGCTGATAGTCCTGAGTTCTATAGGAAAGCAAGCTGAGCAAGCCAGGGAAGTGACATACCTCCATGGCTTCTGCATCAGCTCCTGCTTCCTGACCTGCTTGAGTTCCAGTCCTGACTTCTTTTGGTGATGAACAGCAATGTGGAATTATAAGCTGAATAAACCCTTTCCTCCCCAACTTGCTTCTTGGTCATGATGTTTGAGCAGGAATACAAACCCTTACTAAGACACATGGTTTGGGGAGTTTTGTTTGGTTGATTAGTTAGTTGGTTGGTTGGACGGTTGGTTGGTTTGGATGTTTGTTTGTTTAAGCAAATACTTCTACAGCCTAGACTGGCCTCAAACTCAATATGTGGCTAAGGTTGGCATTAAATTCTTACTCTTCCTATCTCTATCTCCCAAGTGATCATATTAGTAGGTGCTTGACACCATATCCAACTAAAATAAAGCTTTGAAAACAAGGTGGTACACAGCTGCAACCACAGCCTTCAGGGATCAGAGGTAGGTGCACAGCTGCAATCACAGCCTTCAGGGAGCAGAGGTAGGTGCACAGCTGGGAACTCAATGCCAGCTGGTATTAAATCTCCAGGCCCAACCCTGTCTCAAAAAAACATTTTTAATTACTGTTAGATGGCAAGTGTTAGCTATAAGAACTCAAACTATCTGGGGAAAATCATCCAACATAGGGGCTACATCCCAGGAGAGAAGTGGCCACATAGGATATGATATAACTCCTGGGGACTTGGATATAAATGAGCAACTGTACCATGGTTGTCCTTATCAATATCCACATCAACCCTGGCACCAAATACAAGCTTTAATAAGTGATGAATTTACAAATGAATGTAACTCAGGATCCTATCCCAACTGATACACACTTATAAACTAGTAGTATGTGCTTTATAAAAATCATGAAAGTAAACAGCCACCAAAGAACAAATGCAAGAATGAGTTGAAAGGAACGTTCCCAGGGGTCCTTTTAACCGCCCCAGGTTGGCAAACTGTATCTCTGTAAATAGAGTGAGTTAATAAGAGAAATAAAATGAACAGTTCTAGTGAAAAATTCTTAATGAGTGTGATGATTTGTATATTCTTGGACCAGAGCTTGGCACCATTTGGAGGTGTGGCCTTGATGGAATAGGTGTGACCTGGTTGGAATAGGTGTGTCACTGTGGGTGTGGGCATAAGAACCTCACCCTAGTTGCCTGGAAGTCAGTCTTCCACTAGCAGCCTTTGGATGAAAACGTAGAACTCAGCTCTGCCTGTGCCATGCCTGCCTGGATGCTGCCCTGCTCCCACCTTGATGATAATGAACTGAACCTCTGAACTTGTAAGCCAACCCCAATTAAATGTTGGCTTTTTTTATAAGACTTGCCTTGGTCATGGTGTCTGTTCACAGCAGTAAAACCCTAACTAAGACAATGAGTATCACAGAGATCACTACCAAAATAGGCAAAAGCCATGAAAAGTAGCTTATTGGTGGAAAAACATAAACAACTAATAACCATGTGAAAATGCATTTGACCTTCTTAGTTATAGGAATCTGAGAATAAAAACTATGATTAGATACTCCTTCATATGCGCCATATTACATACCAATGTATGAATTCTTGGTAAGAATCCAGAGCAGGCACATCCTCACACATGACTGACTTAGGTATAACTGAAAGAATAATCTGTTAATAACTAGTAAAATTAAAGATAAAAAGGTCAAAGGTCAAACAATGATGCCCCAAGCTAGATGTCTTGGAGAAAATGCTCTCTCATGTGTGTATATGAGAATGTGAACAACATACCTGTTTGTATTTTAAAAACATATTCACCCATCACCAAGAGAAGAGATAAGTCTACTAATTCAATACAATACAGATCAGAGGGCAGCAAATAAAAACTGAGCATGCTCTAAGTGATCAATCTCCAAAAGAGTGGTAAGCTGAGAAGCAGGCTGAGAAAGAACTCTGTGTGTGTGTGTGTGTGTGTGTGTGTGTGTGTCTGTGTGTCTGTGTGTCTGTGTGTCTGTGTCTCAGTGTGTGTGTATCTTTCTGTGTGTGTCTGTGTGTGTGTCTGTGTGTGTCTGTATGTGTGTCTGTGTGTGTGTCTGTATGTGTGTGTGTGTGTGTGTCTGTGTATGTGTCTGTGTGTGTGTGTGTGTGTCTGTGTGTGTCTGTGTGTGTGTCTGTATGTGTGTGTCTGTATGTGTGTGCTTGTGTGTGTCTATGTGTATATGTCTGTGTGTGTGGTGACTTCTCTGTAAATTTTCCAAATGCATGTGTTTTAGTTTCTCTTCTGTTGCTGGGATAAAACCCCATGACCAAGGCAACATAGGAAGAACTTCTTGGGGCTTGTGGTTCCAGATGGTTGGACTCCACAACTGTAGATCTACCTGGCAGCAGGCAGCAGGCATATGTACTGGCTTGAGTTGGAACTGGAAGCTAGGAGCTCACATCTTGAACCACAAGTGCCAAACAGAGAGTGAACTGAAAATGTCATGAGGCATTTAAACTTCAAAACCCAACCCAGTGACAGGGACAGGGAAAGAGATTTCTAAACAACTATAATCTCAGCACTTGGGAGGCTGATGCAGAAAAAGCAGGAGTTAACATAAGCCTAGGTTACATAGAGATTTTGAAGCCAACTCATTTACAGTCAGAAGTCAGCTAAAGGTGGCAGAGGAGATCTGAATTAAGTTACCTGGCTGTCACTACAGCTGCCGCAGCACACATAGAAAAATAAAGACTTCACAGCAGCACAATACAGAATCTTTAAGACAGAACAGCTAAGAATATATCCTCAAAAAAAAAAAAAAATCACAGGGAAACAAGGGAACAGGGTTCCACAAAACAGTCGTGTGTGAAGATGCCCCCGTAGCACATGTGAGCACCGGCTCATTACAGTCATGTGTGAGGATGTCCCCACGGCGCCTGCTTCTTTATAGCTTTACAATGGGAACTTGATGTCAATTACATATACAAGGGAACAAAATTTTAAATAATATCTGTGGCTGTCTGTAGTGGGTTGGCCTATTGTCACTTGTATTCTAATGCTAAAATTGGGCCCCCAAGACTGGTTACCCCAAAGAGGAGTCTGAAGGAAAGACACTGAGGAACCCTGCCCCCAGTTAATTGTGACTGGTAAATAAAGATACCAACAGCCAAAACCTGGGCAGAAGAGGCATAGGTGGGATTGAGGATTGGTGGGCTTGGGGAGAGAGGACCATGAGGAGGGGAGGAGGAGGAGAAGCTGCCATGGCTTAAGAAAGAGGAGGATACGGCCATAAGAGTTGCCCAGTTGGGGCTAAGAGCAGCCCAGATGAAACATAATAAGTAATAATTTGGGATTATCAATAGGAAAGTAGAATCTAACAGCAGGGAGGGTAGGCAGCTGGCCAGCTCTTGGGCTGCTTAAGGCATATTGTAAATATATAGGCTGTGAGTGTGTCTTTCATCTTGGAACTAAATAACCAAAGTTGGGTTAGAAACTCCAAGCTGGTATTTTAATAATTTTTTACTACAGCTATCCTGTGAAATCCTAAGGGGTTAAAAATCATGTCTGGGGGTGGAGGTGGGGGTGGGTTGATTTCTTTCTTTCTTTCTTCTTTTTTTTTAACAAGTCAATATTTGTAAGGTTCCAGATAAGCCCGTACAAAATAGCATAAAAATCCCTTGACCTAACTCACAGTTTACACATTAAGTCAAACCAAAAATAAGTTATCAGCTGTTCTGTCAGTACAAAAAAAAAATCAATATTTTCCTATCATACCATCTGCTTTAGCAGTGCAAGTTAATAAATTTAGGTGGTAAAATTTTCTTCTCTCTTTGGATTCTAGAGAGAGAAAATACAATTTCAATAGTTAATGTAGGCACTAGATGGAGGAATGAAAAATGAGATGCTATTATTTGAACATGTTGGTTTGTTATCAACAGTAATGGAATTTCTCATCTCTGAAATCACACGCTATGCTGCATCTGTGATCTTGTGCTTTCATTTTCTGGAGGTCCTGCTTCTGAACCTCTTTTCCATTTACACCCCAAAAAGTTTCCAATCAACACACCAAAATACTTCAAATTCTGTAAGTAATGTAACATATAAAACCCACATTCAAACCTGGATGGATTTAATTTCACATTGAAATAAAAAACAGATGCCCACATTTATAGAACTTGAGTGTATATACTATATCTGTAAATAAAATTCAAGGAATTTTCTTAACTTTCTCTAATTTCACATTAAAAAAAAAACACAGGACAAAAAGGTCCTACTGGTACATATCTTTTGAATAAAGCAAGTGAAATATGACCTTAATTTTTGAACTACCAAAATATCCTCAGCAGAAACAGATTTTTTTTCTTGGTAGAAATTTTCAAAACAAAGAAATGGAAGGCCTGGTGGCTGTCCTAGAGAACTTCAGAGACAACATGACACCGCCCTGAGCCTTCCGAGGGGGCCCTGGCTGAGGGACAGCTAGGTCAGAGGGCAGGGCCACCGTTGTGAAGGACTCTTATGACCGAGGACTGATGTGGGAAGACGTCGCCCACTGAGGACAGCATCATCCTTAGCAGGTGGGCCTGGAGTATACAGGAAAGCCCACTGAGTGAGAGCCAGAGGGTGGGGCAAAGCAGCAGGCAGAACTCACCATCATGGTTTCTGCATTCAGGTTCCTACCTTGGATTCCCTCCTTAATGATGGACGTGAGCTAGCAGTACAGACAGAATGTTATCCTGTCCTAAGTTGCCTTTGGTCAAAGTGTTTTATCACAGCAACAGAATGAAAACTAGGCCAGTGGCTCACACTGTCATTTTGACATTGATGAGGCTGAAATGAGAGAATTAAAGAAAATTCAAGGCTAACTTAGGCTACAAGCCAAGTGTAAGGCCAGCCTGGGCTACTAAAAAAAAAAATGATTCTCTGTCAATATCAAAGCCACAATAAAACACACAATAAGTTCCTGGAAAGTGTCTGACGTGGGTCGTAATATACTTTCCGATATGCACTGCTTTAGTACCTAGAACTAGTACCTAGAACTTTAAAACTCATGTCTGCATTTAGTTCAAAGTCTTTTATACTATGTTTTTAAAAATTGCTACAAAAAAGGTTTTAAGTTTTCTTTATGTTAGTTTCCCACTAATGTAGCTGACAGAAACAACCAATTCAACTGATTGTATCCAACCACCTGCTTTAATGGATTCGACTAGATTGTTCCATCCAAGTGGCAAGACCTACCAACAGGACCTACTCTGCTATGAGAGACTGTGACATTAGCAGACCTTGCCAGCTGCTGGCATATTTTATGGTGCCAGGAAACGGCCCATCCTTCCTGCAACTTTGTAGGTCCCATTTATCTCATGCTGCGTGGTCGTTGCAAGTTAATATCTATAAAAGGTTCTGTGTTTTCTGGACAAAGAGAGGGTGAAAGAGAGAGAGAGAAAGAGGCGGTGCACTATATCATTGCAATGTGCAGACATTTACGTGAGTTCTGTGCAACTTGAGTGTAAAATTTTAAGTTTCCCAGAAATGCAATATAAAAGGAAAGTACCTACGGTGTCATACATCCAAATCCAAGCCGCGTCCACTTTATTATCTTCCTCTCCCCCGTTGGAGAAGAAAATAAAGATTCTTGTAATAAGAAAGTTGTGTGGGGGTCAGGGGGTGGATTTGTTTTACAGTCTAAAAGACACTTAGAGGGTCCGTAATTCTCTTCCCTGGAAACTGGAATAGGTAGTTCTTTCCAGAAAGGTACTGAACTGAGATTCGACAAGGCAACAAGGCTATTTACATAAACACAAAGCATGCAGCTAAGATGCTGTCCACTGCACATGCTCTGAAGCCCAGAGAGGAGGATGTGCCAGTCTGCAAAATGTGGGCACGCAAGGCTGACTGAGGGCTGATCATCGATTGCGCTAAAGCACCCAGAAACCTCTAGGCCAGAAGTTTCTTACCGGGCGACTCATAGCTCTACTGTTAAAAACGGAACTGTTTCCATTGGTGTTCATTTCTGGAGCGGCCCCAGAGTAGGGGGCAGGAAGGCGGGAGTGGGTGGGTGGGGGAGCACCCTCATAGAGACGGGGAAGGGGATAGGTGGTTTCTGATGGGGAAACCTGGAAAGGGGATAACATTTGAAATGTAAATAAACAAAATATACAATAAAAGAGGAAAAAAAAGTGTTGGCGAGAATAATAGTGACATTACAAACACACAATTAAACGGGCGATGCGAAGAAAGAAGGTAGAAAAAAAAACATTTATTCTCCTAGACCTATGAAGGCCATAGGTGTGAGAACAGGGGTTCCAGAACTATCCAGGCAGTCCCCCCCCCCAAACAAGCCCAAACCAGCAGGGGTCGACAGAAAATGATTTCTGCTTTTTAAAGTTTTTGTTTTTGTTTTAATATATCTCAGTGTCTTAGTTATGGCTTCTATTACTGTGATGAAACACCGTGACCAAAAGCAACTTTGGAAGGAACTGGTGTATTTCAGCTTACAACCTGTGGTCCACCATCCATAGCAGTCAGGCCAGGAACTCAAGTCAGGAACAGTGCCTGGACCCATGAACGGAGCAGGGGCCACGGAGGGATCCGTGAACGGAGCAGGGACCACGGAGGAGTGAGGAGTGCGGCTTAGTGCCCTGCTTGCTCCCATCATTTGCGTTCGCTTAGCTTGGTTTGTTTGGCACAGCACCTGAAACCACCAGCTGGGAGTGCCACCACATACAATGATCTCGGCCCTACCACATCAACTGCCAGTTAGAAAAATGTCCAACAGACCTGCCCACAGGCCAATATTAAAGAAGCAATTGTTTTCAATTAAGGTTTCAAATGGTTCTAACTTGTGTCAAGTTGACAGAAAGCTAACCAGAGTACTAAGCTAATTAAACTTGGGCCTACAACATTTTGTCTCTGGGGTTTTTTTGTTTGTTTGTTTGTTTGTTTTTGGTTTAGGTTTTTTTTAAATTAAAATATACTTACATTGATTCCCCCTTCCCTTTCACAGCAGTCAGTCTGTCTCTCTCTCTCTCTCTCTCTCTCTTTCTCTCTCATATTCATTGCCTCTATTTATTTTACTGTTATTACACACACACATATATAAACATATATATATATATACATATATACAATATTCTCATATGTGGTTTTTTTCATATAAACACATGTATCAACATGTTTTCCCACTTCTCCATCTGATCTAAGTTCCTTGGGCCTACTAAAAAACCTTGAAAATGTATTCTTGCTAAGCCACTAGCCTCCACTAATCTAAAAGCTAAGAGTCACCAGATAGACGTAAGACCTATAAGGAATCTTCCTAATTTGCTGTAGCTCATCTACTTGCTGTTGCTAGCAATGTATTTGGAAAGTGTCTTAACTTAGAAATTTCTTCATTCCTGTACTATAAAAACTTTATGACATTATCATATTGAGACAGGGAAATTGATGTAAACTGAATCTGTGACCCTAGGCCATGGTCACACATATTTGGGTCTGTGATAAACTAACTTTCATTTGTTTTATATGTGTGTATATGCAAATAGATATGTGTACATATAATATATATGCATATATATTTACATACACACCACTGTGTAAATGTGTTTACATGCATGTGTATGTGTGTGCCTGTATATGTGTATGTATATATATATATATATATATATATGCACATAAACACACACTACCATGTAAATGTGTGTATGTGTATGCTTATGGGTGGGTGTGTGTGTGTGTGTGTGTGTGTGTGTGTGTGTGTGTGTGTTTAAACAAGGGGTTTGAGAGGCTTTTCTATACTTGGATAGCAAGAAAGTAAACATATGGATGAAGAAATTTCCTGAGAGCACCCAAGAGACCATGTGTGTTCATCTGCTCCATGGAAATGTATTGAACATTTGCTGGGGCCTAGAGAAATAACCAAGACCCAGAAGATAGGCAGTCAGCAGCTGAAGAGGAGTGAATGGGTATGTCATGCTCCACCATTATAAATTCAGTGAAGGAAGTTGAAGAGGATGGTGTGATGAAGTGTCTACATAAAGGTAAAGCCACCGTTGCCATACCTGTGGAACACTCATGAATGGCCTTTAGGAAGTGGTAACTGCATAGATGCCTAAACAGTGCAGATGGAGCAGGGGCGCCATGCCTGAAGACAGAGCCTAGTCAGGATGGATAAAGACTGAAGTGTTCGAAGCCATAGGAGTTGTGGGAGAAGTGGTAAGAGGCACCATGGAGACAGACATCACAAACCACGCTGACACTGCCGGCGCCAACAGTTTCTTATTTGATGGTTACCAGTTCTCGCCAAATAAACACCAGACATTTTTATTACCACTAAACCCATCTATTCTCATGGCTTCTTGTCTGTAACAGAATACAAACTTGGAAAATAGTCTAGGGATAAACAGTATCTCAGGAATTGTTTTCCTGTAGGGAGCTATCAAAACAGTCCAAAAGCATCAAGCATACCTTGAACATCATGTTTATTCCATACCTCCATCCCTACCTGCATGGGTAGCAAGAACGCTCAGTGGGAGGGACCTCATTGTAGTAAGACTCCTACTAATGCTAGCCTGAGCTTGCTCGCATCAGCTCCCCCTTCCACAGTTCTAACAGCTGGAAGATGGAGGTACTTTATAGTGAACCCATACTGCCAGTTAACATTCTTCTATCAATTTCCGCATTCCATCTCTATTGCTACTGTCAAAACCACACACCAAACACACTTGAATTACCTGAAAGTGCTACGGTAGCATTGTCTCAAGTTGTATTGATAAATCATAAATTACCTTTTGTGTAATGTTGAAATTCACAGGAGTAGTAATAAACTCAGGAAAAGTATGATTTAGAAAATGGTATTCCGGATCAACTGAGAGACCTTGCTTCAGTGAAAAAGGTAGAAATCTATCAAAGAGGATGCAGAACATCAACTTTGAGAGCGCACACGCGCACACACACACACATACACACACACCACCACCACCACCACCACACCCCAAAAGACCAATAAGAAAATAATAACAAAAAAAGTATTTCCACCTTCCCCCAAAATCTGTTTCTAGCGCTGCCCTGAAAGTTCTATGCTTGCAACACGTCTGTGTACGGAAGTCTGCCTTATTCTCTTGGGTATCAGTTACTAAAAACATAATGGGAGTGAACAGAGAAAACTAAAAGTTCTCAGCTCACCAAACAGCCTTCCCACCAAGAAATAAATATATGATATTTATCTAATTTCTAAACATAAAGGGCTTCCAGGATTTAACACCATTGTGTTTTGAGCAAAATAGCAATTTAAATTGTAAATAAGAAAAAAATATGTCTCTCTTGTGTAGTGTTCTCTTCAAAATCAAACATATTCAATTGAAGCATATGTCCGAATCATCAGATCCTAGCAGTAAGCCTGCAGTCATCAAAAGAACAAAAGAGCCTTTGACTGGAGATATCTCTGAAGTCAGTTGAACGGTAGGGCATTGGACAGTTATTATAATATTAAATGTATGCACATCCCACTCCAAGAATGCATCCTATAAATATAATCACTTACATATACTTGTACTTAAAGATAATATACACAACACAACTTCATTAGCAACAGTAAGATCACAGTCTCGCATCGCACCCACAGCAATATGATTCAAAAATGTGTGGTATATATGTTCCACTGGGCTCTTACCAGGGAGCTAGCAACGGCTTGCATCATACTGTTTTAAGTGAAAAGTTAAGTTGTAAACTAATATATTTTTCAAAACTGAGAGTTCAGATGAACTAAGAATTTTTAGACAGGTAGGACAAGAGGTGTGATATTATTTTATAGTTACGAAAATGGCATATATTTGAAATCATGAAAAAGAAGTCAACAAATAGAAGTATAGCGGCGGCTGACAGTCACTTAGGCTTTCCATGGCTTGATATGTGCTTATTTTAAGCAAAATTACATTTTGTGACATTTTAACACGATACCTATCTTAAGCTTTAATACCACCCTCTTTTATTAGTCACATCACAGTTCGGAGTACTGATAGACTCAAAGGCATTCAAACAGGCTCCATTTGAGGGGGCGATGTGTGTCTCTCTGTTTAGCAGCAGGAGCCCATAATGAGCTATGAGAAAGAAGGCTGAAAGGGCTGCGGATGGCGTGGCCTGGGATCTAACATTTACTTCCTGCTGTCTGACACCTGTGAACACTGCACAGGGTGAAGGACACTGGCAGACAGGCTCTCCATAGGAGGTTTGCCATTATCTATACTACAGCTGCGGAGACTGGGGAAGAGAGAGGCTGGGGCGGGTGGGCGTGGCCTCCGGAAAGAATTTCCAGACTTCCTGTTCTGAGAACCCAACCAATCTCCTGAGTGTGTCAGTCCTAAGTCCCCAGAAAATCAAAATGAAAGTGGACTTCCTAAAACCATGAAAAGCCTAGTTTGGAGAAGTGCTCAGAGGTAGTGTGTGCGTGGCTTTGTGAGGCCTTGGGCGTGCTCCCCAGCACTGAGCAGCCAAAGAGAGGTGGAAATTACCTGTGCGCTCAGGATGGTCTTGCAGGACAGAAAGCAACATCTTTTGCCACCTTAGAGGAATCCTGGATAGGAGCAGCTGCATCGTTGCAATCCAGCATCTCAGAATTATATGAGAGACACTGATGTGAAAATTACTGGGCAGTGAGCCGAATGCTGTAACTTGGTGGGATGGAGGATAAGACAGGCACTCATGGAGACCGGGCAGTGGTGTTGACGGCTGTAGATAATCAGAGCAGGAAAGAAGGACTGGGGTATTTGATGGTATCAGTACAGTTACACAAAAAGGAAGCCGGCTGCCAAAGGGACAGGAGCTAAAAAGCATTAAGTCCTTTGATAGGGAACTTCAAATGGATGTGAGGGGGTACCCGAATAAAGAAAGCATATTCCCCCTTCAAGCCCCAGAGTCATTTCATGGGACATCAAGGCATTAAATGCTGTTCCCTACCATGATTCATTATAAAAAGTTTCATTGGTGTCAGGTCAATTCATTCTTTAAAAGACATTCAAGAAAGGATTTAAGGGTGAAATAATCTTTTATAGCTGCTGCAGTGTGTCACAGCAGTCAGCCACGTTCAGGAGTGAATCTTAGAATACTTGTAGTAAAACACACAGTCTGAGATGGTTTGTCCACCCAGACGCTTCCGAATCTTGACGTTCAGACAATCGCAACTCTAATTTCAGACATAATCTCTCATTTTATCCAAGTTCTTAATTTTAAGAGGGCATCTTTGATGCAAGCACTTGGTAAATGGTTTAAAGTGTTTTATGTCCTGAACCATGTATATTTATGACATAGAACAAGCTCAAATCTCTCTCTCTCTCTCTCTTCATATATATATGGAGAGAGATATATATATGGAGGATATATATATATATATATGTATATATATATATATCCACACACCTACATAGATTTGGAAAGTGATTTTATATTAAGGTATATAATGAAACTGTGCTATTATTACCTAACAATATTAATAATTAATTAATTAATAATTAATATTCATTCTTATCAACTTTATGAAAAATATTCAGAATATCCCCACACAGTACTTGGAGACTATTATAAAACTCCATAGAGCCCTGCACTTGTTGCTTAAAATCCTCTGATTAGATCTAAAACTCCACATTCAAAAGAACACTAACACCAATGTATCATGTGGTTCACGGGGCCGTGTGTCTTGAGCACTGGGAGGGATCCAATGCAATAGGAATTAAATTTTAATGTAGCACCAGTCACGCAGAGGCATCAAAACATAACTCTCCATGAAAAATGGTGGACTTTTACCTTGCATATAAAATTTTAAATTTTCCTATTTTGTTAAATTTCTTTGGGATTTCTCAAGCAAAGACCAATATTAGTCACCGAACCCCGGGGTAGAAGTTTTCATGATTCCAAACAGGCTAATCTAGGATGGTCTCCTCCATGAGAGGAATTTAGAAATCTGAAATGGAAGCTAATTAATTGCAAGGCAGATCAGCTCTCATCTAAAAATTCTGATGATGCCATTTTGCAGGCTGAGCTTCCTTTTAGGCGAGAAGGTTCACTCCTTACATCAGGTCCCAAATCGCTCTATCTGTTTAGTCCCCAACATCAGAGATTCTGAGACACGCCAGAGCTCAGAGTGAAACAGGTGCATGTGAGCAGCTAAACAAGGGACGCATACCCAGCCCTGTGCACAGCTGGGGTGCGGTAATAGATGTTTGGCATGTTGTCGTTCATCAACTGTGTCTCTAATCTCAGAGACTCCCAGGTTGACTACCATGGCCACCTGCCATGAACTCGCAGCCATATATTTCTTAACTTAGGCTTTGTCCTAACAGACCCCATATAGAACTAGAACACACAAAAGTAAATGGGATCATAGGATCCATGCTATGCATGAATGAGAATTACAGTCCAAGGCCAAGTCGGAGCACATACTGAACACAAGCTAACATCTGAAGAATTAAAAATGAAAGGTTAGAGGTATCTGAGGTGTATCAGGTATAAGATACAGTCTGTGATCGTCCATTCAATAAGCAGACATGCATTGGTCTAGGTTCTTGAGATATATTAATAGCAAAACAATAATTATTGCCCTTGTGTGGTTTAAGGGACAATATGCAAAAGAAAAGGGACATACTAAATAAGTGAGTTCATTATTTACTAAATGTTAAGTCAGGCAGCATAATGAAATAGGAAAATGGGGATAGCAAAGGAGATCAGGGTGCAGAAGAATGACCTAATGCTGAAAGCTCAGCAATGGTGTCTCAGATCATTTGCATAGATGTGACCAAAACACACACACACTGGAGAGAACAACCTGAAGGAGAAAGATATATTTTGTCTCCTAATTTCAGAGACCCCCACACACACACACAGGCCATGCACTTGAACTAAACCTCCAAGTGTGACTGTGTGGCAGAGGAGTGTGAATTGCAGGCCATGCAAGCAGAGAAGCAGAGCATGAGGAAGAGCCTGAGGACCAGGGATGGCCTCCCAAACCAGGTCTAAATGCATCTAAATCAGGAAGAGTTTGGATACACAATCCATCTTCAGATGTACCACCTCCAGCTAAGCAAGCCCCCTCTTCCCCAAATAATGCCAACATCTAGGGACCAAATGTTATGCATATGAAGCCATGGGAGACATTTCCTCATAATGCAACATATCCACTATGAGTGCAAGCTCATAATGCAACATGAGTTCCAAAATATTTACCATTCCAACAGTTCAAACTCCTAGTTACAGAATCTCTGATATTCAAAGCAATGCTTAGTTATGAGCCCCTAAAATATTAATATCAATTTACATACCCAACATAGAATGGAACAGAGTAAGAATTTCTAATCCAAAAGAGAGGGATGAGGTGTTGACATCAGGGATAGAAGAACCCAGAGCAATATATATATATATGTGTGTGTGTGTGTGTGTGTGTGTGTGTGTGTGTGTAGCCCATGCCCAATATCCAGGGACTACAGTGTTATGAGATGAGCTCCAAAGGGTTTGCACAGCCCCACCCTTCAACCTTTGTGTTTACAGTCCATTATAATTTTGGCTGGCTCCACTCATTATTCATCGGTTTCCTTAACAGGCATTCCATGTTCCCAGTGAACATCTCCAGCAACCTCAGGTCTCTCCTGCAGCTAATGCTTCGCCTTTAAGCTTCAAGTTTCATCAGTCAAGGTCTGTCTGCAGGAAATCTGACCCAGTCACACATTCTCTGACCTCCTGGTCCCCTCTAAAATCTGTGGAGAAAATGCAATGTTCCATCACCATTGCGTTCTGCATGACCGCACAACAAGCATCACATGGGGAATGCCAAAGTCTCCTGCCAGCTGGAGTCGCTGCCAAAACTGCTTGGACCGCAGTGGCTTTGGGTTATGTTGGGCAGGATGGTAGAAAAACTCCTGTGGGAATCATTCCGAAGGCATCATCTTCCTAATGGTGGGTTTTCCAAAATGTTTTCTATTTTATAATTTCCATGCCTGCAGTAGGTGAACAGGTAAATTCTTGAGATACGCTCAAGCAATGTTCCTGTTGTCCTAATATAAAGTGCTTAGATTCTTCATGATGACACAAACATCTTTAATAACCATCATTAGCCGCCACAATTTTACGGTGTTTTTTACTTACCAAATTGCAAGTCTTTCATGCCTTTCTGCTGTGTACTTGACCACTGATTTTTAACTGTAAACCTGGTTAGCTAGCAATATTCATTCCACAACCTAAATCTTAGACCACTCTGGAATTTTCTCTGACAGATTAGTTACCTATCATCTTCAAATTCAATTTCCTGCAGAATCTTAGGATGTGGATAAACATATACAAGTTCTTTACCAAAATGTAACATAAATAGCCACTACTCCAACTCTTCGAGCCCATAAGCACAATTCTAGCCTTCTGGATCCCATTAAAATCATTTAGTAAATCCTGTTGGTGTTATTTTAAGTTTCCTCTAATTTGTTTCTACAAGACTCTCTGAATTGGTTCCTTCAAATAAACCAATTCAAAATGCTGAATAATTAGTGTTTTATTCATAGCTACAACTGTACTGCTCACACCAATCCTATGTGTCACTTACTTGTGTGTACTTATGACCAAAAGGGCTGAGAAAAAATCTAAATCAGGAAACACTTGTGCATTTGTGTGATGTGAGGACTATGGGGGTCATTATAGTCAACCACTACTTTCCAATAGTTGAGCACATCTTTGGGCTCCAATCACAAGTCCATGAGACATGAAGAAGACATGGGGCTGGACTATCCTTGTAAAGTTAAGCATGAAGGCTTGATCTTAAGGGAAGCATATTTAAGAGAAAGCATGAAGTTCAGTGCGATCTGTAGTTCGTGAAGACATTTTATTCGGGAACTTGAAATGCATGGATGCCCTTCACTGAGGTGTCAGAAACACGTGATAGACCTAATACCCAGTCCATCATTTATATCATTAAGATAGAACATTGCCATCAGGCCTCACTAAAAGACATAATTCTACATCTGACTTATGTCCTGGCTTTAGATTGCATGCCATCTGAAAACCACCCTCTCAAATCTATTCTCTCAATGTAAATACCCTGGGTTGGCTATGAGGCTATAAGTCTGCAACCCTGTCAGAAATCTGAGAATGACCAACATTAACTGAAAACATATAGGAATCCTAACACAGCTCTCCTTCAAGCCACCGCGTGAAAGAAAATGCAACACAAACTTAGTTCCGAAACAACGGTAACATAATCACTGCGTGCAACAAATAAATCCTAACTTGTAAGCCTTATTAAATCTAAATCCTGAGGGACCCGCTATTGAAACTGGGAGACACTTGTAATTACATCTTGTTCTCCCTCTATCCCCTTCCAAAATGACCTAACTCTCTCCTGCTTCCTCTCTTTCTCCATCCAACCCAGAAGTCCCTCCTACTCACCCAGTGATTGGCTCCTTTATTCATTAGGGGATTGGTTCAGCAGAAACCATCGGAGTAGGTGACTCACTCCTTGTCCACAACCCCTCCCGGGAGAGCAGAGTTAACATCAAAATTCAAACAGTACCAGGCCCATCCACAACACTTTCTGTTCCTAAAAAGAGATGAAGATTCTGCTACTGTGAGTGTTGGCTTCTCTGCGAAAGTTTAATTTTAGTTGCATTCTCATTTAGCTGGATAGAAGCTATTCTTTTGATTATTGCCCTGGTTAGAAGGCCTTCCTAAGTTTACTCCTCATAACAGCTTTCTTGGGAAGGGTTCCCTGGTGACACCCAGGGCAGCTGAGGAAATTCTCTCCATGGGCACAAGCATCCCCTTCAGGGATCATTCACACAGCACTGTACTAAGTCTGTGCTCCAGGCTGCACAGATACTTACCAAAGTTGCCAACCATCACCAACATGGTTGTCAAAACCCAGTAAATCACACATCAGTTCTGTAGAGATCTGGACAGGTATCTGTTCTCTTTGCTATATAAGAAGATATACAGTGCAGGGATATTGTATAGATTTCAGTCTACATAGTACCTTTTCCCTTCCTACCTGACTTGAATTTCAGACAACCGAAAGCAGACAGGACACTGAGGATAGGTGATTTTGGAAGTGCTAGTCAAAACCCAGTGGACTGTCCACGTGGGTCACCATCCAACCAAGCCAACTCAAGAGTAGCAGAGCAACTAAACGGTAATAAAGTGATGGGCGTGGTCAGAACCAAAGAAGACAGATTTGGACAGCAGAGAGGGAGGCAGTTTCCTAGGAGTGCTGGGGACACCAGTACAAACTGCCAACATCTTTCCTAGGCTCTATGGAGGAAACCATCCATGTGCAAACACAGCATGACACTTCAAACTAAATCATTCTCTCATTTTCAGGCACACCTGTACTCCCAGGAATACACTCAGACAGCACAAAATTACACCATAGCTCCATGAAAAGAACAGAAGTAAAACTGGATCTAGAAGAAAAGAAGTCATCTAGTTCCTAGGATCTATAATCTCAAGGCTGTACAGGAGAACATACAGCTTGCATTAGCATTTATCCAGTCTTATCTTTTGCTATGTGGCAGGCACATCTTGAGATACTGTGATGGTTTGTATATCCTTGGACCAGGGAGTGGCACCATCTGAAGGTGTGGCCTTGTTGGAATAGGTGTGACCTGGTTGGAATGGGTGTGTCACTGTGGGTGTGGGTATAAGATCCTCACACTAGTTGCCTGGAAGTCAGTCTTCCACTAGCAGCCTTTGGATGAAGACATAGAACTCTCAGCTCCTCCTGTGTCATGCCTGCCTCGATGCTGCCATGTTACCACCTTGATGATAATGGACTGAACCTCTGAACCTGTAAGCCAGCCCCAATTAAATGTTGTTTTTTATAAGACTTGCCTTGGTCATGGTGTCTGTTCACAGCAGTAAAACCCTAACTAAGACAGAAGTTGGCACCAGAAGTGGGGTATTGCTGTGATGGGCCTGACCATGCTTTTATTTGAAAGATTGTGGATTTTTGGACTTTGGATTTGGAACTCAGTGGAATGCTTTAAATGAGGCTTAATGGGTCATCCTAGCAGGAATATGGAAGACTTTGTTGCTGGAAGTAATTTGAACTATGTTGACTTGGCCCAAGAGATTTCAAAGGAGAAGAATTTCAGTATGTGGCATAAAGACTGTTTTTGTGGTATTTTGGTGAAGAATGTGGCTACGTTTTGCCCTTGTCTGAAAAGTCTGCCTGAGGCTAAAGTGAAGAGACTTGGATTAATTGCATTAACTGCATGGACAAAGGAAGTTTCAAAAAAGCCCAGCAGAGACTTTGTTCTCTGGTTAAGTCTCACAAAGAGAAGTTTGAACAAGCATAGCAAGTTTAGAAAGGAAAAATATAAAATATATGGTTCAAGTATTAAAGGCATACCAGGAAGTGAAATGGAGTAAAATCCTGTGTTCTAGGAGATAACAGATTAAGGGAGTGGGACCTTGGGGCAAGATCCTATCCAGTTGAAATTAGATCCAGGCATGGTGGTACACATCTTTAATCCCATGAGACTGCTATAGACTATGAGGACTTTGAAAGTTGGACTAAATGCATTTTGCATTATGCTATGTTTAAGTGTGGCCCCCATAGACTCATGTTTTTGAACAAGTCTATGGGGACCAGGGAGTGGAATGTGATGGTTTGTATATCCTTGGACCAGGGAGTGGCACCATCTGAACCTCTGAACTTGTAAGCCAGCCCCAATTAAATGTTGTTTTATTAAGACTTGCCTTGGTCATGGTGTCTGTTCACAGCAGTAAAACCCTAACTAAGACAGGTACCTTGGGTGTTTTCTTTTCCTTGCATTTATAATAACTTTGCATGGACAATACAATAATATCATAGCTTGGCAAAGGAAGAAACTGAGGCACAAGAAGGAAAAGGTACTTTAAGCCATCGGTGAGCATCTACAAGGACGGAGGCAGGCGACAGTTTACAGAAACAGCTAGGGGAGGCTACTCAGGAATCAGCTTGACGACAAGTAGCCCTGAAAGAGTGGTGTGGACCACCCTCATGGAGAACTCCTATGAAATCTTATTGTCCTAAAAGAGAAAGGGCAGCGTGACCACCCGGGACCACATTTTACAGCAAGCTCTACGGCCCAATGTGTGATGCTGCTTGCCATTATTCAAGACAAGATTGTAGTTCCTTCCTGACATAATTGATGGACATGCTTGAAGATATGCAGAGCTGCAGAGATGGAGCGAGCATGCCACTGGGAGTGTACTTATGCATAGAGACAGGATGATGTTCTGGAAAAGATAAAATATTTCTGCAAAGACCTTTCCTCTCCTCTTGCTCCCTCTTTCAACCTTCAAGCTATACTATAGTTCTTTCCAGCAAGCAGGGAGCTCAAAGATGGCATTAAAGTTTTTTTTTTTTCTGTTACTCGTTGCTATTTTCAGGAAGCAGGGAAATCTGGGGAAAAAAAGTTCAATCTTCTAACATGACATCCTCAAATAATCTAATTTCTTACGTGGCTCTGTTAATGCTATTTTTGTTTCCCTTTTTAGTTTTGACATTTCAAAAGAGAAAATCCTTGAAACTCGCAGACAAATGCTGAGCTACTAATAGTAAAAGCCTCGTTTTTACCTCCAATGTATTTGCTCTCGTGAAAGAAGGAAGGGCTTGGTATCTGGAATCAATAAAATAGCATTTCAAAATAACCATTCAACATAATATTCACATTAATTCCATGGGCAGCACATGACCTCTAAGTCTAGTCAATAGCAAAACGTTAATTAAAGTCTGAAAATGGGATCAATTTACCTAATAGGAATGATAAATAACTGTTATAAGAGAGGCTAAAGGGAATTAAAAAATAAAATGATAAATCTAAAACTAAGCTTATAGTAACAGAATAAAACACAGTGCCCAGGATCTGGCAAAAAACAGAGATCTTTCCTTCCTTCCTCCCTCCCTCCCTCCCTTCCTTCCTTCCTTCCTTCCTCCCTTCCTTCCTTCCTTCCTCCCTTCCTTCCTTCCTCCCTTCCTTCCTTCCTTCCTTCCTTCCTTCCTTCCTTCCTTCCTTCCCTCCTTCCTTCCTTCTTTCCTTCCTTCCTTTCGTTTCTCCCTCCTTCCCTTTCTTCCGTCCTTCCTTCCTTTCTTCTTTCCTTCCTCCCTCTCTTCCTTCCTTCCTTCTTTTCTTCCTTTCCTCCCTCCCTTTCTTTCTTTCTCTCTTTCTTCCTTCCTTTCTTCCTTTTTCCCTTCCTCCCTTCCTTTCTCCCTTCCCTCCCTTTTTCTCATTCTTTCTTCCTCACTACCCAACAATTCATCCATACATCCAACACACTTTGATCAAATCCATCTCTTTCCCCTCTAATTCTTCTCGTACCCCACCCACCCCCCAACTTCTTGAGCACCTTTACCCACTGAGTCATGTGACTGATCGTACATACAAGTTTCTTTGTCAATTAAACCTCGACAAAAATGGAGTAAAGTGAACTTAACATCAATACAAAGATAAACATCAGAGCAGATATGCACGTACCTCCTTGGATTTAAAACTGACAAAATTAGAGTCCCCAAACAAATTTCTTTAACTGCATTCTAATTTATATAAGACATTTTGGTCTGGCCACATGACAAATAGGTTTTAAAACAACTCATTCCCTGCAAGTAGATTTGTGTGTGTGTGTGTGTGTGTGTGTGTGTGTGTGTGTGTGTGTGTTCTTGGTTTTACATATTATATGCAATATGAGATGAAGATCCCAGGGGAACAGCTGGAGTCTGTGAAACTGCATTGAAGGATAGGAACCAAGGTATGGTACGTATGGGGGTGAGCTAGGAAAGGTCTTGCTAAGAATATGTGTACAAATTAGAGGATTACAGGAAGCTGTGAGCCTAGTGGTGTCTGCTAAGTCATAAATGTCCCACAACTCATGACTATTGTCCCTATTCCTGAAAAGTGAGAGAGTTGTCCCTAGAATGCACATTTTAAAGCTTCATGACCTCCTAAAGGAATTCACTTAATGAAGTAGCAGATTACCAAATGTATTAATTAGCTCCAGTGGCCTGAAAGAATGTATTCAATTTCCAAAATAATAAGATGACTACAAAGGGTTATAAGAAATCCCATAAGATGCTCCCTGCCCACCCCTCAATGTCCTGTTTGAAGGCACCACGCTCAGTCACGCCTACCACACCCAGTGCTAGCTCCTAGACACGGGATGCTGGGATGTGTCGGCTTTTGCTTTTGTTGTGTGTGGTTTTTTTTTTTAATCTGCAACACCTTTTCGAGTTTTTGAGAGTGTGCCCACAATCAGTGAGATCCTAAGCGTTCCAGCCACATCCCCCACACAGTTCCTGACCTCCTGTAACTGAATGGCATTCTGGGAGCTCAGCATTTTTGTTTCCCTAGTTCCCCATTATCTGCATCGAGGCTCTGTTAGAAACATCCCAGAAATGTTCCGGTCTCTTTCGAGTTCTCTGCATTCGCTCAACGATTCATTCCCTGTTTTAGTCATCTGCGCCATCTTAATGGCATTTCCAAGTAACAGGGAATCAAGAGTCCTGTGGGAGCTGAAAGTGCCGGCTGAAGGGAACTGAGCTGCCAAGCAACAATCCCTTCTGATTTCCTTAAGCTTTGGCGTCGATTTTACTCCACTAATAAAAACACAAGCCTGGAAACTGGAGTCATGGCTCAGCAGTTAAGAGCACTTGCTGCTCTTCCAGAGGACCAGCGTTTAAATCCCAGTTCCTTCATGGCAGCTCACAACTATCTGTAAATCCAGTTTCAGAGAATCTAACACCCTCTTCTGGCTTCCTCAGGCACCAGGCACACAGATATTGCACAGGCATACATGCATGAAAAACAGCCATACACACACACACACAAGCACATTTATCTGTCATGGGACAGAGTCAAGAAACCCATTGGCTTTACCAGAAAAAAATTAAAACCTCTGAAGAAGTGTCTGGGCCACAGAAACCTTCATTTGTCCCCTTTGGATCTAAACAAAAACCTATGCCAATGCCTTCAGAAGAACCTACAGAAAGGCTTGCTGAAGATAGGGCCAATGTTGAGAGTGATGAATTTGGAACTTCTGCCATCTGCCCAGAGGAATAAATCACTCTTCTGGACACTCTGGCACCCCTCAAGACCCCTTGAGCTACAGTGCTTCTCAGAGAGCACAAGGAAATGGAATCCTTCAAGCTGGCCCCGCATTCTGCCATTTTTTCCCCTTTTCTAGCCCTTATTTTCTTTCTGACTGAATATATCTCTATTCTAAATCACTATCAATAATTTCTTTTTTTTAAAACTACTATATCTGACTGACCCCACAACCCTTGATAAAAAATATTCAACTCTGCATTTCAGTAGTAATAACAGTACTGGCCTTTACAACACTCTTTTCTCTGGAGTTCCAGAAATAGATGTAACCCCAAGTCCCCAACGTCAGTGTACTGTCTGCCGCGGGAGGCACATGGCCCATGACACAGAATGAGTGCCAAGGCAAAGCCCGATGTTCTGAGGCTCAGCTATGAGCAGCCTTTGCTCCCTATGTTGGAGAGGCGAAGCTTTTTCTTTGTGAATGCCTAGCCCTACTTCTGACTCAAGAATAGCCTGTTATACTCCACACTTAAATCAGTCTTGTGCATAGCAATTTATCTGTCTGGTGCTTAATGGACTCATAGGGAAAACAATCCTTCGCCACAGCCTTTGGCACCTGAATCGCTGAGTTAGTATATACTAATTAATCAAAGGACTTTGTGATTTTATTATATGTTCATTTATTTAGCATTAAAAGTGATGGCATTTTCACACTAAACTTCGTGGTTATTAACTCCCCTGCCCCACTGCCCTCCATTGTTCCCCAGCACAACCCACTCATGTTAGACCCCCCTAAGTGAAGTGTCACGTTTTCCTTACCAACTCATCTGCTTAAGGGCACCACATTTCGTTGTTTCTTAGCTGCTGGGGATGGTGTGGCAGTAAATAGAGATATCTTCTGCTTTCCTTAACACCTTTTATCTTCAAAACAATCGCTGGCATTTAGGCAATCCTTTCTTATATCTTTGGCCAGTCCCTCTCATCCCTCTCACACATACATACACAGCATACTCATTCAATTATCAAATTTTAAACATCCACTATTGTGTGTGCTATTATTATAAAATTATTAGAGAGTGAATAAGCTGGAGCCCACACAGAGAAGACAGGTGAGTGAAATATGTAACGGATGCTAAACTGAAAGGAACCTAGCAAGGCAGTAAGCTCCTGTATGATAGATTAACCTAGGCCAAGTCGGATAGGGGAGAAAAAGAGTGCTTTTGCTAGGACTCCGGTGGAAGGCGGGGCTAATGAAGGCATCCGTAGGGGGTGTGAGGAGGAGGCAGTGCAGGAAAACCGAGCAAGCTTGTCCCGGAAGTGAGAGGGAGCGTTCCAGATCCACAGACCCACCGACATGAAGCACGGTAGAGCCACAGTGCAGACCCCTTGAACAGAGTGAAGAGTTGGGTCCAGGGAAGCAATTGAAAGCGGGGTGGCGTTGGAGATAGACTGCTTTATCAGGAAGGTGGAAGCCGTGCTGATGGAGAAACTGAGATCAAAGACCACCAGAAGCTGGTTCTGAACAGAGATCGAATCCAGACGTGGGTTAGGGTGCTTGGAACTCTGTGAGAAAACCACACCAGAGCAGGCAGAATGGGGAGGAGTCGGCTGTGAAGTGCACGAGGGTGGGGAGAAGTTTCTGAAATGAGGAAGTTTCTGGATAAAAGAGGGTAGCAGCATCAGATGTGGAAGGAGCTTGGAAAACAGGAAGAAATCACACAAGGCCGCTGTAGAGAAGAACCAGGCACCTGAGGCAGAGCCACGTTCCTGCGTGCTCATCCCCAGGGCCTGCATTTGCTGCAGCCTTGTAAGCTAATACTTCTCGAGCACGAGCACTGGCGGCCTCCTACCCTAGCTAGCTTTATACCACTAACCATATGGCGCTCTTAGTGTTCAGAAACACCATACGCTCGTCCCCCACCTTCAAACGTCATATGCTTCAATACCAGCTTCCTGTGGCGGAAGGAGAGTCCCCAGATCTTTATATCACTGGCTCCTTTTTGTCACTCAGGACCCCTCCCCAAGGCCACCTCCCTGAGAGGCCTTTCCTGGCCACCCTATAGCTGTGTTATTTTCATTTTGTGGGGTAACTACATTTGCTTCTTTTCTGCTTAATACCTGCTTTCTGCTGTCACCCACCCCTGTAGTACAAGCTTGGTGAAACAACTTGTTTTATTCATTATAGAATCGCTAACACCTTGAGCTGAACCTAGCATATAAATACTACATCAATATTTATTGAATCATAAATTAATCAATAAATACTGGAGTATGTCAATAAGTAATGAACACATAGGCACAGTGGGGAATTTTTTACCTTCATGTAATATAGATGCCTAAATTAAAATATTGCCTCATTTTTCCCCTTTCCTCCTTCCAACCCCAACCATGGACCTTCTTGCTCCCTCATTCTGTGTGTGTGTGTGTGTGTGTGTATGTGTGTGTGTGTGTGTATGTGTGTTCAATATATAAACGTGATTATACATATACGATTTGGGGGCTGACATTTGGTAGTAGATAAAGACTTAGGGGCTCATCCCTGGGAAGGACTCTTCCTCCGTCTCTCCACGTTCCTTAAATGCCTGTAGTTCCTTGACTACATGTTGAACCTTATGATGTTTAGGCAGCCATATGTCGATGTATCATGAGTACAGCCTTCCTGTTATTTCTACGAGATACGATCTCCCAGCAGCTTATATGCTTTCCACCCACGCTCCCCTGCTTCTCCCTGATCCTTAGATGCAGGAGTTGCATTGTAGGTGTATCCACTGGGGCTGACTACTCCACAATCACTTCTCTGCATTTTTTTTTTTTACAGATTGCTGAAGGCCTCTGAAGCCTGGAGTTTCACCTTCTAGAAACTGGAACAATGTGGACACCAAAAGATACTTAACAGGGGAGCAGATGGATACATGACAGTTACTTGCAGACACATCCAATCCTGTGAAATACTATGTAGCTTCCATTTGGATATCAGCTTTGGACCATTCATCTCTTAAACTCTTAGAGTGTACTACCCGGTTCAATGACTGCAAAGTAAGGGACTGTCTTAGTTAGGGTTTTATTGCTGTGAAGAGTCACCCTGACTAAGACAACTCTTACAAAGGAAAACATTTAATTGGGGCTGGGTTACAATTTCAGAGGTTCAGTCTGTTATCATGTTGGGAAGCACGGCAGCCTACAGGCAGACATAGTGATAGAGAGGGAGCTGAGAGGTCTACATCTTGACCTGCAAGCAGCAGAAGGGTACTATGTGCCATGCTGGCTGTAGCTTGAGCACAGGAGACCTCAAACTCACCCCCACAGTAACACACTTCCTCCAACAAGGCCATATCTCCTAAAACTGCCACTCCCTGTGGGCCAAGCATTTAAACACATGAATCTGTTGGAGCCACACCTATTCAATATATTATGGAATTTTATTATGTAATTTCTTCCTTTTTGTGGGGTTAAATTCGGGAATTGTCAGAGTGCATCACTATTCACTTTCCGTAACTTTTTGTTACTTTCTTACCCTATTCCAACCCTGAGGTAGGCCACAGGATTTCTGTCAACCAATAGCCTATGCTCAGACATGATGCATGTCATGAAAGACCTCAGCTTTAATCATGATGGCAAAACTGATGCCGCACTTCTGGTCCACACTGAGTCAGTTCTGGAGTCTACAATATCCACATATGGATGAGACCCACTGTCATCCAGCAGCCAGAATTAAAGCAATAGCCAATCAGAGAGGTAAGTAACACTTGCAGATAGCAAATACTTCCTGGAATAAGTTGCTGGAATGTAAGGGCTATTAATTTGGGAAATGTCCATTGACTCTAGTACTCCCAGAGGACACTGAATACTCTGAGATGGGAGCAAAGATGTACAGACCATATGGCAAGCCTCTCACAGACAGACTCTATATCCACATCTTCTGTGAGAGACAGTCCTGTGGCTTTTACTTCCCCTGGTGGAATGTGCCCACTAGAAAATGAGTGAATGAAATTTTCATGAATATATTTTCATTATTAAATGGCATTCCATTGGAATCCACTATTCTGAACCCTGATAGAGCTCCCGTGACCTAAGCAGAGCCACTTAATGTTTGACCTCCACTCACGCCTACTTTAAATGCTTTCATTTAAACATAAAGGAACATTAAAATTATATTGATAATGATAAAATAGTCAATTTTTGTTTATTTTACAATTCTATATAGATTTGATAAATCCATGAAATGTTATGTCTAAAAAACAGTAGGTGAAAAAAAGGGAACTCTGATGTATTCTTCACTCTTGCTTAATTAAGATTATTGCCTCAAGAAAGACAGTATAAATATGTGTATTTAAAAGTTTATTGTTGCTGGCTAGAGTTATATATCCTTGCTGTGAAAAGTCATAATGTGGATATCAAAATTTAAATGAAATATGAGACAGTATATTAAGAGAAAGGTTTTAATTAGCATGGAAGCAACCTAGCCATGCATACTCATGGTGTTAAGCAGCTCTTCCAATTATGGACAGTAGATATCCTAAGTGCTGTCATCTCAAAACAATGGCAAGCATATATTCATTACTATAATGATAGAAACAGAAAAAATGGTTTAAAATTACTTTGCTATGACTCACAGCTAATATTGGAAGAGAAATGACATTTTGAGAAATAACAAGGTAGTTACCATCCAACTCAATATACATGTATATAAGACAGCCTGCAGAGCATAACAATACCTAACTGAGGAAACATATACATTATCTCTAACTTACTGATAAATAAAAAGGCTTGGTTCTGGTCAACAGGGCAACTTTGGGCACGAACTCGACGGACAGTCCCATGGTCCCCAGAGGACTCTCCATGCCACAGGTGCCCTAGCACACCCAGGATCTTAGGAACACTGAGGAGAGGTGGCCTCCAGAGAGGGCTCTTACCCTAGGACTCAGGTGAGAGAGCCATCTTGTATCCCAGGTCTCTTAGAGACCAGTCTACGCATGTGGGCCACAGAAGCAACAGAGCTTCTTGGACAGAGTCCCTTCGGGCCATCATCCTCAGCCAGGAGGCAGAGCTGAGACCCAGACCCCTGGGCACCTTCCCTGCAAGAGGAGAGGGTGGCCGCAGAGAGTGCTCTGACCACTGGGACTCAGGAGAGAGTTGGACTCCCAGGAGTGCTGACAGAGGCTAACAGAATCACAGGTGGAACAAGCTCCAGCCAGAGACAGCTGAAACATCTAACACCAGAGATTACCAGATGGCTAAAGGCAAACTTAAGAATCTTAATAACAGAAACCAAGACCACTCGGCATTGTCAGAACCCAGTACTCCCACCACAGCAAGTCTTGGATACCCCAACACACCTGAAAAACAAGATTCCGATTTAAAATCATATCACATGATGCTGGTAGGGGATTTTAAGAACAGCATTAATAACTCACTTAAAGAAATACAGGAGAACACTGCTAACCAGGTAGAAGTCTTAAAGAGAAAACACAAAATCCCTTAAAGAATTACAAGAGAACACAACCAAACAGGTGATGGAATTGAATAAAACCACTCAAGATCTAAAAATGGAAAGATAAACAATAAAGAAAACCCAAAGGAAGACAACTCTGGAGATAGAAACCCTAGGAAAGAAATCTGGAACCATAGATGCAAGCATCAGCAACAGAATACAAGAGATGGAAGAGAGAATCTCAGATGCAGAAGATTCCATAGAGAAGATGGACACAACAATCAAAGAAAATGCAAAATGCAAAAAGATCCTAACTGAAAACATCCAGGAAATTCAGAACACAATGAGAAGATCAAACCTAAGGATAATAGGAGTAGATGAAAATGAAGATTCTTAAAGGGGCAGTAAATATCTTCAACAAAATTAAAGAAGAAAACTTCCCTAACTTAAAGAAAGAGATGCCCGTGAGCATACAAGAAGCCTACAGAACTCCAAACAGACTGGACCAGAAAAGAAATTCCTCCCAAGACATAATAATCAGAACACCAAATGCACTAAATAAAGATAGAATATTAAAAGCAGTAAGGGAAAAAAGTTAAGTGACATATAAAGTCAGACCTATTAGAATTACACCAGACTTCTCACCACGGACTATGAAAGCCAGAAGATCCTGGACAGATGTTACACAGACCCTAAAAGAACACAGATGCCAACCCAGGCTACTATACCAAGCAAAACTCTCAATTACCATAGATGGAGAAACCAAAGTATTCCATGACAAAACCAAATTCACACAATATCTTCCCATGAATCCAGCCTTTCAAAGAATAATAAAGGGAAAACTCCAACACAAGGAGGGAAATTATGCCCTAGAAAAATCAAGAAAGTAATCCTCCAACAAACCTAAAAGAAGGTAACTGCAAGAACAGAATCCCAACTCTAACAACAACAAAAATAAATAAATAAATAAATAAAACAGGGAGCAACAATTACTTTTCCTTAATATCTCTTAATATCAATGGACTCAATTCCCTAATAAAAAGACAGGCTAACAAACTGGCTACATAAACAGGACCAACATTTTGCTGCATACAGGAAACCCACCTCAGGGACAAGGACAGACACTACCTCAGAGTAAAAGGCTGGAAAACAATTTTCCAAGCAAAAAGTCCAAAGAAAAAAGCTGGAGTAGCCATTCTAATGTCGAACAAAATCAACTTCCAGCCCAAAGTTATCAAAAAAAGACAAGAAGGGACACTTCATACTCATCACAGGTAAAATCTTCCAAGATGAACTGACAGTTCGGAATAGCTATGCTCCAAATGCAAGGGCATCCACACTCATTAAGGAAACTATAGTAAAGCTCAAAGCACACATTATATTTCACAATAAGAGTGAGAAACTTCAACACCCCATTTTCACAAATGGACAGATTCTGGAAACAGAAACTAAACACAGACACATGGACACTAACAGAAGTTATGAAACAAATGGATTTAACAGATATCTACATAACATTTTATCCTAAAACAAAAGGATATACCTACTTCTCAGCACCTTATGGTACCTTCTCCAAAACTGACCATATAATTTGTCAAAAAACAGGCTTCAACAGATACAAAAATATTGAAATTATCTCATGCAAACTATCAGATCACCATGGAATAAGGCTGATCTTCAATAACAACATAAATAATAGAAATCCAACATTCACATGGAAGCTGAACAACACTCTACTCAATGATAACTTGGTCAATGAAGAAATAACGAAAGAAATTAAAGACTTTTACTGTTTAATGAAAATGAAGCCACAACACACCCAAACTTATGAGACACAATGAAAGCAGTCCTAAGAGGAAAACTCATAGCTCTGAGTGCCCCAAAAAGAAACTAAAGAGAGCACACACTAGCAGCTTGACAACACATCTAAATGCTCTAGAACAAAAGGAAACAAATTCACCCAAGAGGAGTAGAAGGCAGGAAATAATCAAACTCAGGGCTGAAGTCAACCAAGTGGAAACAAAAAGAACCATACAAAGAATCAACCACACCAGGAGATGGTTCTTTGAGAAAATCAACAAGATAGATAAACCCTTAGCCAGACTAACTAAAGGGAACAGGGACAGTATCCTAATTTTAAAAAATCAGAAATGAAAAGGAAGACATAACAAAAGAACCTGAGGAAATCCAAAACACCATCAGATCCTTCTACAAAAGGCTATACTCAACACAACTGGAGAACCTGGATGAAATGAACAATTTTCTAAACAGATACCAGGTACAAAAGTTAAATCAGGATCAGATTAACAATCTGAATAGTCCCATATCCCCTAAAGAAATAGAAGCAATCATTAATAGTCTCCCAACTAAAAAGATCTCAGGACCAGATGGTTTTAGTGCAGAGTTCTATCAGACCTTCAAAGAAGACCTAATTCCAGTTCTCCTCAAACTATTCCACGAAATAAAAACAGAAGGTACTCTACCCAATTCATTCTATGAAGCCACAATTACTCTGATAGTAAACCACATAAAGACATAAGGAAGAAAAAGAATTTAAGACCAATTTCCTTTACGAATATTGAAGCAAAAATATTCAATAAAATTCTCACAAACTGAATCCAAGAACACATCAAAACAATCATCCATCATGATCAAGTAGGCTTCATCCCAGGGATGCAGGGATGGTTTAATATACAGAAATCCATCAACGTAATCCATTACATAAACAAACTCAAAGACAAAAACCACATTAGATGCTGAGAAAGCATTTAATAAATCCAACACCCATTCATGATAAAAGTCTTGGAAAGATCAGAAATTCAAGGCCCATACCTAAACATAATAAAAGCAATCTACAGCAAACCAGTAGCCAACATCAAACTAAATGGAGAGAAACTTGAAGCAATCCCACTAAACTCAGGGACTAGACAAGGCTGTCCACTTTCTCCCTACCTATTCAATGTAGTACTTGAAGTCCCAGCCAGAACAATTAGACAACAAAAGGAGATCAAGGGGATACAAATTGGGAAGAAAGAAATCAAAATATCACTATTTGCAGATGATATGATAGTATATATAAGTGACCCTAAAAATTCCACCAGAAACCATAAACCTGATAAACTGCTTCGGTGCAGTAGCTCGATATAAAATTAACTCAAACAAATCAGTGGCCTTTCTCTACACAAAACATAAACAGGCTGAGAAAGAAATTAGGGAAACAACACCCTTAACAATAGTCACAAATAATATAAAATACCTTGGTGTGACTCTAACTAAAGAAGTAAAGACCTGTATGATAAGAACTTCAAGTCTCCGAAGAAAGAAATTAAAGAAGATCCCAGAAGACAGAAAGATCTCTCATGCTCATGGACTGGCAGGATTAATATAGTAAAAATGGCTATCTTGCCAAAAGCAATCTACAGATTCAATACAATCCCCATCAAAATTCCAACTCAATTTTTCACAGAGTTAGAAAGGGAAATTTGCAAATTCATCTGGAATAACAAAAAAAACCTAGGATAGCAAAAACTATTCTCAACAATAAAAGAACCTCTGGTGGAATCACCATGCCTGACCTCAAGCTGTACTACAGAGCAATTGTGATTTAAAAAAAAAAAAAAAAACTGAGGAATACCGAATGGCAGAGAAGCACTTGAAAAAATGTTCAACATCCTTAATCATCAGGGAAATGCAAATCAAAACAACGCTGAGATTCCACCTCACACCAGTCAGAATGGCTAAGATCAAAAATTCAGGTGACAGCAGATGCTGGCGAGGATGTGGAGAAAGAGGAACACTCCTCCATTGTTGGTGGGAGTGCAGGCTTGTACAACCACTCTGGAAATCAGTCTGGCGGTTCCTCAGAAAACTGGACATAGTACTACCGGAGGATCCAGCAATACCTCTCCTGGGCATATATCCAGAAGATGCCCCAACAGGTAAGAAGGACACATGCTCCACTATGTTCATAGCAGCCTTATTTATAATAGCCAGAAGCTGGAAAGAACCTAGATGCCCCTCAACAGAGGAATGGATACAGAAAATGTGGTACATCTACACAATGGAGTACTACTCAGCTATTAAAAAGAATGAATTTATGAAATTCCTAGCCAAATGGATGGACCTGGAGGGCATCATCCTGAGTGAGGTAACACATTCACAAAGAAACTCACACAATATGTATTCACTGATAAGTGGATATTAGCCTCAAACCTAGGATACCCAAGATATAAGATATAATTTCCTAAACACATGAAACTCAAGGAGAATGAAGACTGAAGTGTGGACACTATGCCCCTCCTTAGATTTGGGAACAAAACACCCATGGAAGGAGTTACAGAGACGGAGTTTGGAGCTGAGATGAAAGGATGGACCATGTAGAGACTGCCATAGCCAGGGATCCACCCCATAATCAGCATCCAAACGCTGACACCATTGCATACACTAGCAAGATTTTATTGAAAGGACGCAGATGTAGCTGTCTCTTGTGAGACTATGCCGGGGCCCAGCAAACACAGAAGTGGATGCTCACAGTCAGCTAATGGATGGATCATAGGGCTCCCAATGGAGGAGCTAGAGAAAGTAGCCAAGGAGCTAAAGGGATCTGCAACCCTATAGGTGGAACAACATTATGAGCTAACCAGTACCCCGGAGCTCTTGACTCTAGCTGCATATATATCAAAAGATGGCCTAGTCGGCCATCACTGGAAAGAGAGGCCCATTGGACTTGCAAACTTTATATGCCCCAGTACAGGGGAATACCAGGGCCAAAAAGGGGGAGTGGGTGGGCAGGGGAGTGGGGGTGGGTGGATATGGGGGACTTTTGGTATAGCATTGGAAATGTAAATGAGTTAAATACCTAATAAAAAATGGAAAAAAAATTGCATGGTACTGGTATAGCGACAGACAGGTAGATCAATGGAATAGAATTGAAGACCTAGAAATGCACCCTCACACCTATGGTCACTTGACCTTTGACAAAGGAGCTAAAACCATCCAGTGGAAAAAAGACAGCATTTTCAACAAATGGTGCTGGCTCAACTGGCAGTTATCATGTAGAAGAATGTGAATTGATCCATTCTTATCTCCTTGTACAAAGCTCAAGTCTAAGTGGATCAAAGAACTCCACATAAAACCAGAGACACTGAAACTTATAGAGGAGAAAGTGGGGAAAAGCCTCAAAGATATGTGCACAGGGGAAAAATTCCTAAGCAGAACATCAATGGCTTGTGCTGTAAGACAATTGACAAATGGGACCTCATAAAATTGCAAAGCTTCTGTAAGGCAAAAGACACTGTCAATAAGACAAAAAGGCCACCAATAGATTGGGAAAGGATCTTTACCAATCCTAAATCTGATAGGGAACTAATATCCAATATATACAATGAACTCAAGAAGCTGCACTCTAGAAAATCAAATAACCCCATTAAAAAAATGGGATAAAGAGCTAAACAAAGAATTCTCAACTGAGGAATACCGACTGTCTGAGAAGCACCTGAAAAAAATGTTCAACATCCTTAATCATCAGGGAAATGCAAATCAAAATAACCCTGAGGTTCCACCTCACACCACTCAGAATGGCTAAGATCAAAATTTCAGGTGACAGCAGATGCTGGCAAGGTTGTGTAGGAAGAGGAACACTCCTCCATTGCTGGTGGGATTGCAAGATGGTACAACCACTCTGGAAATTAGTCTGACAGTTCCTCAGAAAATTGGACATTGTACTACCGGAGGATCCCGCAATACCTATCCTGGACATATACCCAGAAGATGTTCATAGCAGCCTTATTTATAATAGCCAGAAGCTGGAAAGAACCCAGGTGTCCCTCAACAGAGGAATGGATACAGAAAATGTGGTACATTTATACAATGGAGTACTATTACTCAGCTATTAAAAACAATAAATTTATGAAATTCTTAGGCAAATGGATGGATCTGGAGGATATCATCCTGAGTGAGGTAACCCAATCACAAAAGAACACACATGATATGCACTCACTGATAAGTTGATATTAGCCCAGAAACCTAGAATACCCAAGATACAATTTGCAAAACACATGAAACTCAAGAAGAAGGAAGACCAAAGTGTGGATACTTCACTACTTCTAAGAATGGGGAACAAAATACCTATGGAAGGAGTTACAGAGACAAAGTTCTGAGCTGAGACAGAAGGATGGACCATCCAGAGACTGCTCCACCCATAAGCAACCACCAATCGCAGACACAATTGCATATGCCAGCAAGATTTTGCTGACAAGACCGTGATAATTGTCTTTTCAGGCTATGCCAATGCCTGGAAAACACAGAAGTGGATGCTCACAGTTATCTATTGGATGGAAAACAGGGCCCCCAATGAAGGAGATAGAGAAAGTACCCAAGGAACTAAAGGTGTCTGAAACCCTATAGGAGGAACAACAATGTGAACTAACCAGTACCCCCCAGAGCTGTGTCTCTAGCTGCATATGTAGCAGAGGATGAGCTAGTAGGCCATCAATAGGAGGAGAGGCCCTTGGTCTTGTGAAGATTATATGCCCCAGGACAGGAGAATGGCAGGGCCAGGAAGTGGGAGTGTGTGGGATGGGGAGCAGGGCAGGGGGAGGGATTAGGGGTCTTTCAGGATAGCATTTGAAATGTAAATGTAGAAAATATCTGATAAAAAAATAAAATAAAAAGGCTTGAGAAGATTAAGAAACTTTAATGCTCTACCTAGTTTCCCAGAAAGACTACTCTGATTTTGAAACTATGATAGTAAGTATAAATTATAGTGAAGACCAATATTCAATGTTATCTTGACTACTTTGAAATTATACCTACTATATTATAGCCCATACCTCTAGGTTTTATAATATATCACATTCTCCAAGGCTCATTAAGTAGCATAGAATATTATGTAGTGGATAAGTGATAGTCTTTAAGTGATGACCCTAGTTGGACATTCAAAATGCAGGTCTCCTCCCCTTACTGCCACCGTAACTCAGTGCTCCTGAAAGAAGAGGAAATACAGGAGAAAATAGTTATGTACTGTACTAGCTAGTTTTGTGTCAACTTGACACAGCTGGAGTTACCACAGAGAAAAGAGCTTCAGTTGAGGAAATGCCTCCATGAGATCCAGCTGTAAGGCATTTTCTCAATTAGTGATCAAGGGGAAAAGGTCCCTTGTGGGTGGGATCATCTCTGGACTGGAAGTCTTGGGTTCTATAAGAGAGCAGGCTGAGCAAGCCAGGGGAGGCAAGCCAGTAAAGAACATCCCTCCGTGGCCTCTGCATCAGCTCCTGCTTCCTGACCTGCTTGAGTTCCAGTCCTGACTTCCTTTGGTGATGAACAGCAACATGGAAGTGTAAGCCAAATAAACCCTTTCCTCCCCAACTTGCTTCTTGGTCATGATGTTTGTGCAGGATTAGAAACCCTGACTAAGACATGTACCTATATCCTTAACTGCATGCTGTAAACATCAGTGTGCACAGCCAATACCGCTTTACTAATGCAACATTTAGGATGTTAGAAAAAAAACCTGACAGGAAAAAAAAAGAATGCTTAGTGAATATAGACTCACTGGCAGGTATTCGTTATCAATAGAGAGAAGGAAATTAGCACTGAATTCAGCTACTCAGATTATAAATTCTGTAGTTGCCGGTGGAAAAAGAATTGACAAGCCAACTTGGAAAAGCTGACCCTTTGTGGAATGGATGGAACTCAGAGCAACACCAAAGCAGCAACCCACCAATCAGAGCGCAATTTCTCCACAAAACCACAGCTTGCCCAAAGGGGTGGACCCACTGCAATAACGCATTTAGACTCTTGGAATTGGTCACAGAGTCACTGAGTTGCGCTTCAGCAAGATTCATACACCTGTCAATCATATGCCAGGATCTCCCACGTAATCCAATGTGAAGTCCCAGGGCACTGTGATCATATCATGGGAGAGTCGGACTTTAGAGTTATGGTGACCTGGATTCACTAAGTCTTAGTGAAAACTTGGCTCTTTTTTTCCCCCTATAAATTATTATAAATTAGAAAGATGCCTGGCACTTAGGAATTTGGAGATTACAATTGTGTGTGGTGTTTGTCATCTGATGTACTGGGAAGACGTACTATCAACAGGACATTGACTCCTGGGCAGGTACACAGTGAGACATGTAACAAGAAAGTTGGTCAAGCAAGAACAAAAGAGAGCAGGAAAGTTTTCGACAGGAAGCGACCACAAAAGTAGACTTTCATGTGCAAACTGCTGACGAAGAACAGTTTCCACCCCGATGCCCCAGGCCAGGTGCCTCCAGAGCAGCACGGGGACTGGAAAGATGGGGAGACAAGATAGCCGCATGCTCAGTAAATCAGGTCTGACACACAGCTAGGGCAGCTGGCAGCAGAAGCGGTCCTTGCAGAAAATTATGTCACAGAAAGTATTAATCATACTGTGGTGTCTTCCATCATCACCCGACCCAGTGTGCCTAACAGCATCGTGGGGCCATCAACTTGGAACACCAAAGATAATAACACAAAAAAATGTCCCGTGGACCCATTCTGAATAAAGGTGAGGAAGATACTCCTCGAGTTATGAGCAATCGCACATAGATCTAGAAGAGAGGAGAAAGGACTTACTGACCAGGAGAATCTGATTAGAGGAAGATATTTGAAGGAGTATTCGGAAGCAGGCACATGGGAATGGCAGTTTCCCTCTGAGAAGTGTTTTTACATGCCTGCCCAGGGAGTCTCAGGATGCATGTAATTTACCTGCATTTTCAAATATATTTTTAGGCACTTTTTTTAAGTCCTTGGGTGTTTTATGTCCACACAACTAAGGACTCCTTCGTAGAAAGACATCCAGACTTTGAATCATATCAAGATTTCAAGGCCAGCTACACAACAGACACCAAGAGCATAATAATGCAGAATCCAGTGTAAGCTTGCATCTGTGCGGTGCGGCTCGGGAGGAGAAAGTGCAGCCGAAGCCAGGTCAGGGCTCTTTCAGTCACAAGTACAGCCTCCTCCTGAATTCTTGCAGCACAGGAGGAGAGAAGTTCTAATGAAATCCCAAGAGCCCACTCTCCCCAGAGCATGCACTGCGAACTGTGGTTGAAGAAACTTGTGTATCTGAGACTCCTCCCTGCCCCCTTCCATTTTTACAGTCTGTTTTCATTTGTCTATGAAAGATGGTGGTGGCTGCAGGGAAGGGGCTCACTCGCTCGCTCGCCACTGGGAGGAAGTAAAACTACATGCACAGGCACACACACATGTGCATGCATATAAATACATACATGTGGGCATGTGTATAGATGTATATGCACATACCCACATAAATGTACATATTTATGTGAGCAGGTGTATACTATATCTATTAGTCTACCTATACTCATGCATCAGATGCTTGAATAAATGTGTGCTCATCAAATATCCATTTACTTCTATATACTCATTCCTCTTTATACGCAGGCATGAGCACATGCATATGATAAATAACTTGACTTAGAACTACTTTGTACATTTTGTGCACATCCACTCAATTTGAGGAGAGCAGATGGACTCTGCACATGAGAATAAATGCATGATAAGTACTCTCCCATGACCAAAATAGCATGTTCACAGGAGGTAAGCAGGAAAAAAAAAGCAGATTTAAACTCAGAAAGCAATGTAACTTCAAGCACCTTGATTTCCTCGGTCTCCTGTAATAGAGGCATACAATCTTGTGTTGAGCAATTACCTCCCAAAAAATGACAAGCAGTGTATGTGTTTGTGGGTTTATCCACCCAGATACTTGATATACTAACATGGAAAAAAGTAAATATATATATATGTATTTATATCTCTATTTACATATATCTGCAAATATACATGTATATGTAAATAAATGTGTGTATATTATATGTGTATATACATATACGCATATATTCTTATATACATATATGTAAATGTACATATATGTGTATTGTGTATGTTTAAATGTATATGTATGTGTGTAGGTATGTTTGTGTGTATATGTATATGTATATGTATATGTATATGTATATGTATATGTATATGTATATGTATATGTATATGTAGCTAAAACACACCATGGCTAAAATTTATAAGGACACAGAATTTGTTTTTCTAACATTTGGACTATTGGAAACATTTTCTGTCCCTGATGTGTGAGGAAGAGCTGAATTATACAAAAGTCAAAATAGTCCGCACACAGCAGCTGGTGCTTCTGAGCCCACTGTGGCCCTTCAGCTTCAGAACCTGGGGATAAGGCTCCTCTTCGGTAAAACTCAGATGCAGTTGATAAGCGACATAAATAAGAAAACACACTACACAGGTTAAAGAATTCTACTGAATATTGGGAGAAAAGGGGGCCTTTATAACATCATAGAGATGAGTGGGATCAGTATACAGTTATTCCAGTTTCACAGGAAAGACTATCAGGCAACACAGATCGGTCTTCTGTGGTGGAGACTGGCTGACCTCAGGCTATTTCTTCTAAAACACAGTTCCTTGTTTTTATTATTACTTCTTAGGACTGCATAGTGAAAATACCATCCATTTAAGCTACAATCCATGGTGTCCTCAGACCTGTGGTTCCACAATATCACAATGAACTTGTGATAGATTGAACGAAATCATTTTGATGTTTGAAAATGGGGAAAGTAAAACAAATCACAGTTTAGATCATTCATCTGCTGAATTCCCCCATGTCTCTGCTCTGTGCCAGGTTGCTGGGTTTATGTCAGGAGTGAGATCCCTGCCCTTATGCAGCTGGTATTCTCCTGAAGAACGGAGACTAATTTAAAAACAAAAACAAAAACAAAAAAAAAGCAACGGTTATGTAAATGACCATGCAATAGGCAATGGTTATGTAAATGACCACACAATATACAGCTGCTATGCAAATGACCAAACAATACATACAATGGTTATGTAAATGACCATACAGTGTACAACAGTTATGTAAATGACCACACACTATGCAATGGTAATGTAAATTAATATACAATATACAATGGTTATGTGCATGTCACATGAACATAGAAGCAAAACTGTCCAGATGAACAAAGGATACTAATAGGAGTGAGGGGTGAGAAAATTTAGGGGGCACATGGGGAGATGTTCAAAATGCATTATATAATTGTATGATAAAGTCCTTATACATGAATATAACCTACGAAAGGAACTTTTATTTGCCTGATATCATTGTAATCTGGGAAGTTTACTGCTGAATAAGCTCACTCTTTTGTAGTTCTTTCTGAGCTCTGGCTGGCTGGTTCAGCTCAGTTGTTCTGGCTCAAGTTTCTCGCCAAACTGACTGACTCATTCTGGCTTCTCTCAGCTTCTCACTAAAATGCTCTGCTTGGCTTCAAACTTAATTCTGGCAATTTGTTGTGATCTTCAGGCTCCTTCTTGTTCCCTGGCTTCGACTGACTCTGCTGACCTGCCCTGAATTATATGAACTCACAAAGGATCTCAACTCCACTGTACTGCACTCACTGCCTGGACTCCCAACTGACTGATTCCTAATCTCAACTCCACTCATTGGACTGAGGGAACTGACTCTCCTGCACTGCTCTTCAACCGTTAGTGTCCCGAGAGTTGAGCATATCTAATCTTTGACTCATTCTATCAAATCCTTTTCACTTTGTCTGCCCCTCAATTAGAAGTCACTGTTCAGGATTAAAGGTGTCTACTAAGGGTGTGTCTATCTTCCAGCCAGAAGAACTAAAGGTGTATGGCACATTTGCATGCTACTCAGATCACACAGACCTGGAAGGTCTTTGGATATGATCACAGCAGCCATGATGCTGAACTAAAATTCTTCTACAGTAACCCAATAAAATGAGTAGCATGCAATGAAAGTGTCATAAAATATAAGTAGAATAGTAAGATCAGCATAAATGAGAGCAAGAGGGGTGAGGAGATAGAAGACAGGTGTCTGTGTTATTTAACCTCTTATTGGAGCTCAGTCCTTTTAGCTTGCATGATTGAGTGAAAATTTGTTTCTTCTTCTTCTTCTTCTTCTTCTTCTTCTTCTTCTTCTTCTTCTTCTTCTTCTTCTTCTTCTTCTTCTTCTTCTTCTTTTTCTTCTTCCCTACTACTTTTTCTTCTCCTTCTTCTTCTACTACTACTACTTCTACTTCTTCTACTGCTACTTCTTCTTCTAATTCTCCTTCTACTTCTACTTCTTATTCTTCTTCTTTCTTCTACTTCTTCTTCTTCTTTCTTCTTCTTCTTTTTCATTTTCTTCTTCTGTTTTTCAAGACATAGTTTATTTAGGCATTCACTGGTCGATGGGCATTGAGGTTGAGGATTTGCATAATGACATGACTGTTGTCAACAACAATATTAATGTATTTCAGAACAAAGAGTCTTAACACATAGAAATGATAAATGTTGAGGTGGTATGGATGCAGAATACACTCATTTGAGTTTTACATATATGTATATAAATATATATATATATTTATATAAATATATATATATGTATGTATATGTGTGTATACATACATATACATATACATATATATACATATATATAGGAACTAACATGTTGTACCCCATAAATATGTATAGATACTACATGCTATCTTTAAAATTTCAAAAAATAACCTAAAAATGTAAACAGATAGCTAAAGAGGACCTCTCAAGACATAATCTTTTGAAGAAGACCCAGGAGATGAGAAAGGCAGCCCAGGGAGCCTGCGAGGACAGTTGTGTCAGGCTGTCAGAAAGTGAAGAAGAGGAAGGCTGGGAAAGGCTGGCTGTAGAGTGTTAAAAGTGCTTTTCCCAGTGGTTCACAGAGTTCAGAATAAGGAGAGTGGCATCCTGACTCTGGGACACAAAGGCAAAGTCTGGGAGCACAGGAGAAATGTATTTGGGGGTTGGGGGGGGAGGGAAATCACTAAAACTCACAGATTCAGATATCTGAGATAACAAGAGTAAAGACTGCATTTCAGGGCTCCGGTGAGTTTTATGGTTAATATCTAGGAATGATGGCTCTATCTTGATAAGAAAAGGAAAATGTAATCATTGAAGACTTTGTCAAATTATTTCTGAATGTAGCAAAATATACAAAACATAAATTTACCTTTTATTCATTTTCATGTGCGAGTATAGTGTACATATGTGTATGCCTGTTTCCACATGTGGGGTGCACATTGGACGTGGTACATATTCCCACACATATGTGCTCATGAGCCTATAGAGGTTGATGGCAGCAGTCATCCTCAGTCAATCACGCTACCACATCATTCGGGGAGGCAGGGTTTCTCCAGGGAGGCAGGGTCTCTCCATCAAACCCTAAGCTCGCCTGCGTAACTGGTCTCCCTAGCCAGCTTGCTTTGTGGTTCCCTGTCTCTGCATTCTCAGACTGGAAATAGTGGTGAAACTCGACGTTCTCCTGACATTTATTTACAAGGTGCAGGGGGTCCAAACGCATGATTCTCAACACTTTAATCATTTTACCATCTTCTTAGCTTCAAATATTCTATTTTAACCATGTTTGTACATATTCAAATGCTTGTAGGCTTCACTGCCGCCCATTTCCAGAACTTAAAGTACAAAAGTACATTAAAAAACAAGACCCCCTTTTCTTCCTTCCATCTCACCCTGGCAACCACCAATCTCCTTGAATTGTGTGTGTGTGTGAGAGAGAGAGAGAGAGAGATGTGTGATGTGTAAGTGTGTGTGCATAAGCATACACACGTGTGTGCTTGTGTTTATGAATACACATGCATACCTATGCAGAAATGTAGGGTCTAGAGGACAGGTTTCAGTCTAAACTTTTCTACCTTGTTTGCGGCAGACTATCTTTGCCACTGTGTGGCCAGGATAGCTGGAGATCCTCCTGCCTCAGCCACTTATCTAGGATTATATATATACAGCCACTACTTTATATGATTTCTGGGGGTCCATTCTCAGACTTGTACAGCAAGCCCTTTTACCCATTGTGCCATCTTCCCAGGACAAATTTTAAATGAATATTTTCCTTTTCTTCCAGGGACTGGTAATGGTGATTGAACCTTGGGCTTTATACACACAAGGTGAGAGTCCTGTCACGGAGCTATCCTGTCAGCCCTCTGATCACTCAAAGAATACCCTCTCAGAGGAGAAAGGGGTGGAGGGTATAGACTCTGTGAGCGGGAGGATGGGACAGGGAGTGTATGGGATGTAAAACTAACTGATTAATTAATTAATTAATTTTTTAAAATATAAAATAAAGTATATCTGTAAGCAAAATCGTATAACAATTTATCTTTTATATGTCTGGCTTATCTTGCTCAGCATAATATACTCGGAATCCACCTGTGCTGATGTGTCAGTATTGCCTTCAGAAGGAAAGACTTTTATGATGTGTTCATGGAAGGAGTAATGGAGCCCAAGGTAAAGTCTGGCTGGGCTCAGGAAGCAGAGGTGCCAGGCGAGCACAGTCATACGATCAGGAGTGGGAAGGGATCTGGACGACCTGCCAATGTATTCACAGCAATTTCTTCTGAGACTCACGGAGCAAAGTAAAAACCATCCACAGAATAACTCAAGTCTCTCAGGGTCACCGACACAGAGGTGGAGCCTCATAAAAATCACACACCTCAGGTCGGTGTCTCTCACCAAGCGCGAAGCTACCTCAGACAGCAGCAAAGGTGGAAGGAACATCGACTTAGAGGCTAGGCTTCCCCGGCTCCAGCGCAGCAGTCTGTAATTTCCAGCCTCCTGTTTTCTATTCAATCATTTTCCAAGAAAATGAAGGTTATCAAAATGATTGTTATTATCCACAACATTTGGTAACAGAAAAAGAACAGGGCTGTGTCCTGTGCTCATTGCTAGAGTTGTCAGGAGTCAGGATTTAGGCCCTTCCCTTCGCTTCTTTAATGCAGCCAGGAGGGGTCTACTGACAACAGCTGTCTTCCACAAAGTAGAAATCCTTAATACCCAAATGTTTGGCTTAAGAAAAAAAATTGCAGAAGCCTTTAAGAGGGAATACAATAATTTAGGAGTGGGAGAGTAGGCGGCTGGTGCTTCTCCTAATCTGTGTGCCCTGATTCTTAACTACACAGACATATCTGGCTCATCAGTGCGCCTTTGGAACCAAATTGAGATGATGACTGCTTCTCAATGAAGCGCCTGGAGAATTTTGTTAAGGACCTTATTTGGGTACTCGAACATGGTATATTATATTTGATATCCTGTCTTTTGCGGGTCACAAATAAAACATCGAAGTCTTCTACGTTTCTGTCTGTGTTTGTGTAATGCAAACACGTGCACGTGTGTGCATACATAAAGGAACCAGATGTCAACATCGGGTGTCTTCCTGTTTCATGCTCCACCGTATATAATTTTTAAGACAGGATCTCCTGCTGAACCCAGAGCTCACAGATCTGGCTAGGCTGCCTAGCCGCTGAGCTCCGGGGCACTCGTCTACTTTCCCAGCAGTAAGACACAAGGTGCATGCCGCCGTGCCTGGACTTTTCACGTGGGTCCTAGGGATTGAGCTTACGTCCTCGTGTTTCTGTGGCAAGCCCTTCACCAAAAGGATCCTCTCCCCAGCCCAACTCTATGTCTTTACTCACAACAGGAACTCAAGAGAAGAAAGAGGAAAGTAAGAAGAGACTCTTACAAGCTGTGCTGCCACCTGAAGCAGGTATAACATCAAATGTAGTGGTAATAAAACTAAAATAAAATCAATACTTCTCTTCATTAACATTCTGCTTCACAAACAGAATATTACCCGTGAATGTCTAATTACAGTTTTCCCTCGTGAAGTTCTATTTTGAAACCTCCGTCAGACTGAAATTGAGCCCGCTGATCACATTAGTGAGCAGAGTTATTTTAGGAGTAAAGGATTCTTGTCTTAAATCATTAAGACATTGCCTTTATGGCCCAGAATACTCTTAGCAACTGCTGGAATCAGTGCCCGGAAGTCAAAATGAATTTCAGGGTCCAACATTATTCCAGTTGAAGAGGGCATTTAAAATAGCAGTTTCGGAATGGGTGAATTCCCAGGAAGAGTTCATTTGAAGTGTCTTAGGTGAACAACAGGGCCTTGTCTCAGAATGGGGAACTCAGTCAGCAGCCCTGGGCTGATGCTCTGATACCTCTGCAGCCACCTGACTTAGCAAACATCCCCACACTTCAGTAGTTTCTCACCTAAGGACATCTCTTTTGGCTCATGCAGCACATAAGGCAAGCTAGAATAGGGGAATGTGCTTTAATAACTAGGAATCCCGGGCCTACAAATCATTACTCAGTAAAGATAACCTTATAAAATCATAAAATCATCAAGTAAAAATACTACAATGGCTTACAGTTCAAAAATAAATAGGCTAGAACAAACCATGGCAGAGGCACAGGTTATAAATCAGGGTTCTTTTTAGTCTAGAAAAATAGCTTTAATAGGATTAAGGTTCTAGCCAGCTCTAGCCATTCTAAGGCAGAGGAACCCTCAAGGAGAGTGAAGGTTGAATAGTTTGAGAAGCATGCAGAGTGGCCAAGGAGCTCTAAAGTAGGCACAATCTTGCCTTCCTATGATTCGCCTTGTAAGTATGGCAGCTCTACTAGCAGCTGGCTGGGTTGAGGCAGAGGAAAGCTAGTGAGCCTCAAAAGCTGTCAGTGAACCCCAAAAGCTGCTAGCTATTGAGCTCAAATGAGGCAGAAAAAAATCTTTCTTGCTTAGGGAAAATATGTAGAAAAGTTTTTCCAGTCATTGCTAAGTCTGATAATTGTGCTTGACATTTTAGGAGCATGACTCAATAGCTGAAACATGACAACGGAAACAACCTGCAGTAGGAAATATTTAAATGAGCACACATTCAAAGTCCAACTGCTCCTTTTGTGTGGAAAGACACCTCCAAAGTTTCCCACAGCTGTGAGTTTCTAAAAGTTCTAGGATACACCGTGAATTCTGAGCAGGAACCATCTTTCTAATCTAGGACCAAATATTATAGAAAGTGAAATTGTCACATTCAATTATGTTGAGTAATTTATGGAATGAGATAACGAAGCATTTCTTTACTACATGCAGAGTAACAGTTTAACAGCCCAAATTCAGCCAGTCAGCCCTGAATAAATAATAAATGCACACAAAAACATAACGCTAGTGTTTTTTCTATTAGGTATTTTCCTCATTTACATTTTCAATGCTATCCCAAAACGCTAGTGTTATTACTTTAAGGTGGATGCTATTTTATAAAATTATTTGCTAAAACAATGCTCCATTGCAACTCCATAACACCTGACTAATGTAGTCATTCATTTCTATAACTGTTTATAAAATATCTCTATGGGGTGGGGGAAGGGTAAAAGGTGAGTTACTTTATACAACTGTCTTTGGCTCAAATCTTGGACTAACCAATCTACAGCTATAAAATAATAAAGCCTGAGCTTTAAGCTACTGGGAAATGAATGCTGAAGGGACTTGTCTCACACAACCGCTGCGACAACTAAGATATTCCATATGCAGGACTCGGCTTGGAGCCAATCGTGTACAGGTGCTTAATCATTCTTATTGTTTCCATGTCAGATATTCACTATAAACCATCTTGTTTTCAGGATACTATTGATGTCATTAAGAACAGCCAACGTTTTCTTAATAAATAGTCATTCACCCTCTCTGGTTTCTTGTGCTGTCTTTCTAGCAGGAATCCATAACATTTAATGAATCAATCTATTAATTTTTTCAAATGCACAAACAGCAAAACTTTGGTAATCAAGACAGAAGACTTCTAATAGTTCTTAGAATTGGAGAAGAGACACACATAGTTTTCGCCATCCTCGCAGGAAAGGCTGAAAAATATGAAGACATCAAGAGACAGACTGAAGAAAGGTATTCAGTGGGGAACGGGCTGCGGCTCAAGAACAGGAAGCTGAACTTCCTGTGCTAGCATCCTCAGAAAATCCCAAGTCAGCGGTACACAACAATAACCCAGACCTGGGACAACACCAGGGCAGGTGGATTATGGGGCCTTCCTGACTAGCAGATCTATCCAAAATGGTAAGTTACAGATTCAATGACAGACCCTTTATCAAAATAATAATGATAAATAAATAATAATAATAGTAATATAATAATAGTAAGTATAGAACTTCAACATGTGCACTGTGCAAACACAGTACACACACACAATAACATACCACACACACACACTCACAAACACTGAAAAGAAAAATAAAGGCTGCCATCATCTTCAAATAAAGGAATATATAATATATAACATATAAGCAAAGATTGAGAAGGTAGAAAAGTAGATCATAATAAACGATTCAAATTCAATAATCTAAGAGACAGACACATAACTCTAATTCAAGGGAAGACACTGTTTAGTATTAGTGTGGAGATTCAAAGTAATAGTGACTTAGTAGTCACTAAGAGTCTGACTTAGTAGTCACTCCCGTACATTAATTCAGGAAGAAGAGGCTGTGGATGATCCCTGCAACAATGATGATGCCTGCCTATGTGCCACAGATACACACTGAAGCCCAAACCCAGGGCACTGTGCTCACGGAGCTAAATCCTCAACCTATTGTAATTACGTCTTTCTTGTTATACAATATTTTTAACACACTGTAGCAAGTAGTAGCTCAGGTCTGCAAAACTGTAGGACTTTAGAGGCTGAGATAGAAGAATTACCAAGAATTCAAGAACAGCCTGTATCCCATCAAACAAACAAAACAAAAAAAAAAAATGAAAACCAAAAAACAAGCACATTAAAAGTATTCTTCATACCATGGATGTAGGAACCGTACATTCTAGGTCCTCACAGCGCACAGACAACATGAAGCACAGAGCCTGTAGATTGCAAATATGGAGTGTGTGACTAGGAAAAAAAAAATTAAAGAGGACCAAATGATGTGTCCAAGGCAAAATGGTACCACTAGGACCTTCAATGCAAAGTAGAAACATTGGTACTATTTGGGACAATGGAGAGGATGGGGAATTTGGTCACTGGTCAGTTTGCTGCTGTTCTCACAGAGCACAGAAGTAACAATAACCTTCAGAAATATGTCATCTTGCTGCTAGCATCTACAGGACGTGCTCTAATAAAAGCACAGTCCCAGCTCTTTATGAACGTCCTTTGCCCAGGGCACACACTCATACTCAAACCTTTCCACCCACCTGTGTTTAATCTAATCATTTTTACCTTTTTCTTGTTTGTTTGGTCTAGTTTCTCATTTATCAATCTATGCACATCTCTACTTGAGAGCTGGAAAGATAGCTCTATGATTAAGAATATCTTCTGCTCTTCCCAAAGACCAAATTCATTTCCTAACACCCACATCTCACAACTGCCTGTTATCCCAACTCCAAGGGATCTGACCTCTACAAGTACCTATACACACGGGTGTGCATGCACACAGAGAGAGAGAGAGAGAGAGAGAGAGAGAGAGAGAGACAGAGACAGAGACAGAGACAGAGACAGAGACAGAGACAGAGAGACAGAGGCAGAGAGACAAAGAGAGAGACAGACAGAGAGGCAGAGAGAGACAGAAACTTACATGCACAAGCACATTAAAAAATAAAAGAGTGACTTAATAAAAAAATCCTCTATTTGGAGTTCTTTATATAAATTGCCTATGTATGTATATTAGAGTCTCCATCCAGTTCATTTTATGAAATTTCTTACTGCTTCCAACAAAAGACCTTAATGTAACATCTCCATTTTTTAGCATTTGTACAAATACCGGTATAATGCAGTTTTTTAAAAATATCATTTATATATTTAAAACCTTGTCAATAACTTCTAGTAATTTAAATAAAAGACATAAAAGTTCATGCTAACTTCATCAGGAATATTCTCATCAAATAGAAGTGTCCCACCACCATTGGATAGTTCCAAACTTCCTCATTGTCTACACTATACCTATAAAGGTGTCCAGAAAAAAAATCAAGGCCAATGTTATTGTGGATGGTGATGATGACCTGAAACAAAAAAATCTGACACCAAATAAAGAATTTTCATAGACGGATCTATTGATGGTAACCTGGCAAAGTTACTGAAGGTCTTCTCTAAGAGCATTCCCCACTTTCCTAGCAAAGAGGAGGCTTGAGAGCTGTTGTGGAGATAATTTATTGGGGTGCATTAAAGATCCAGCGCAAAGCAGCTGCACCACAAGGGAAGCCCTCCTTTTTGACATTTCAAAAAGTGGTGGAGGTGCTGAACCTTCTTGGGGGGGGGGGGGATGATATGTCTGAAGACTCACACAGCAACACAGAGCTCAGAGCTTGCCCTCACCAAAGAGAAGAGGCCTACAGGCCCAAATGCCTCACTGGATCTGTAAAGATACCTGTTCTGGCTACCTACTTTAAACCAAACTAATTTTAAATCCTTTGTTCTACCTAGAGTCACCAAAATTCTAATTATATTTAAAGATAGAAAGGGTAGGCACTGCTTCTAGAGAGGCAGTTCTCAGTTCCAAAGTACCCACCATGGCCAGCATCATACCCTGAATTCCCCAACCTATTTCCTTCACCCAGGTAATTGCTTCGTAACAACTGCAATACCTAAGTCAAAGCTTCACTCACAAATGCAATAATACTTGCTATTATTACTCAATTATATTATCACTTGACAGTCCTCCTCTTGTCAAAGTTTTTCAAGTACATGATCCTTACTCTGAACATGAAAATGGGAAAAAAAATCACCAAATTATCTAAAAATAAAAAATAAAATAAAATAAAGCAAGCATAGACGATGGGAGGGAATTCAAAACTAACTCCAAAGGAAGGGGAAGTATTTGGTACCCACACAACCGAGAGGGCACTACACCCACTTAAAAGACTAGAAATGTAAAATAAATAATTAAAATGCAAACTTTTAGCCGACTAGAAAGGATAAAAGTTTCAGATCCTGAAACTCAAGGGAATGAGAACAAAATCGTAGTGTTTTAATATATGTAAAAAAAAAAAAAAGGAGAAAACCTGTTTCAAAATAAGAGAATCTGACAATATCATACGGCTTATAAACCGGCATCAGCTGATATGGGTGGTGTACGGATCCTTCAAAAAAAAAAAACACTTGAAGGCATTATATTTTTACCCACCCAAACCTTAAATTTCAATTTCATACTAAATACAATAGCAAAATAAAGATACAGAAATAGAGAGACAGGCCACTGTCTTTTAAAACAATCACACAAAGCATTACCCCCAAAATGGAGTATAAGGATCCAAGAAACTAACTCAGCAGCCATAAAAAAAAAAAAAAAAAAAAACATTCCAGGAGAGCAGGTGTGCAGACCCAAAAATAATGTTCCCAAGATGAGAATAGATTCCATTGCATAAAGCTGTATTTTTAACAGGATGAAGTGGTGAAGAAGGGATATATCTTTTGCATCACCAAGCATCAAGCCAACTATTAGAAACTCTAGGAAAAGTAGAAAATATATTTAATATCTAAAAGCCAAGGTTTAAATTCCAAGTGAACTAATACAGAAATTTTAAGAGGAGACAGGAGAAAGACAGGAAGGAAGAGAAAGAGAAAGAAGGAGGGAAAAGACAAAACAGGGAAGTGAGGACTGAGAGAGGGAGGGGAGTTACAGAATTCCTGATTGCCATTTGAGAAGCTGCTCTGTTCTGTGTATACCTTTCTCAAGGATTAAGTGCTAGAGTTGATTCCACACTAAATAACAGTTCCTTGATCATAATATTGTATGTGTTTATTGGTTTTCAGCTTTTGACTATTTAAATTCGGCTTAGAGGATAATTTAAATATTTCAATCCTGATAATGTATAAGTAATAGGGACAAAAGTAGGAAGACAAAATCAATTTATAATAAGATTAAAAACCCCAACTGAAGACCCAAAAGTAGTCAATTATATTGAAGTCTGGAGTATCGAAGATACGGTATGAGCAATAAATTCATCTTTCCTAAGAGTCAGTACAGATTATCTGAGATTATCAGGGTGATGAATATAAGCATTTACATAAGTATGCAATGTTATGGAAATATAAACACTACTATTAGGGAAGTGATTATACCGGCAGTTAGGCTGGAGTTCTGAAGCAGGGTGTTTTTCATGTAATACCATTGTGGTAGTCTGAATAACACTGGCCCCAGGATGGCTCAAAAAAGTGTGCCTTGGAGGAGGTGTGGCCCTGAAGGAAGGCTTTGAGGTATCAAAAGCCAACACCATCCCCAGCATCTACCCACCCCACCCTGCCTAACTCTCCTCTCTGTGGAGTTGTCTCAGATGGATATTAGGGAGTATTCCATGGGCTGGCTCAGTCAGAGTCCCTCAACCCGTGGGAGAAATCAGGGTTCCAGTACTCAGGTGGGCAAGGAGGTGAGTGACAAACAGACACAAACACAAGAGAGTATTGATCTGAATGTAATTTCTCAAAACGAGTATCAGACTTATATTACAGAAGAAAACAAGGAAGTTAGGTAATACATTAGCCAAGGTACATCGAGGTTATCCAATACATAATGACTCTTTTACACAAAACAGAGAAATGTATACATAAAAGCTAGCAGGAACCAGGCAGTGTTTACAACTGAGATAAGATCAGCCCTATCTAAAGTCAGCTATTCTTAGGAGCCAGGTGAAAGAGCTATACACCTAGGTGCAATTCTACTCTATTTTATAACCCACCACCATATACCTAATTATGCTATTAGGGGAATACCTAATTATGCTATTAGGGGAATAACTAATTATGCTATTTCCTGGGCCTAGTGAAAAACATGCACCAGGTGGGTTCCATTCTACAAACCTTTTCATGAATAATACAATACTCTAGTTCCTCCTTAAACCACAACCCACCTTCTTTCTAATATTATGTAATGTAGTCTGCCATACATGACTGTAATGAGAATCCTAAGTTTACTTTGTTGAGATTTCTAGCTCCTATCCAGTAAACTGCAATACCTGATTTCTTTCACTATCAACACTGGAGGCATTTCGTCTGAATGAGTAGCATTCTTATGAAATTCTAAGCCCAAGGTCAGCTCAACAGTTGCCTAGGATATTGGGACACCAGTGGAGGCCAGGAAGCAATGTTCAATCTAACTTAGCTATTTGTCAAATCATTCCTTGGGAGGCACCTATAATAAAACAATACTGAAATAAAGCACGCTAAACCCTTCACCAACTATCGTAAGGACATATCTGGACCACATCCGTGTTATGGAACGCCAAAGACTCCAGAAGACCAGTTTCCATGAAACTTTTTACTCAGGACTTCGGCCAAGCTTTTGGACTTGTCACACAGACTCCACTGGAGTAGGTGTGGCAGGAGTAAGCCCCTATGCCTGCTGGCCTGCAGCCATTGTGCCTGCACTGAGGGCCATAGACTCATTCTCTGAAACCATACGCTCCAATAAAGTCCTTCTTCCAGAAGTTTCCTGGATCACAGTGTCTCTTCACAAAGATAGAAAAGTAACTAGGACATGTATACTCAGAAATGTTCATGACATTATCTTAAGTAAAAAACAATATAAAGGCGATTGACAAAGAGTGAGCCGCTGTCTGCATCAACCTCTCTCCCAGGGCACTAAGGACTGAGAACTACTCCTACCTGCTGAAACCTTCCCAGAGTAGTGCTAACATGGACCAATTAACTTTAATTCCTACAATGCAGTGTGACCTAGAGCAAGCGCATTCCCTCGGCACTTGCTCGGGTCACTCTGGCTCTCATTTCAAGTGATGGTGGTGATGATGATGATGATGAGGAGGAGGAGGAGGAGGAGACAATGACAAATACATTAGTATTCTTTATTCGTGGTCTTCATGGCATGATACCATTTCTATGCTTAAGATTCACATATAGGAAATAGTTTACTTCTCTTTCACGGGAAAAGAAATCAAATTGCTTAATTGGCAATGTGAACGTCAATTCATTTTTTCTTCTTTTCTATCCATTCATGAAACTGAAAATGATATTTGTGAACTAAATAGATATTATAACCCTCTATTTTACGAGAGCCACTGCCTCTTGAGCAATGTCCACTGTCTTCCTGTCTGCCCTGGGGAAGCATTTTTGTCCACCCACAGGAGGCAACATTTGCTTGAAAACTTCAACAGACTCTTCATAGAATGGACTTTATCTTCTTGATAAGAACGAGTTTGATCTTTTTGTGACTCATATTGGAGCAAATTTATAGTAGAAACTTTCAGATACTCGGACACAATGAAATATCAATTCCCATACCCCTGGCAAATAAGGTAATAATTTCATCTTTGAATTAACTCAAGATCCTCAGTTGCAACAATGTCAATGCTAGGTAGTCGTTGCCCACTGTGCTACCTAAGACAGGGGACTCTAGGGGACTCACTCCTATCTGTGTGAGAAGAGATGTTTCCCGCACTGCAGCATCACTTCAGACAGCACTGCCTAAATGCACGCTCCACCTTTCCCTTGGTCTTTGTCATAGATGTTCTTTATTACTGGTAGCTCACAACACCAGGCTTTCTGTGCATGGTGCTCCACATAATCACTTGCTAACTTTGCAGCCTTGAGAATAATGCTGAGCACAGAGCATCTGCTCAAAAGAAACCAGTTCTTCAATGACAGCTTCCACCTTGGCCAAACACACCAACTGCCAAAAATCGTTACTGTTGCCCTGTCTGCAATGCCCATTGTTTGCCTAACACTAAACAAAGGAAGACTGAAGGCAGAGGATTTATTTTGTTATTCTTTCCTCTTTGTTATACCTAACTATTAAATCTGTCACATTGGGGACAAGATGTAACTGAATGAACTAAATAAGGACTAAACTTTATAAGAATTGTCTTAAGAACGTGTTTTAAATGTTTTTAAAGTGATTATAAATAGTAACTTAAAATACAAACAAAAGAATTATTATTTTTCTTCTTAAAAACTACAGCTAACATTTATCATATAAATCCAAGTATAGCCTATGTTTAAATACTACTGAGATCTCTTCAGTAGAAACAAACAAACAAAGTGTGCCTTGCGCTAACTGGATCAATTCATGCCTAGTTCTCAGGCAAGTACTCCAAGCTACATAGGGGAACCCACAGAATTCACGTGGTTCTCAGTCCCTGAATAGAGCAGGATAGAATTCCCTGAACAAAACTGCCTCCTGACCAGCACGGGGTCACTAGCACCAAGCAGCTCACAGCTTCAACATGAGATTTTATCACATGTATTTTGAAATTGCTATGCTTTGAAGTGTTTGGCTTTGGCAATGTATAAGAAAGACAAGGATAGTGGGAATGTGAGAAAAGCTACTATCAGCTGGGCATGGTGGCACATGCCTTTAATCCCAGCACTTGGGAGGCAGAGGCAGGTGAATTTCTTAGTTCGAGGCCAGCCTGGTCTACAGAGTGAGTTCCAGGACAGCCAGGGCTACACAGAGAAACCCTGTCTCGAGAAAAAAAAAAAAAAAGAAGAAGAAGAAGCCACTATCATCCATGAATTAAATGATTTCTTTTCTTTGAACCTATATGTATTAATTTTTCAAAGGACGTATTCTTTAGGACGTAACTATTTTTCATTGGTGTGATGCAGGTGACATTTCCATGACATTGGATGCCTGCTACCTCTCTTTCCAAAGTTCCATAATACTAAAGTAACTACTCATTAAGTTGACATCTGAGCGCTTCTTGTAATATCTGACGCTAAAGCAGTTATTTTGATGTCTCTGCTAAAACCATCTAATTATGGTGTTTCTTCATAAAAAAGGTAGTCCATTAATCAATATCTGAATGTACTTCAAGTCCTCCCTACCATCCTTATCTGAGATTAAATCTTTCATTTTTAAAAATAATTTCAATACAAACTCAGAGGCCTGTGTGTGTTCTACAGGATGAATCACTTAATGAACCCTTTCTACCCTGGAGATTGATAGCTCCCCACCACCTTCCTGAGCTACATCAAGGTGTCCTTTGCTGTCACTTGCTGATCAGTCATTTAAACGTGCATCTCCACCTCTTGCTGCCCCTATTGGGCATGCAGCTAAACGGGCTCTCTGCTTCCCCATCTTCAGTCTCCTCCTATGCAGTTCAGAGTCCCTCCCACAGTTCCACTGGGGCTTTTTATCAATCTGAGGCCTACGGCTTTCCTTACCTCGTCAGCTTTTCTCCAGTCCTAGCATTTAAAACAATTAACTTTCCTACCATATTTAAACTTCAGGGAGATCGGCAAACTTAAGAAAATTCCTTGGCTGCCTCGCTGCCCCTGCAGGAAGTGTTTGCTATCGGGATCACGGGAAGTGACTTTATTTTTAGGCAAGGGGAAGAAAATGTAAGTAGGCTGAACCACAGGAGCAAGATGCTCTTCTCCACCGAGGGTCTGCTGCTCCCCTCCCCCGTCGAGAGGCAGCAGCCCAGGTTCAACCCTAGCACCACCACTTAGCAACTGTGCTTCCTGAAGGGGGACACAAAAATTTTCCACGACTCTCAGTGTCTTTACCTATGAGATGGTGACGATTCCTTCTTCATCTGGAGATGCAATTGAGGGTCAATGATCGGCGGACAGTTCAGATACAGCAGGCAGGTTGCATGCATGAACTGCTAACCAATTAAACACCTAATTTATTAGAATCACTATGTGATGATCCCGGAATAAAGCAAGTGGAAACACCTCAAAATGTAAACCAAGTAGTTCTAGTTTTATTGTAAGAAAATTCTAATTTTGCTTCGTAGCTATCTTCCCAGTCTTCAACAACAGGCAATGGTTTCAAACCAATGAATGTGCTAAATAAGCAGAACAGGTGAGTTTGGGGAGCCCCGCCCTCTACGCCCTGTCTGGACGAACGTGCCCTCACGTGTTCTAGGAAGAGCAGCAGCAGACATGTCCGGATTAAAAACGCCCTGCTGAAGCTCGCGGCTGAATTACAGGCTTTAGCATCTGTAATTCCAAGTCATTGGGCAATTCTATTATTTCTTGTCATTCTACCAAGACAACTACTAAACAGCTTTTCTACTGTTCTGTTATTTAAATCAAGGACTGCAGTTTGCACGAGGAAGTGCGGTTTGTCTCATTTTAAAGTAGAATGGAAGGAAAAATGCTAAAATAGGCATCACATTCCCAGGTGGAATTTGGTCTGCAAAGCATGGGCTGAGCTCAGCTGGTTAACTCAGGTTCCCTTCCAGCCTGAAATTGTGATTCCAGGCCAGGCTGCAGTCCTCCTCGGTGCTCCTTACAACAGCACCTCACAAACAGGCAAGTGAGACTTGGTGGAGATTCAGAAGTGTTTTCCTTTCACCAAGGCCACGCTGCGTCCCATGATGGCTATCTCTGTGACCGAGTTCCCAGCTGGAGTGCAATGTTAGAGAAACATGCATATGTATGCTGGATTCATGGGCTCGAGGTACAGTTTCTGGTGAGACAGTGATTTGGAGCAAGTGTTGTGGCTGAGGACATGGTTCAGTGGCTAGACTGCTTGCTAAGCAAACAAGACGGACTGAATTCAGATCCCTTAAATGCATGCAACACTTGCACACATTGGCAAGTGCACACAAACAAACACTTGGGCCCAGTGGCAGGTGCACACAATCCCAAACATTCGGGAAGCTGGATGCTCACTAGTATTCACTATCCAGGTCATCTTGCAAAGCTGGTGAACCCTAGTCCAGGAGACTCTGTCTTAATAATTAAAAATATATATATAGAGAGAGCAATAAAGATGCCAGACATCAAGAGGAAGGGAGGGAGGGAGAGAGAGAGAGAGAGAGAGAGAGAGAGAGAGAGAGAGAGAGAGAGAGAGAGAGAGAGAAATGTTGAAGAATGTGACTTTGTATTCCGGAAAATCTCGGGGAAAAATACCCTTGTACTACTGATATGATTCTCTGTATTAATGATGCCATTTCCTTTCAGGGCCACAGTAATTACCCAAAATGCCACCTGCTTTAGCCATCTTTACTTCTAGACAGCACACACATTTCCTCTCTGCCAGCCCCACAAGGTCTTCATTAGAACCACCACAGACCCAAAATAAATAAAGGCTAGCTCTCACAGCCTAGAGGCCCAGATTATTTTAATATTCCAAGAGTAACCAAGGCAACTAGAGTTTCAGAAACACAATATTACTGCCAATAAAACTTTTTGATTTGTTCAATTTTTGTATGACAGTTATTCTTTAAAACTGAAAATAAATGGTGTTAACTTCTAATGACAATTGGAAAATTTTTAGTATTAACTTTCAGCTTTATAATCTAAGTCCACATCAGTAAAATCACCCTTAAAAACTTTATGTACACACACACACATATACACACACACACACACACACACAGAGTTTATTTATATACTAGAGATATCACATCTTTGGGCATGTATTTATAAATAGGCCCAAAGAAATTTTCATGGAAATGTTAACGATTTCCATAAAAATTTCTCACATATTGCACGACACTTGCATATAACGTTTTAATTAATTACCTATTCACAAAACACTTGGGTACTTGCACATTTCAGCATGATTAATGCAGCATTAGTATGAGGACACAGTAAAGACTGTCTCATAAACCTCTCTTCAAGATGGTGCACACTTTACGGAGCACCACAGCTCAGTCAATGACCCAGCGGCCTGGCAGATAATGCTCCAATCTGTTCTGCACAAGATTCGGCCTCTTCCGGCACTGTTTGATTTAGGCCAGATGAGTCACATGGGAGATCCTCGGGCTATCAGGAAAGCTGGAGCCAGAGCATGTGGCACTTTGCAGCTCCCAGAAGCCAATTCAAAAATAGACTTGTGTGTGTCCTTCCTTCCTCCCGAGCAAATGCTGGGATTGCAACTGCTGTAGAGAAATAACTGGAAGGCGGGGAAGAAGCACATTCAGAGGCTGCCTCTGAATAGCTGCTAGGGGTGAACCACGGACCAGGGCAGTGAACTCCTCAAACATCGCCAGTAGATGTCTCCTCCAAAGCACCCGAACACATGCAAAAGGAATTCCAGATGGGAAGCCAGGGACTCAGAGCAGCGAGTAGCAGGGGTCTGGGCCCCACGCTTACAGCTTCAAGGACTGAGAACTGCTGTTCCCTTTAAGGAAACAAGGTGGGAAATCTATAATATCCCTGAGCAGTTTTTATATGTCTAACCGATCAGCCCAAGAGATTCCCCAAAGGCTCTTCTCCCTCTAAATTTGTATAAAGATCTAATGAGAAACTGACCAAATATGGCTGAAACTCAAAAACATCTGCTATACTGTACCAGTGTACCGAGGAGTCCCAGCCAGAAACAAAAGTCATAAATGTCCAGCTGATTGTTAGTCCTCAAAGGGCACCATAGAAGAAACGGCAAGGAGAAGAGTATACGGCTGCAGGAACCTCCATAAGGTTGCATTCTACAGGCCTGACGTCACACAGTAGACATTAGAGGTTTGATATTCTTGCATGGTTTATTGTTTTGTGTTTGCCCCTTAGGTTGAGTGGGTAGTGGTTATCTCTAGTTACATTCGGTCTTGATGGAACTCACCCTGTCACCTCCCATCACAGAAACCTAAGTTGGAGCCATCCCTCCACAGTACAAGGGGTGAGGACAAACATATCTATATGTGTCTCCAGTCAGGTTCTTGAGTCTCCCATCAATTCTATGATCCACAAAGCATTTTTGAAGCACTGTTTCTCTGCTGAAGGCAGGGAACACCCATGACCTTTGCATGAAATCAAGCAAAGGACAGGCATTAGCACATGTGCACACACACACAAACTTACCATGGGATAGACCACACATACAAACCTACAGCCACCAACCTATCCTAATAGACCACACCTCTGTTCAGATACACTGACCAAGCTAACACTATGTGTCTTAGTCAGGGTTTCTATTCCTGCACAAACATCATGACCAAGAAGCAAGCTGGGGAGGAAAGGGTTTATTCAGCTTACACTTCCACACTGCTGTTCATCACCAAAGGAAGTCAGGACTAGAACTCAAGCAGGAGCTGATGCTGAGGCCATGGAGGGGTGCTGCTTACTGGCTTGCTTCCCCTGGCTTGCTCAGCTTGCTTTCTTATAGAACACAGGACTACCAGCCCATGGGTGGCACCACCCACAATGGGCCCTCTTCCCCCTTGATCACTAATTGAGAAAATGCCTTTCATCTGGATCTCATGGAAGCATTTCCTCAAGGGAGACTCCTTTCTCTGTGGTAACTCCAGCCTGTGTCAAGTTGACACACAACACCAGCCACTCTAATAGGGACTGATTTCAGGAAGTCTTCTCCAGTCACTGGGTCTTTTTCAACCACTTGATTTACAAAGTGTGCCATTATTCGTGCTACCTCTCCACTCCTTTCAGATGTAAATCGCAGCCAGACTCATGCTACTTTGACAACCTGGGAGCTTCTCAGGGGACTCAGGTGCCTACATAAAATCAAGGCAGACAAGAGCCAGTCTTTCTGACTCTTCAGGTGGGGCAGAGCCTAACATTGGTGAGCATCCTCCTATACATTTTCAGACTACCCCTTATCCTGAAGATGTGATAAACTTTAGTGTTCCCTTGTGTGCTGACAATTAGCGAACACCAATGGTCTGGACTTCACCCCAGCTTTTGAAGATGCTGGTACCCTTGTGTCAGCAGGGTTCAGAACATGGTTTGGTCTCTCCCTTCCCTACTACAGTGACCTTGAATAAAGTCTTCTTGCCTATTGAGCTGTAAAGCTCTCTTGTGCTTTGACATCATTCATTGTCCCTTACGAAGGGGAACTGTGATCCTCACCTCCAGTGACACAGGGTTTGCTCCATATCCTTACCACGTTCAATGAAGATAACAGTAGGACTTGCTGCTTGCTGGCAAAAAGCTGGGAATTAGCCTCTAACCTTTCTTTTCCTTCTTTCTAGGGTATCTTTCCCCATAGGATCTCCTCTGCCCATCTGGGTTCGGAAGTCGAGTCAACAAGAGTGCATCTACAGCTGACCCCTTTGTGCCTCAGAGAGTGAGCATGAAATGCACTATTGAAGTGGATGTGTTTACAAAAGATAAAGATATGTTCTATGGGGTGAGGGTGAGGTATGGGAGGAAGGGGGTGCCTCGGCGGTCCCATGTGGAAGCATTCTTTCCCCCTGAGGGACCAGTCATATGATGGTACAGTATAGAATAGAGTGTATTCGGGGCATGGGGAGGGGAGTTAAGAGAGTAGTAGAAGCAGAGAAAGGCAGAGAGAAGCAGAGAGTAGAGAAGTAGAGGCCGGCCATGACCTTGAGCACATGGAGAGAGGGGCAAGGGAAGGGAGTGGGAAAGGGGGGAGCAAGAGCAAGACAGAAACAAGAGATCAAGAGAGGGAGGAGGGGGCAAACAACCCCTTTTATAGTGGGTCAGGCCTACCTGTCTGTTGGAAGGTAAATGTGGGCAGGAGCAAACCTGGCTGTGGGCAGGAGCATACCTGGCTCTTGCCAGGTAACTGTGGGGTGGAGTTTAGACAAAATGCTAACAGAAGTTGTGAGCTACTACAATTTGAGGATTATTAATACTGCACACAAAAAAACAAAAAAAAACAAACAAACAAAACAAACAAACAAACAAAAAAAAAAACCAGCAAGCTTGCCTCCTAACACACCCTTTCTGGCTTTAACCCTGTGCAGTTTAAATCTTAAAGGTCCCACTAAGTCCCATGTATTCGAGGCACAGTTACCACCCACAGTGCTACTGAAAAACTGTAGAACCCTTAAGGTCTAATGGGAAGAAGCTAAGTCCTTTCGAGTATAGACTTGAAGGAAATATTAGCGCCCACCTTCCTCTTTGCTCCCTGGATGACATGAGGTAAGTAGCCTACAGCCCCAACGTGCTCTCCCTGCCGTGACAGACATGCAACCTCACCACAAACACAAACAGCAACAGAGCTGACCAAGCATGGACCGAGACTTCCAAAACTGTGAGCCAGTAAAATCATTTGTACCTTTGCAACCAATTGTCTTGGGTATTTTGTTATAGTAGTGGCACTAAAGGAAGGACTAATTAACACACACTAAAATGTGGGATATTCAGAAGGCGTCCAATTATTTCTAACATTGACTGTCATGAAAAAAAAGTTATTTAGACAGTCCTCAGATCAATACCTGCCTGAGGATTATAGGATGCACTCTAGGACTTTAAATTAAGTATGTGTACTACACTAAGAGACATAAACTTTATGGAATAAGGAACTAAGCGGGACCTCTGTTCAACCCAACGAGATGTTCAAGGATGTCTTTATCCAGGTCCCCATAACATTCTGCTCATATTTCCCTTAAAAGAATTTGGAGGGAGTATATTGTGCTACATTATATTTTTAAAATTATCATTCCAATTTTTCATTATAAGTTTAAAAGTTAGGTTCCTGCTAATAGAAGATTCAAGGTATTCAATATTTTATAAGACAAAATGATGTATGGATCACCCTGAGCAGAGATCAGTATCTCGTTCGTGACTCACTGTGATAAAATGGGCTCTGATATAATAGGCGTATTGAAGAACTCCTCCGAGTCCAAAAGGAAATGCATAAGACACATATTTGTGGCTCTAGCTAATGTGCCTTAAAGTTTTGTTAGTCAGATAAACATGACTATGATTTTTTTTAAAGAATTACTTTCACAAATCTACTTCATGAGGCCAGACATACAGATACAGTCAGAAAAACAGGAAATGCTTGGGTTTAAGGCAGCTTCGTTATTTGTCAAAGGAGCCCCAAACTCTAATTTCTCATCACTTTAGTGTGTGAGAGGGCTGTAACCCCAAGTCAAAGGCACTGTATCAGCCCTAAGAATGGCTGAAAAGTAGGATTTTATTTGGGAAAATGAGAAAATAAACATACAAAGCAGATAGTCAGAAGAAAACACATGTGGAAGTAGAGAGCTTTGAAAGCATCATGTTTATAAAAACCTTAAAGCTACGTGTGCCTGGGCACGCTTGGAGACACGTGTTGTGTGCGTGTAGCCACACTCGGCACGTACATGACAAGACAGCAGACGGGCAAGCTGATTCTCAGGAGTGCTTTATAGGTTTGCTCCACGAGCTTGAGCATAAAGCCTTATTTGAAGTGACTTCATCAAAACCAGGGGACAAGCACCTGCCATGCTCAAGTAGAACACAAGGGTTCATACGCAGACTCGCCTCTGAACACTGAGGACTGAGTTTCCCAGAACTCCAGTGTTATACCTTAAAATGCCAACAGTACCATCAAGTGTTTTTCCAGTTTCTTGCCCATTTAAGAACTTGTGGATCACATATTTAAACTCTCTGCTGAGACCCCTGCTAGCAACCACAGTTTGGAGTGAAGAGCTGTCAACACGGGCAGAGTCAGAACATCTGCTTGGAAGAGTTTCCCACAGCAGAATAATCTGAACGCATCATTTCATGCAATCATACTGTGATAATCATATATCCCCAGGTTCTACTGGGAAAGGTATCTTTATTAAGCCATGGCTTACATTAAGCACTATTGTGACTATCGTTATAAATTAATCCTATATTATTTCTTTTTTATATTTCCTGAACACATAACTACTGTTCAGCATACCCCCAAGGGCATTTCTAAGGGAAATATTGTTATCGGATCTGGCTTTTTAAATTTTCCCATCAATTTTACAACTATAATGTATAGCAATAATACTAAAATGTACTGTACTACATACCCACTGTCTGATGGAAGTGTTGTCTTAGTACACAGACTCGAAGATCTCCATAAAGCCAGGAGAGTCTCTTTTCTCTTAGGAACTGATGACTGTTATGGCCCAGACTTGGTAGAAGTTTGGAGTTAGGGTCAAAAAGTGGATTTTATAAATTTGATATTATGAGAATATTCAGCATAATACCTTATTTATATAATTTCAAGATGACACATTTCTTTGGGGAGGGGAAGTCTAGAACGACAATCCTTTTCAAGTCTAATGAGCAGAATTTAACAGAACATTCTACCCAATTACTAAATAATACACATTCTTTTCAGCCGGTAGAACATTCTCCAAAATTGACCAAATATTGACAAAGAGCAAGCCTCAACATACATATATATAGGAAACCGAAGTCACATCCTGCATTCCCTCTGACCATAAACAAATAAAGCTGAATATCAAAATTAGAAACTACATAAAGCATATAATCTCATGGAAACTACAGAAAATATACAATCTCATGGAAACTAACCAACATACTGCCATATCACAATGGGACCAAGGAGAAAAGTCCTTTTAAATTACTATTTATATGGAAAACATGCTAAACAAACACAAAGGTTAATTAACATATCAAACATAACTAAACAGCATAATCCAAATACAAACAAGAGTAAGAATTGCTGGGTCATATGAAATGTGTTGTCTTTCATTTTAAAACGTAATAAGATTTTAATGGGGCCAATCTCTTGGTACCACAGTCAACTTTGATTTAGAAAACTTAAATCACGTGAGGACAATGGTTTTCCCCTATAGGATTCTTTGCACCATGTTGTATAGTGTTTGCATTACATCCCGTGCTTGAGTTCCGTCACATATGGCCTCTGCCATCCATCCTGTCTCTCTCCTGAACCTCCAAACTCATAGTCTCTGACACCAAGTAAGAATGTCTTTTCTCCTCTCACCTTGTTGGACAAAATCTGAAGCTTGTAATAAAATGTCCATATTATGTACATTTTTTAAAATTTTGCCCCTCATTATACTGCATTTTGGAAAAGGAAAGAAAAATCCCTTAGGTTGAAATTTCAAACAGTCAGTTCAGTATTGTACTCTTTCCAGGCTGTGACATGCTTAACATATTTTTTTCTCTTCTAATATTTTTAATCTGTATTTCAAAGATCTCCAAATGGAGTCTGTGTAACTTCCCATTCTAATTTTATAGACATTTATTTTTATTTCCTCTATGTGAAGACACAGATCAGCCTGAATGAATCCTACATTTTCATCTTGGAGTCTTTTTCATATGAGCTTACATTCTCTGAGGTAAATCTTCTGTGTTTGGAGTAATGGTGTGTCACTTAAGACACTAGTCTTACTTGGGTCTTCATAACTCCTTATTTTGCGTGAGCAAATTGTTCCTCATTCTAGTAAATGCTCTGTTTAATTCCACTTGCTTTCTTCTTTCAGCGGAGATGTATATTGGTTGGTTTTATATTTTCTGCATATTTCTCTGAGATTTGTGCTAAAGGGTAATTTTCAGAATATACTGTCTTTTTAAAACATTTTCATACATGTGCTTAGTGTATCTCGGTCATATCATCTCCGACTCACTCCCACTGACTTGTCCTTGAGTCACCTAAGACATCTCCCATCTCCCTTCAAATCTCAAATCTCATGTGTTTTTTAAATAACACATGCAGCTCATGTGCAAATGTGTGGGTCATCCACTGGGTTTGGGCAAACTAAAAATGGCCACTCTCTCCCTAAATAAAGAAAGTCTTCTTCTTTCAGCCACCATCAACTACCATTAATTCCGTAGCTAAGTCAAGAGCCGCTCCCCAATCCATACCGAAATCTTTAAATCTCTTGATCTTATGAAGGTCTTATAGAGATAGCCACAAATACTGTGAGCCTCCATATGAGGTAGCCATGTCACATCCAGAGGTCAGCCTTCATAGGATTCCTTCATGTCCTCTAGCTGGTACATTGATTCCCTCCCTAGTCTTCTGTGATGTCCCCTGAACCTTCATGGGATGGAGTTGGTTGATAGAGATTTCCAACTACAGCTGATAGCTTACAGTCACTTATTCCCAGGACTTTGAACAGTTAGGAGTTTCTGTGTTATCACCCACTTCAGTAAGGTGCTTCTCTGATCAAGGTTGAGAACAGCACAAATCTATAGACATGAACATAACTAGCTATATAGGAGTATGACCACATGACTCTTTAGCAAAGCAACATCAAAGGGCTTTTCCCTGAGGGCCTTCAGTATCATCAGCCATGGGTTTTAACCATGTTTCCAGTAGCCGCCATGAATTCCCTTCTGTGGAGGGGGTCTCAAATCCATCTAAGATGGTAGTTGGATATCCCATAAACAGTCTTACTACTATTGCACCAGAACACACATGTTGCTTGTTAAGTCACTATTGTAGCATGCAGGGATGGGACCATTGAATATCCTTACTACTCTAGCAGTTTATATAGCAGCTTCTAGGGCTATGAAAGCTATCTAGCTTAAAGAGAGTTTTCCGGTCAGGTCATGATTGAATTCTCTATGTCTCGCCACTAAAGTATGTAGTGTCTTCAGCAATAGAGTCATGCCATCTACTTATAATGGGCAACAGAAAACAACAACAACCCAATTGCCTGTGTTGTTTACAGTTGTGTTGTCCTCTAAGACCAACAACTCATGGGTAAGTAATCTTAATATCACTGGGATTTTTAATTAATTATATGTCATCTGGGAGCAGCACTGTTCATCCATGAGAAATAACTTTGTTCAAACTCCTGTTTTAAATCATGCTTTATTTAGCCTACAAATCTTTCTTCAATAACATTTAGTTTCTCATTAAGTTTATACATACTCTTACCTAAAGAACACTAAAACCTTATTAGAGTCTCCACTTCCAAGAGAGGCTAAAACTCTATGGTAAATATCTTAGGAACGATTTGTCTTTACTGGGTTCGTGCAGTCCACTGTGGTGGAAAGCCCCGGGAAGCTGGTCACACTGCAGCTGCAGTCAGGGGACAGAGATGGAAGCTCCTGACTATCTCACTCTCTCTCTTTTCTATTCAGTCCAGGACCCCAAACTGTAGAAACCTGCTGCCCACAGTTAGGTACTCTTCTCACTCCAAGTAATCTAACTAAATACCCCCCACAGGCATGTCAGAAGCTAGTCTCCTGGATAATTCTAGATCTTATTAAGTAGAAAATCAATGTTACCGATCATGACACTTCAGTAGCTCTCCTTTTCTAATGTATTATCTCTGTTGTAATGTATTTTCATGAGCCCTAACCTCTAGGGTTCCTGGTTGCTCAGAAACTCTGTACCACTACACACTATCTGCTTTTAAAGAAACTATTCAAGTCACTGCTGTGCCCAATTGACTTGTCAGAAATTAGCTAAGCAACTGCTAGTGTCTTTGAAGTCTTCTAGGTTTTCTAAAAATCTCCTTTAAAATGTCTCCATAAGGTACAGATTGAACAATCATGAGTTTAAAATCCTGGTCCAAGCTACTCAAATATTCAAAACTTTTTGAAGATAGCCATGATGTCCATGTGGAAAATTCCATGCTATGTGCATAACTGCATACAGCCAAAATACACATGGACCAAAATATTGTATAAAATTGACTTTAGGGCAGTGGTTCTCAACCTGTGGGCCACAATACCCTTGGGGGTCACAGTCACATATCAGATATTTATATTATGATTCATAACAGTAAAAAATTATAGTTATGAAGTAGCAACAAAAAAATGTGCGCCTGGGGGGTCACTAAAACATGTGGAATTGTATTTAAAAGTCACAACATTAGCAAGGTTGGGAACCACTGCTTTAGAGTATCAAAATAAGGTTTATATTAAACATAAATTAATTTTCTATTTAGACTGGAATTCCCCAATGCAAGATATATTATTCTGTATGTGCAGGTATTCAAAATTCACACAAGAGTTTGCAACACTTCCATTCCAAAGCACTTCAGACGAGGATTGCACGTATCCTCCTTGCTGACAGGCTAGCTCACTCTACCCCATCGTTAGAATCCCTAGCTAGGTCGTGACATCTTGAGGACAAAGGCCTTTTCCATTTGTTTGTTTGTTTACAAATTTTAAAGGGCACCTGGCACAAGTCCCAGTTTATAATAGGCACTCTATAGAATTTTTAAATAGATTTTCCTTGCTACAGTACCTAGAACTCAATTTGGCAAACATATATTCATAAAATTAAATTCAAGGAATTAAATAATTAAACTTTGGGGAAATGGAAAGTCACACCAGGACTCTGTTAGGATGTCCTTGGAATACAGAGAACAGACATTTCTTTCTCCTGAAATTCTGAGGCTGCTAGCCTCCAGTTTTGCCCCTTCCATCTGAGAAGTCCCCCGTAGAAGTGTGGTACAGTGGGCTCTACTGAGCATCCTCAGTCCTCTCCACTGTACTGCCACTCTGAGGTGTAATCACGTATCTGCCTATCCATCTGCCCCCCCCCCCCCCAGAATATGTATCCTCTAGGACCTGAGAATAAATAAAAAGCGTGTTGACTAAATGAATGCTTAAATACCACGCGTTCTCTCATTTGTTCTCAGACTAGCCCTGAGCTATCATGAAAGTTCCTGTTCTCATTTTCTAATTAGAAAACCATAATAAATGGAAGCTGAATGAATCAGTTTCTAGGAATTCAGAGAAAGAAATTTTGCAATAGAAATGAAGTCTCCTACAAATTAACCCCCTGTGTAGACACTGCTATAGAATATGGAGTGTCTGAGGTCAGGAAGAGAGAAGGGGATAGGATAAAACCCTTTACGCAGAGGAAACAAAAAAGCATCCTACATAAGACTGGCCTTCAGACAAACCAAAGTCACCATTCATCCCTTCTCCCAATTCAGAGAGCTGCAGAGCAATACTGCTATCATAAATAATGTGCTCATGTGCACGCTGGTTGCCACAGTATTGTGTCAGAGTTTCTACATGCCCAGGTGTGCTGATTAATTTTATGTTAACTTTACACAAGCTAGAGTCATATGGGAAGAGAGAGCCCCAATTGCAAACATGCCTCCATAAATAAACTCTTTCCTCCCTAAGTTGCTCTTGGTCATGGTGTTTCTTCATTACAGTAACAGAAACTCAAGACAACAGGGAAGCCATAGGAAGTTGAGTACCTGAGGGGACCTAGTGTAATCAGATTTTGTGTATATGAATTTCTAACATCTTCAGTGTGTTTCATTAGACACGTCCTATACTATAATCACTATAGAGCTACAAAAATATCTCACGTATCTATGTATATCCTATGTTATTGCTATTTTTGTTCGTGTTATTACATATTTACTTAGTGCTTATAGTATGTGGTAGGCAAGTTAAGACCTATGTGAGTCATCTCATTTATTCCTGAGTACTATGAGGTAAATAAAATCGATGCTATATTTCTTAAATAAGAAGACCATGACTTAGACATGAGATAAAAATGCCTGTGGTACTTTGTATATGCTCAACCCAGGAAGTGGCACTATTAGGGGGTATGGCCCTGTTGGAGTAGGTGTGTCACTGTGGGTGTGGGCTTTAAGACCCTCATACTAGCTGCCTGGAAGCCAGTATTCTGCTAGCAACCTCCAGATGAAGATGTAGAACTCTCAGCTCCTCCTGCACCATGCCTGCCTGGATGCTGCCATGTTCCCACCTTGATGATAATGGACTGAACCCCTGAGTCTGTAAGCCAGTCCCAATTAAATGTTGTCCTTTTAAGAGTTGCCTTGTCATGGCATCTGTTCACAGCAGTAAAACCCTAACTAAGACAATGTTCAAGGTTATGCCATGAATAAAGAATGTAAATGGATTTATTCTCTGACCATTTTTGTGTCTCAGTCCTTGCTCTTCCTTTCTGTATACAGTGTCCTTCAATGGTGTCCTATGGGCTGATATATTTTACCAGCTACTCTTACATGTTTGACATTATCATCAGATTAAACTACACAAAATGCTATTTTTAAACACCAAAAAGTGGCAAAGCATTCAACCTAATAGACAAACTTTAGATATTAATATATGTAGGTTTTGGTTTCTTTATCAACATATGATTTCCATTTTGTGCCATACATATAGTTAAGACTGCTTAAATAACTGTTAAAAATTGCAGCAAATCCAATAAGATGTCAGCATAAATTAATCCTTTTAGAAGTTCTTTAATCTAATCTCATCCCACACAGGCTGGATACAGATAAAAAGACAATCACCCTAGGAAGATCTGAAGAGAAATTCTTCCCCTTAAAGCAGCAGTTCTCAACATTTGGTTCCTGACCCCTTTGGGTCACATATCAGATATTTATATTATGATTCATAACAGTAGTGAATTAGTTATGAATTGGCAATAGAATAACTTATGGCTGGGATCACCCCAACATGAGGAACTGAATTAAAGGTTTGCAGCGTTAGGAAGGTTGAGAAGCACTGCCTTAACTAACACAGGATCGCTGTGGGTGACTTCCTTCTACAAACCTGCAATGATCTGACCCAACAGCATCCCTAAACAAAAGGACCAAACAGCTCCGAGAAAAGAGAAGAAACTGCAGTAAACATTATCATTGTTCTCTGACAAGAGAGCTTCAAGGCTGGGGTAGATCTCTCTCTCTCCCTCTCCCTCTCCCTCTCCCTCTCCCTCTCCCTCTCCCTCTCCCTCTCCCTCTCCCTCTCCCTCTCCCTCTCCCTCTCCCTCTCCCTCTCCCTCTCCTTCTCTCTCTCTCTCTCTCTCTCTCTCTCTCTCTTTCCTGCTAGACTTCCTAGCCTGGAAGGAAACATATTCTCTCTTCTTCAAGAACTGGCCTGCCCATCTGAGATCTGTGCGCTGCATTCAAGTTTCTGATACCATCTCTGGAACATGCCTTTATGAACTTTCCCTTATCCCTATCCTCAAGTACTCAGCCCTACCTGGCTTGACTCTTAGAACACAAACAAGCTTAGGGGGTCTTATGGTGAGCATAAACACACATATATACACACACACACACATATACACACATTCACATACACACACACATTCATACCCAAATACATACATACACACACAGAGGCACACACACATAAATACACACACTTACACACAAAGACACACACATACACACATATACACACATATCACATACACTTACAAAGACATGCACATACATACATACACTTACAAAGGCACACACATAGTCACATACACACACTCACACACAAAGACACACACAGACATACTCAAATACACACTCATTCATACATAAACATACACACAGACACACATACACACTCACACACACATACACACACATATACACATACATACACATTCACACACACTCACTCCCTTAACCTATATTTCCCTGCTTCCCCCGTCTTCCTCATGTAAGAATGACAGTGATAACTTCCCGTGCTTTCTCACCGACTGCTGACTCATCTTCTCAAGACAACCTGGTTTTGGACTCTCTGAAATCGTTTGCAGGGAAACCACGAGTGATATCCTAAGGAATGTGCATCACCTACGTGATCTACTTGCTGCTAGCTTCAGGTTAATGCTATCTCTTCCGGCTTCCTGTACTCTGTCAGGTATCCATGAATGCTAAACTTACTTGGGTGTTTTCCTCCTTGAAGGTTGTCTCCATGGCTTTCTTTTTCATTTTTCACCATTCTTAGTGAAGCAACCATCAAACGATGCCAAGATTCTCTTTCTAGATGAGCCAGAGCCTTATGCCTTTCCACAGTCATTTCCCTTACTCAGTGTGGCATTTAACCTTTAGACGTCCACTCACGTGTCACCCTTTAGCAATCAAATTCCCTCCCTCTGCACCCCACAAAAGCAGCCCCCAATGGGAGCCCAGGCTCAGCCATGACTGTATACCCCCCAATCTGTGCTATCACTTGGCTTCGAATAAATTTTCTTTGATACTTTTCCATCTGTATGAGATTTCATCTCATTCTTGAATAAGAGGCTAAGGCCCTGTAAACACCTAGTCCAGACCCACAACCACGAGTAACAATAAAGTGTTACAGTCCTGCCCGCCTTTGTTTCTGCCTTTGCCTTTAGTGTATCTTGGATAAGGCGCTGTATATTCCCCTGCCCATCTTCTATGGAGCTGAAGCAAGCACCAAAGACATGGCTTATCACAGAGTCAAAATATCAGCCTGGCATGATTTATATGTTATTATTAGAGGTAAGAGTTTATATCAAGACATCTCTACTGTCTTCTAACACTGATAATTCATTATGTAAGACACCAAAAATTTTCAAGAGGTAATTAACACGATACACTTTTCCTTGCTGAGTTAAATGTTTTCACAAAATATGACCCTTTAGGGTTCTTATGCAAGGAAGGTTCCCCGCACTGAACAAATAAAATGAATTCTCTTGAGAACACCAATCAGTCTCCCAAGTCAGCCAGCTGCTTACTGCGGCTTTCTCGACTCCTACTTTAAAAGTCCAAAATGACAAATTATCTCGCAGGTGCCTGGGCAAATACTTCATTGCTCTCTGAAATGTCACTGCTGATGCCAACTGCTACTTGATTCTGCCTCATTTTAAACCAATAGAAATACGTCTTCCTGCCAGCTCGCATTCTGTTTTATAAAAATAAAAAAAAAATTTTTAAGGTTTTTCTTCTTCTTTATTTTTCCCAGGATATAATTTCTTTGATGAGCTTCTTGTCACTTCTAAACCTTGAGGAATTAAAATCTCTATAATTTCATCCCACTGAGGAGCAGGGAGAAGTAGGGGAAGAACACAGTAAGAAATACTGAACTCGGGGAAAACAGAGCCCAAGGAACTTCCAGAGGTGCCACTTACTAAATAACCTCAAATACCAACATGAGAAGAATGTAGGAAGTGATTAAAGACCTTATTATCTGAAATGAATCCCCACCAAAGACTTGCAAAGTCAATGCCATTATCTTTAGTTAATAGATTAATAATGGAGATTCAGAGAGGTTCAGCAATTGCCCCTGGGTTACCCAGATAATAAGTGGTTGGGCCTCCACCGTATGTTGGAGTGACCTCCTAGAATTTTCTGAGGCGAGGTGGACTTGCTTCAGCGTGCACTGGTCAGGCGCCATTACTCCTTGGGTCAGCTGTGCCCCGTGCTGTGCCCCTTCCATACCTTTCATTGAATTAGTGAATGAGTCAGGGGCCGGTAGTAAGATTCATCAAGTTCTTCTCTAATCAATTATGAATGGAGCCGTTATTACCCTCTAGGTAAGGAGCTGGTGTTCCAGAGCATCACGGAGGACCTGAGGATGCGCCCTGTCCCCGACACAGGCTGTTTTGAAAAGCAATGCCTCTGCCTCCTTCTCTGTCAGCATGACTGATGTCTCCCTCAGTCCTGAAGATGTTGCCTGAGATAATCACCTGCAGCCCAATCTGCTCTTCTGAAGTCTGCGGTACAAAGTCATAGTCAACCAAACTGGTCCCCTGGGGTCTCTAACGTCATCCTTTGCTACGCTACCCACATAGAGAGCCGGTGCCGCTCACTCTGGATGCCCCTTAGGAATGGCTGTCCTTGCTATGCCATGTTTGAGTTTAAGGGGTTCTTGGCATCCCTTTTTTGCGCCGACGTATTTAATGAGAAATAGCAGGGTGCAGCAGAGAACCTCCTGGGCTCTACAACCAGAGGCTGGGTTTCCATGGCAGGCCTGCCTAGGCTCTCTGGGCCTCAGTATCCATGTGACATGGAGATGGTATCCCGTTGTCCCTCCAAGAATATCTATTTCTATTCAGTAGGCCCCTTCATTCTACGACTTGTCTACCCAACAATATAGTGTCTGATTCCATCCCGTTTATCTTAGACTCCTAATCCTAACTTTCATATATTTAGACAGGAAAAAATGCAGATCAAGATAAATTAATTGTACTTATTCTTTTGGCCCAGCAAATTAGAAGTATTTGATGTATAGAAAAATCTTTTTTTTTTTCATTTTCTTATCAGGTTTTCATTTTAAAAGACTGCCATTCTTAGCCTTAAAATATTCCTTAACCTTTCTTAAGGAAAACTCGCCAGATTAGCAGGAACATGAATTTTCATTGTATAAATTATTCCAATCAAATTCTTCATTAACCTTTGACACCTTCACCTGCCCCTGGTGTTGAATCCAGGGCTAATTAATACCTGTTTAAGTATTCAGCTTTTTCCCTTAGAGGCCAAAGTAAACTTGTCCACTGTGTAAGAATATATTTATTCAACAGTTAATCTCAATAAAAAGAGACTTCTCTTAATCATTTATTTAAGAATTTGTGTATAGGAAGGGCCGGGGAGAAGGCTTGGTAATTAAGAGCACTTACTGTTCTTGCAGAGGACCAGGGTTTGATTCCCAGCACCCACGTGGTTGCTCACAACCAGTCATAAATCTAGTTGCAGGAGATTTGAAACCCTCTTCTGATTTTCATGGGAACCAGGCCTATAAAGATACCCATACATACATGTGGGTAGAACATTCATTACATTAAATAAATAAATCATAAGAAAATGAGAAGGCTTAGTGTGTATGGGTGCCTGCTCTGAAAGCCGGATGTTCAATGCCCCAGGACCAACTTATGGAGGCAGAAAACTGATTCATCAGAGAACTGATCCCTGCAAGTTGTTCCCTGATCTCCACATGAATACTGTGGCATGCACATATTCACACACATACACACAAAGTAAGTAAAATACAATAAAAAGGTTTTTTTTAAAGGATCTGTGTATAAAACAAAGATCTGTGTAACAAATTAGGTAATCAATATTATCTGATGTTTTTCTCCATTTTTTCCATGCATAATTTTATAAAGTTCTGATTCTGATTTAGACAAAATTTTATCTTCTTTTTCTCAGTTAACATGACCGTGAGCATTTGTCAAGCTGGTACACGGTTTTATGTATCTTGCAATACCTGTGATTTGACAATAACATGCTGAGTGGTGGCTCTGCCAGTCCACTGGCGGTGAGCACTCATTTTGAATAATCCTATGATGTACACTCTACTGCGTATTTCTCTCTATCCCTGTATTCTTTTTTAGGTTTAATTTCCAAAAGTAAACTCACTATTAGTAGGTATAACTATTAGCACAGTTCTTGAAGCACATTTTCTAAACACACACACACACACACACAATCTCCATAAAATTTGCTGTCAATAATATTCTAAGTGAACAACCAATTCCACTAGCTCCTTTGTATTATCAAAAAGGGTTTCTGCCATTAATACCCTCGAAAGGAAAGAGTACCTCACTGTATTGCCTTTACTTTCCTTAGTAGAGAGGACAACTTTTCTCTTATACCCTTTCTTTCTCTCTCGTGAGTCATCTGTTCATTACCTTCATCCGTCCATCCATGTGGACACTCATTTTCTTCATTGCTTTGTGTTGGGCCATTTATCTTATTCATAAAATTGATTAAAAGCAATAATGCTACTTTAAAACCCCTGACATTTTGCTGATGTGACAATAAGCTAAGTAGCAAAGTCATGGTTGCTATAGAAGAAAATTGAAATATTACAGAACACCTCACCACTGAGTTTTGATATTACATGAGGGACCATTTGGAAACCTCAAAGACTTTACTTTCTGTGAAACTTAACATGGCACTGCTTAATAATAAGATCATTATTAAATCACATCTATTCAGTGGAAATTCGCTAAGTGCCTGGTAACATGCTGTTTTGCATAAATTATCTCATTTTAGTCTCACAACAACCTTTGAGCCAGATGTTAACTTCTCCACTTCACAGCTGAGAAAATCTGGGCTCATAATGGCTCACTAGTCACTGAGCTAGTGATGGAGTAGAAGAAAGTCAGAGCCCAAGTCCCTCATCACTACAGAGCAGCATTGTGCTATGGAGAACTTAATGTGGCAGGAGTATACATTAACTAACAGTGATTAAAAGAAATTTGAGAAACATATAATTGAGCAAGTGCATCTAGTAAAGATGTTTGGATAGATAGATATAGATAGATAGATAGATAGATAGATAGATAGATAGATAGATAGATAGATAGATAGATATACTTAATATATATAATCATATATATGCATCTAGTATAAGAATAATATGAATACCCAATTCCACCAGTAAAGACTGAGCTCAACAAGCCCATACTTAAAGCTCAGTCTATATAACTTACTAAAATAAAGACATGCTTTTCACACATGTTGCTGTAATAGCAGAAGTAGCATTTATATAAAAATAAAATGAAAAATGATGCTTCTTTCAGGGACATTATTATATACAGAACATTAGGTTGTTCCAGATAAGTTATATGTCCGAGAAATTGATCAAATTGCACATCTTCTATTTTCAGAGAAAATACAACCTGTCTCCCATATGCCAGGAAGTTGAGGAGTAAAATTTGCCAGGCCTAACGGGGAATGGCTCCGAGTAAAATCCAAGATTTTGCCCCCTTCAACAATGTGACAGCATCTCCCACACAAGAATATCTCAAATATTTACTAAGTTCACCCAGTGGCTTTCTACACTTAGATATCTACCCCCTGCCTTCTCTTGATTAAATCCGTGCCGGTAAACTCCTCTTGAATGTTCTAACAAGTAGCAGCTCAGCTCCTGCACTGAGGGGCCACGGAGTTTGGTCAGCCCCTGTGGAGGATGCAGAGACAGGACTGATATGTATTGTATCTGCTTTGTAGGACTCTGCACTTTAGAGGGTGACTCAGAAAAAAAATCTGTGTGCAAATTATCAAATACAAGGCAGCTGAAATCAGGTCCCCTAAAGTACTTGAGGTTCACCATAAGAGAGTGTCTGGATGGAGGTACTTAGGAAAGCCCTGAGAAAAGACAGCGTTTCTGGTGACAACAAACAGCCATTGGTCATTTAAAAGCCAGGGTTGTATTGGTTAGCTGGGCATCACTAATAAAATGCCTGATCCAAATCACTTTCAGAGATGAAATATTTATAGTTTATTATATTTTCTCTTAGCAGGGAAGGAGTCCAATGTTCATGATGTTTGATTTGACATCTGTTGAGGGCTGTGGACCGCCATACCTCATAGCTGCATCATGTGTCTGAGTTAGCAGTCACATCCCTAACTCAAGCAGAGACAGACAGGCAGAAAGGCAGGCAGGCAGATACAAGCACAGACAGAGACAGACAGGCAGACACAGACAGAGAGACAAACAGTTTTCACAATCCTATTCTAGGGTACACCTTCAGTTATCCAATCATATCCCATGTCTTAAAAGTCCACAGAGCTTTCCGATGCCCCTACCCAGGAACTAAGGCTTTACAAGTATATCTTTGGATGGTGGTCATCATAAAACTTCAGGAGTGGAAACAAGGGGAGATTTCAATGAAAACAATGAGTATGATTTAAGCTGAAGTAGACATATCCCATCTTGACAACTCAGAGGGAAGCAAGTTCGATTATGACATGGAGTTGTGAGAACTGAGGATAAGAGGAAATATAAAAACATGAATAACCTTTACTGCCCAAAAGACCTTGAGGTGTGATTCTGAGAAGGCACTGGAAACTCTGGAGCAAGGGAGAAATGTGACCAGAAATGTCCCAGGAACAGACTAGAGACAGGCTAAACTGCCTAGAGAAGCATAGCAAATTGGTGGGGGAGGGGGAGGGGGGAAGAGGCAAAGTGGGAGGAGGTAGGGGAGGAGGGGACAGAGAACAGAGGAGGAAGAGTGGGAGGAGGAACAGACAAAGGAAAAGAGAGAAGAGAAAAGGGGAAGGAGGAACAGAAGGAGGAGGGAGGAGGGGGAGGAGGGGGAAGCTAGAAATACATTCTCTGATCTCAACCAGAAACAGCAAGAGTCCAAGCTAGGAGTGGAAATAACAGCAAAAGCATTTTATCCGTCGCCCCCCAAAAGAATCTCAATGATGTAGAGCTTGCTGTATAGAAGAAAAAGTTTTAAATGCTTGCGTAACTTGATAACAGAGATATAAAACAAAGTGCTCAAAAACAGACTATTTAGAAAAAAGATGAATAGATATGTTTTAATGTGATAATAGTTATGACTCAAATTGCATCCTCTCACCAAACAGAGATATGCCGGAGTCTTAATCCCCACCACCCCTGAATGATATTTAGAAATACAGTAATTTTTTTAGATGTAGTTCAAAGGGCATGGTGCTATCACAGAGCTGTACTTTCATCCGCTGTAAGGAATATCATAAGTAGAAAAGAAATACACAAGGTGGATGCCGTGTGACAACCAGGCACGTGGAGGACACTGCCATGCAAGCACAAGGGGGAAACCGAAGTGCTTACAATACCTGACAAGACACAGGAGAATGGAAACACCTCCACGTTAACAACCGGGCAGAAGGAAAATTGTCAAACGCCTGTGTTTCTGAACGTGATCTACAGATTCAATGAAAGCCCCATCAAAACCCCCATGGTGCTCTCCACAGAACCAGATAAACAATCCTAATATGCAAGAAAGCATAAAAGACCACGAACTACCAAAGCAGCACTTAGAAGGAATAAAAATGCTGGACACATGACAATAGTGACTCCAAACTTTATCACAGAGCAATAGTAGCAAAAAGAGCATGATGGTGCTGAAAAATGGAGATACAGACACACTGGAGAGAATAAAAAAAAATCAAAGTGAACCTATACAGTTTCCGCTGCCTCATTTTTTACACAGGCGTCAAATTTCATTGAAGAAATTACAGCCTCTTTTACAAACAGTGCTGGGGAAACTAGGTTGTAATTACCATATGTAGAAAACCGAATCTAGATTCATATCTCCCCTGCTTCAGAAAAAAAAAAAGTCATTTCAAAGTGGATCAAAGACCTAGACATAAGACATGGAACTTTGAAATTGCTACAGTAAAACCTTCTAGATAGAGGCTTAGTCAAGGGTTTTCTGAAAATGAAAATTCAATAGTATAAGAAAAAACTCAAGAATTGACAGACAGGGTTACATGAAATTAAAAAGCTTCACAGAACAGGAAATGATCAGAAGAAGAGACAGCCTATAGAATAGGAAAGAAACCATTGCCAACTGTGTATGGACAAGGGACTAATATCCAGGTTACAGAAAGAACTGCGCATGTTGAGTGTTAAAAACTCCAGATCTTCCAATAACAAATAACCCAATAATGAGCCAAATAGTTCTCAAAAGAAGAAATACAAAAAGCCAAATAAACACTTAAAATGTTTTATAACCCATAAGCATCAGAAAATTGAAAATTAAAACTTCCACAAGATTCTACCCACTTGCGGTCCAACTGTCATTGACGGAGAAAACAAATGGCAACATTTGCAGGAAAGGATGTGAGATGAGACAATGTTGCTGGTAAGGATGTGAGAAGAGAAGGGACTTACCACTAATGATAACCTGAACTCGTATGGGAACTCTTCAAAATCAAAAGACAGAATTAGCACAGGACTCTGTAAACACCCAGAGGATGCTAAGTCAACATCCCTTAGAAATCCCTGCTCATGTTTCACTATACAAATGGAATGAGCCTGGCTGTCCATCAACAGACAACTAAATGAACAAACTGTAGTACCTGCTACTCAACAGAAACTCAAAATCACTATGGTAAGCAAAGTAAGCCAGACTCAGAAAGACAAATACTCCATGTTTTCTTTATGAGTGGAACCTATATTGAGAATTATACATGTATGTAAACTGACACATGTATGTAGGAGCAGAACTAGACCAGAAATCACAGGAGGGAACAAAAGGGGTTCGAGGGGAGGAATGGGACTGAGGGAGCGATGAAACACACATAAGAAGAAACAAGAGGCAGACACTTGGAGGGAGATGAGGAGGCAGGGAGGGAGGAGGAAAGCCTGGAGATAGCAGGCCATAGACAATGCATGGAGAACAAAGCACAGCTCCACAAAAGCAGGAGGACACCTGCCATAATGAAACCCGTGATTCTGCATGCTAACTGAATACATTAATTTTTTTTAACTTTTAGATGAAATTTACATCATTCAGACTACCTCGTAACCCCGGTAGAAGTTATGTAGAGACCACTGAAATTGTCAGTCTTTAAATAATTATCTCCATGAAATCTGTTGTGCATCATGTGACTCACTCATGTTATCCTAAAGAAACAATGTATGCTAATGGAGCCGTGCCATTAAAAGAAACAATGTGTATTAATTTGCAAATAGAGGCCTTTCCTAATGATGAGTAAACGTTTAGTTCTTCGTCTAACATTGATGACTGATAAAAAGCCACATAGTTGTAAGATGTAACGTCTCTCCAATTCCGTTGTGGACATCATTTTAAAAGTGTGCTGTTATGGTAGGAGTTGATTATTTTTAACAATATATGGTTTTTTTCTCAAGTTGGTTCAAATAAAATGTTCAGATTTTAAATATGCCAATACTGACATGAGTTCATCTTTTAGTTTGGTCTTCTCTGTTCATAGTTACTGGCAGCCTTGGGGGCACAAAGTGGCTCTTCCCACTTCAGACAAATTTGTAATTTTTACCATGAATGAGGGTCACATTAATCAAAGGTAAGCGGGAATTGTTTTCCTCTGAGTAAAGGAACATAGGAACACCACATTATGGTGCTTATGAAGAAGCAAGGAGCTGTGAACTAGAAGCAGGTTTAAAGCAATGGCCATGACTGCTCTCCCAATGAAAACTAAGCTTCCACTGTCCGCCCTTTGGCATAAGGCATAATGAAACAGGCACTAACAGTCGCAGATCTAACAATCGCTAAGCATTCCTCCACTGTAACAAAAATAGTTATTCTTAGAGCCTCAGAACAGTCAATAATTGGCATTCTGATTTGAAAGTCATCGGGACCTGTTTACTTAAATGACCTGTGATCAATCCCTGCCGAGTCTGGTTAGTTTTTCTGTCCTTCAACGTCCGCACTGCTTCTCTTTCCTAGTTTAGATGCGGGGCTACATGATCTTACGAGGAAGGAAGGCTTCCCCAACGATTATATTCAGCGTTTGGTTTTGTTGCTGATCCTTCATGGTTGTGCTTGGTTTGCTTTGGTTTCTGCATCTCACAGAGAGGAGGTGCGCTCCCCATCTGAGCTATGTCTCCCTCTCACCTGCAATAGGCCATGTTGTCCCTCTTGACTCACTACTTATGTTATGACTCACGGTTATGTTTCCTGGCATTCTCCCTGCTAGCCACACGGGCACGCCTTACTCCTTTTTAGTGCTCAGCATCCTTACAAGCATACAGCAGAGAACAGATCCTGGGGTTCCTTCCCCCCCCCCCCCCGCCATTCTTAGAGGACCTGTTACTTCAAGAGGTGACATGACTGTTACGGATCCCCCCACTTACAGGTCATTTTTCTAATCACCTTTTTAAGTCCGCAAAATTGACTTGCCTGAAATCCATTTCCTTCAGATTTCTGTTCTAATTTCTTTGGTATTCTTTGTGTAAATTCTATCTATAAGTGTATTTCCTTAATTAAGTGGGCATTAGAGAAACAGCTTTCCTAGGAAGGCCAAGGAGGAGCTGAATGCACCACTGTCCCACACATACACACACACACACACACACACCCCGCCCCCTCTCTCCCTCTCCTTGCTTCTCACCTGAGATCACCCTGCAGTTATTTCTACTGACCATCTTCTCATGCACATTCTCCTATCCTTATTCCATTAGTGTTTCTGCAACGCTTTCATTAAATATGATTTTACCCAATCTGCACTTAGGATAATGGCAACAAAGTTTTCAGGCTGATGAGCCTATCATGAAAGATGAAGTCTCGCAATATCCATCCCAAACAGTTAATAAATGGGCCAAAGTGCAGGTTATCCGTGGTTTGAGTGGTAGGAGTAACCTGAAAAGTGAGAATACAGAGAGAAAGAATGGTTCTAGTCTATTCGTGTGAGCGGATTTGTAGGCACGATGTGTTTAAACACTAAAGTAATCCTTCTCCACGGGCTTCATGGACCAGGATCAAAACTGGAAAATTTCTTTTTACTCCAAATAAACACAGGTACAGAAGTTTGAGAAAGCAAAGTTGAACTTTTCAAACTTCCCATCAGCATCTCCCTTGATCATTTTATCTCCATGTGTCTGCAGTTCAGCTCGTGGGGAAAAGCAACGCACCCCTCCATGTGCCACAGTGCAACAATCTTTTGCAGCCCAAGTGTTCTAGGCAGCACCATTCTCCCCTATATCCATGGCTCAGCTCCAGCAACTAACTCACATGTTTGCTTTGTAAAATGACTAAGCCTTGAGTTCTCTAAACATTTAAAACAGAATTTTAAATAGCTTTGAGTAAACTTGAAATCAGCTTTATATAACTTTGAAAACTAATTTTTCTACTTGATTTTTATTCTATACAACTACAGGTGAGAAGGAATTAGGTTGTAAAATAGCTTTAGTCACTCTGAGAACAGAACCAGGAAACAAAACTAAGGCATCATCTCCATGATGTATCCCACAACTGTATCTTAGAGGACCCCATGCCAACTGCCAAACGTTTCTCAAATAGAGCTGGAACTCGTGGGCTTCGCCCTCTTTCCATGCTGGGACGATTGCTTCAGGTCTTGTACAAGCAACTACAGCATTCTCTGGTGTATACACCTCCACATTCAAGCACATGCACACACAAGCACACACATACGAACACGCACACACACATATAGCCACAAACATGAATGATGATTATTCTTGAACCTTCTGTCTTGTCTCATATATATACTCATACATAATATTCTTAAAAGCATATTAGGTGGCAAATAAAATAGCTTCAATAACAAAATAAATGTTTATATATTTTTCAAGAACAGAAGGTCGTTTTAAGAATATCGTCAGATCACTTATAAAGTGGCTAAGAGGCATTTACGCATCACTAATTTTACTCCAAGTTTTTATTTTGAGATGTAAAAAAAAGGATTTTTGGAGCTCAATAAAATTTCTGAAAGCTCATTATCTTGTTTGGTACTGATATTAGCATCATTATGCAGTGACTGTGAGTGCCCGGGTACTGCTGTCAGGGAGACCATGTTTATCCACAGACACATTTCAAACGGAGGGAGAACCATTTTCATCCATATTATGTTATGATAGTGAGTGATTTTTAAAGGATGTCAAGTTCCACTTAAGAGGTTTTATACCAAGCAGCATTTATGTTACAGAAAGGTTGGGGGAAGTGAAAATCTAAGTCGTCAGAATCCCGCGTGTATTTAAACACAACTAAGCTCCCCAAAGCATCAGTTCTTCACAGTTCTGGAGCAACCATGTTAGTTTCTCATCTTTATTGCGTTCACTTTAATAAGTGGGGTGGTTCATAAAGAACAACAGACTCTAAGCATGCATGAAGGTGGGATAAGGTGCTTAATTGCATGATGGGATTTCATTCCATGCATGATTTCTGACATACATTCACCAACCGCATTTACAACAAGGTGATCTCCCACCGGAACTGCCCACAGCAACAAATACAAAGCAATGGGAGTGCAGTTGATACCTTCCTGTCACGCAAAGTACAACCTGTGCTTGTGTGCACTCCGTTGGCTGTATCCCCTTCCGTTCAGGATGGAAAGCCTGCCTTAGCCGTCTCTGAATTATTACTGCCAGAGTCTTTTCCATTGGTCTTACTTCACATCCACTAGTTCCAAAACACGAACACATGAGAATAAATTATTACTCCTTTGTGAAAAAAAGTGTCTCTAGAATAATAATCCCATCGCAAACTGGAAAGCACAGTGTGACTAAAAACCAGCAAGATTAGAGATCACTGTTTTCCTAAGTTTTAATGAAATATATTATTTCATTATATATATTATATATATAATAAATATATAATATACAGACATGAGCCTTACGGAAGCCTATAACTGTATTGGTCAGCGGAGTCATGTTCCCTTCCTCCTAGTATACCTGTGGCTGAGAAGACTTTATTAAGACTCAAATTAGGCACTTGGTTTAAAACCAGTGTGTTGATATTTGGATGCCAGGAGAACACACGGCAGCCTTTGTCCTTTCCGGTGTCTTTCAGGAGGTCTCAGGACACTGCTTTTCCATTAAGTGAGATCAAATAAGCATATGTAGTTTGCAATTTGCATTTGCATTGTAGATACTATAGAATCTATTAAAACTTAAGAAAAATTATCCTTTGCTATGGACATTATTTACGAAGGATTATATAATACTGCGACACGTAACAAATTATTGTAATTTATATATGAATATTTCTTTTGGCAGAATTTTAGGAGAAAAAGGTTTTGTTTGGTTTTTTTTATTCCAAACCAATGCCAGGGAAGATCGGCTCATCCTTAATTCATTAAGTACCATTTTTTTAACCCAGTTACATTTGTCAAATTACGGGATTCATTATAGCACGGATGTAGAGTTATGACTGCAGCTCTTTCTGTCCTAATCCTTTCCGCCTGTGTTCTTCCTTGTGATTTGTGACCTTCATTACCAGGAGAGCTCACGTAATGCCTTCAGTCCAGTTCCAGAAGGATAGGTCAGATAGTGTAGGAATTATTTTACATACCATAGTTATTAACATGATTACTCAGAGAAATTATATTAATATCCAAGACAGTCCAACACTTCCAGGAAAAAAAATGCTGCTTCATCTCAATTTTTCCTCTGGCTCAGAGGACACATTATTAACTATTCACAGTGAAAATTCCCAACTGAAAAACCCCCTGGCCAAGGAAATGCACATTATGAGGGATTCATTGTGTGCACAGGTCACCTCACTTTTTTCTTTACATTTTATTGAAAATAATTTATTCTTATTATACTAGATTTAGAAAATATAGCCAAGCGTAAATTAAATTACCCATAATCCCATATACTCACTAATAACTAATCATTCCAATGGTTCCTTTATTTTTTTTCTACACATATTAAGGTTATTTTGTGTGTATGAAGTTAAGGCCATTCTGGATAATGTCACGTCATGTACCTGCCTTCATAAGTGTGCCTCATGTAACAGTGAGATAAGCATAATAGTCAAGAACCATAGTATACTGTCACGTTCCTTTGCTAAACCTGTACAAAGCGAGAATTACAGGCCAAATATGATCACCAGATCCAGGCTGGGAAGAAGACGGGTCAGGAGAAAAGCATTTGGGTAGAATGTCAAGTCTAGTTTAAAAAGTTAAAGGGACAGGAGGAAATATGTAAAAAACAGCAGATGCATCTATTCGTTTTGTGATGGTTAAGGGTATCATGGCACAAAACTATGTAAAATGTGTCATATTTTATAAACTATTAGCATTCCCAATTGTTAAATATCAATCGCAAATATCTCAATTAAGATAAATTTTAGGGACTTCTTTTAATTACCTTACTTTTGTCTTGGAAGGTAGTTCTAACGTTTGACTATTACAAACAGTAACAAACAGTCAACTCCTGGGTTGAGGTGACTAAGCCATTGTACATTTAGAACCAGTTCATAGATAAAGAGACATTCAACTCATGTGAAAATCACAAGAGACTTTGTAAAGTAATCCACATTATTCTGACAATCATATTACTAAACTATTTATTAATCCCTCATGGACTTCCAGGGCATTCTACTGCATCTGCTTATGTTTAAGACAAAACTATATTTGACACAAATTAGATAAACCATAAATGGTGCCTACTGAGGCTCTCAGGCTCATTGAAGACTTTCCATACACTCTGTTTTCATTAGTATTTTATACTGCGTGTCATCTGTCTCCTGACTCCACTAAAAATAAGTGGGCAGCAGTGAAGCTAAACTAGACCTTGTCACAAGGAGCTTTACCTACACCACTCTTTTTGTTGTTGTTGTTATTGTTTTTGGTTTTTTTCGAGACAGGGTTTCTCTGTGTAGCTCTGGCTGTCCTGGAACTCACTTTGTAGACCAGGCTGGCCTCAAACTCAGAAATCCGCCTGCCTCTGCCTCCCGAGTGCTGGGATTAAAGGCGTGTGCCACCACGCCCGGCTCCTATGCCACTCTTAAAGTCCTCTGTGAGAATTTGGCATTGTTCCTTCAGAGGGTATAATGAATTAGTTATGTATTCATATACAATTCAATGCAAAGGAGCTACCGATACCTGTGGTGAATATATAATGAGCCTCCAAAACCATTGTGTAGAGCGAAGAAAGTCCTATGATTCCGTTTATATGCGGCCCCAAATCAAATGATTCTAATCAATCTTTACAGAATTCACCAAGTGGCTTGTGTAAGGGGATGGGCTGCAGGGGAAGAAAGCAAACAGGGGCATGCAGGAATACCCAGGAAGTGACTACCCAGATGGAACAATTATCAAAACTCCTACTAAATATTTAAGATTGCACAGCTTATTATGCATTATTTATACCTCCTCTTGAAACCGTGGGATTAAGAGGTCTCTGGAATTCTCAGGGCTTAGTTCTAAATGATTTCAATCCAAGGTTCATGCCTTTGCCCGACGTGACCTTCACTCACCTCTGCTCAACTGATCGGGGTGAACGTGGAGACCATGACCAACGTGCTCTGTGGCACAGGAACAAGGCTGGTGCTTCTCACTATCAAAAGACGTGATGGGGACACTCAGTGCAGACACAGTTTTAATCTATTCAGGTCACTTGTGGACTTTTTTTTTTCCACTACAATGTCCATTTTACTATATTTATATATGTCCGCACATACATCTCAAAACATTACATTGCATGCCACCCCCAGGAAAAAAAAAGTACACAAGGAAACTTACTTTTTGAAGGTTCAATTTAAGTCTGTAGAAAACCGACCATAGGGGGAAATCACAGTACCTCCCCTCCTTCTCTTCCCCCTCCATGTGTCTATTGAGCCGGCAACGTGGTCCACTTTGAAGCAGCAGGCTATGTGTTTCAAGTTTTCATATTTGAATTGTTTTTCTCCCTGAGCACAGTCAAAGCTGGCTCCCTGTAAATTCTACCCATTGAGTCTAGTTCTGCCCCAGTTAGCAAACTTCTCTTCCATGGCAGCCCTGGGGATAGCTGCCAAAAGGAAGCAAATTTCTCCTTTAAATTCCTTTTATAATTAGGCTAACCTAGTCCCTCAGCCTTTCCTCATATAGTGTCATCTTTAAGTTACCTCATCATGCTATTTTTAAAGAATATGTCCTGGAGCTATGAGTCCCTATGTGGTATGACTAAGAGCGGTGGGTTCTACTTTCTTTTGTCTGTACTTGAATTTGAAGCTTATTTTTTTTTATTTAATTTTATTTTTAATTCATTGTTTACACTCCATATTCCATTCCCTGCCCCCCCATACACCCTCTGACCACTCCATGTCTCACACCTCCTCCCCACCCTACCCTGTCTCCACTCCATGTGGATGCTCCCAGCCCCCACCTCACCTAACTTCTAAACTCCCTGGGGCCTCCAGTCTCTTGAATGTTAGGTGCATCATCTCTGAATAAACACAGACCCGGAAGTCCTCTACTGTATGTGTTTTGGGAGCCTCATATCAGTTGGTGTATGCTGTCTATTTGGTGGTCCAGTGTTTGAGAGATATTGGGGGACCAGATTAATTGAGACTGCTGGCCCTCCTACAGGATCACCCTTTTCCTCTGCTTCTTTCAGCCTTACCTAATTCAACAACAGTGTGGTCAGCTGCTTCTGCCCATTGGTTGGGTAAAAATATCTGCATCTGACTCTTTCAGGGCTTGTTGGGTCTTTCAGAGGGCCGTCATGATAGGCTCATTTTTGTGAGCGCTCCATAGTCTCAGTAATAGTGTCAGGCCTTGGGACCTCCCCTTGAGCTGGATCCCACTTTGGACTTGTCACTGTACCTTCTTTTCCTCAGGCTCCTGTCCGTTTCCATCCCTGTAATTCTTTCAGACAGGAACAATTATGGGTCAGAGGTGTGACTATGGGATGGCAACCCCATCCCTCACTTGGTGTAAAAGGAGCAGAGGATGGCCTTATCTGGCATCAACAGGAGGAGAGACTGTTGGTTCTGTGAAGGTTCAATGCCCCAGTGTAGGGGAATGCCAGGGGGTGGAGATGGGAGTGGTGGGGGAGCACCCTCATAGAAGCAGAGGGTAGAGGAATGGGAGGAGGGATTTCCAGAGGGCAAACTAGAAAGGGGATAACATTTGAAATGTAAATAATAAAAGAAAAACAAAAGGAAGACAAGTGAAGAATGCCTATTGTGATGATCACAGCAAAGGCTTTGCTTGTACACACAGCCGCCTTCTACAGTGTTCTCATGTCTTGTGGGAATTCCTTAAACAAACAGCGGTTCCGACACCTCTGTAGAACGTGTCATGGTGTTGAGCAACTTGCTGGCCCCATTATTCTCAGGCTGGATGGATGAGGGGATACTGAGCTTCCTGTTAATAATTGGACAAAATGAGATGCAAGCAAAAAAGAGTGTCTAATACTAATATCAGTTCCAGAGGAGTCACTATGGCTGTTGGGTAAGAACCTTGTTAAAGACAGCACTAAGGGGATCAGGGAGGCTGGTTTTTTAAAGGGTCAACTTCGTAGTGAAGAGAAAGAGACATGCTGGAACCTTCAACCAACAACAGTCCAAAACACCCGATCTGTGGTTGCTGAGAAAAATTGTCCGCGTTATTTTCATCCTCAGAAAAAAATGCTTGCATATCTGGAATTGTTTAAGCTAAAATAAATTAAGAAGTAGAGTATAACAAGAAATGGATGAATAACATAAAAGAGTGAGCGGTTACCAGAAAAGTGCCAGAAAAGGAAGAAAATTAAAATCTGTAAAAATATAAAGGGGGTGTGATATTGTTAAAAATGGAGTCTGAAGTTATACCGAGAAAAGTTGCAAAAAATATAGTTAATATTGAAAAGTAAAGGAATGTTTAAAATGATGGAACTCTGACACCAAAAAAGGAGTAGATAGAAATAAAAGGGGGGGGGGAGAAATCTATGATTAAAATACTAACAGATTTAAAAATACAGAAACCACACAGAATCATTCCTGGAATGTGCTTGTGTGTAACTCCTGGGTATAGCAGAAAGGAGTGAGCTTACTTCAGAATATTCATTAAAACTGCCTACGGTTATTTGTTTCCATGGAAAAAAATATGTTTTGGAACATGTGGCTTGTCCTGGACACTTTACTCATGTCATTCTAGTTGGCCTCCTTTCTCCTCTCCATTCTCCCAGGCCCACCACCAATAGAGTGGTGAAACAAACCATAGGATGTATTCCAGATAAATGTAAACAAGAGTTCAGCTTTAAAATTAGTGTAATAAAGAACTAAAAGGACATCGAAAACGAAACAGCAATGAGAACATCAAGGTTCTTGCATGAAGACAGACACATTAACAGATAGGACAAAACAGAGAACCCAGACATCGATTTATGAATTTTAACGAAGTCAAAAATATATAAAGGCTAGTCTCTCCACGAAGAATATTGAGAGGACTTGTCATTGTGTAAAGAAGAATTGAATTTATCTCAGACCATATATAAGAAGGAACAGAAAGATGAATTAAAGATTTAAATGTGAAAAATGAATCTGTGAAACTAATCAGAAGAAAACAGGCAAAAAGCTCTCCTGCACTGCTCTGGGCAACGTTACATATATTTATATATAATGACTCCAAGATCACAGGCAATAAAGCTAAGCTAGACAAATGGGGTTTTATCAAACTCAAACGCTTCCTTACAGCAAAGGAATGAACGGGCAGAACCGGGAGGTACCTGTCAAATGGGGAGAGGTTGGAAAACACACTTGTAATAAGAAGCTACTATCCAAGAAAAGATTTTTAAAAATCATATAAAGCAGCAGTGTGTCTCTGTAAAAGTCATACACACATACATATAAAAGTAGAAAAGTGGTTACTATAGTGAAATAAATTAAAACAGGGTGTTTATATGGAAACAAATAACCCAGTGAATATTGGGCAAAGTAATTGACACTTCTCAAAACAAGATATAGGCATCAGCAACCGAAACAAATTATTTAAAAGAAAAATGGTCTTTCTTCATGGTCTGAAAGGGTAAAATCCACCATGGTGGAGAAGGCCTGATGACTTCAGAGTATCCCATGGCTGTGAGGCTACTTGCTAACATCTCAGCTGGTGAGTCACTTAGGCCAAAGCCAGGAACAGTTGTAACTTATACACGTTGCCTCTAGAGCCCTGCATCTGCAAGCTGTGCCCCATGTTCACCAGCCCACCCACCCCCACCCCACGCAACCCTCTAACGCCCCCCACCCCACCCCCACCCCCACTCCCACTGCCACACAGCCTCCCAGAACACCTCCAGCTGGGGACTAAGGCTCAAAAGGAAGAGCCTGCAGGGAAACAGTTCACACTCAAACCACAACTTAGAAATAGCTAAAAAGTGCTCAGAGTCACTAATCACCAAATTAAGTCTGTAATAAGATTTTATACCATGTCTGTAATAGAAGACACTCGGCCAAAGGTAGAGCATAGAAACAGCTTAAACAACCGCAGAGGCCTCTAGTGAAGTAAAACACACTGCTCTTAGACGCTGCCAAGGACTCGTTTTGAGCTTAAAGCAGAACCAGGAGGGGAAGATTTGGATGGAATTATGGTGGCTACTGTCACTGTCTCAATCTCCCCAAAGGGCCGTACTTGGATGCTGTGGCTCCCCAATAAAAGCCATCTTCAGAAGGGAGTCTTTGAGGAAGTGATTATGTCATGAATAATCTTTCTTCATCGACAGATAATTAATAGATCCAAAACCTGTACAAAGTACTGCAAAATATTGCAAATATGGAAACTGAGGTTAAATTCAAGCTATGGGGAACTGGAGATGTCTCATTAAAAGTCACTTTGTTCCAGGCCTCCTCTAGCTCCTTCCTCTTGTTCCCAGACACTGTGAGGTAACACTCTACCTTCCACACACACCCTCACTCAGAAACAGCAGATCTTAGCGACCAGGGACTAACACCGATGGACACTGGGGAAACTGAGGCACAGTGACTCTCTGTGCTCAGTGTTTTCTTGAGCATCTATTGTAACAAGGAAACATCTAACCAACAATACAAACAGGGATGGAGAGGTCTCAAGACATTTAAAATAGGATCACAAAACTTTCCCAAAAAATCCCATCACTGAGAATACTTCCAAATAAAATGAAGAAGCCAGTGTGTCAAAGAAATATATCCATCTGCAATCCCAGTGAAACATAGATCATAATAGCCAGTACATGGAATCAACTTACATGCCCATCAGTAATGAAACAACAAAATGCATATCATATATAAACATGTATGCATGTGATTTAATACTACTGTGTATCATATATAAACATGTATGCATGTGATTTAATACTACTGTGTATCATATATAAACATGTATGCATGTGATTTAATACTACTGTGTATCATATATAAACATGTATGCATGTGATTTAACACTACTGTGTATCATATATAAACATGTATGCATGTGATTTAACACTACTGTGTATCATATATAAACATGTATGCATGTGATTGAATACTACTGTGTGTCATATATGAACATGTATGCATGCGATTTAATACTACTCATCATTGTAAAGAAGGAAAGTCTACTTTCATGAAAACATGGATGAACTTGAAGGATAGCATGTTAAGTAAAATCATCCACACATAGGAAGACAACTGACATATGTTATCATTTATATTAAATAAATAACCAAACTCAGAAGGTTAGGAAGGAGGTTTCCTGTAGTTGAGGGGAGGAGAGGGGGTTGGGGGAATACAAACTTTCAATCAGACAGAAGGAATAACTTCAAGGGACTTTACAGAGTGACCACAGTTGACACCAAAGCATTATACACTTACAAACTGCTGAGAATGGATTTTAGAAATTCTCTAAGCAATAGGCAGGCAGCATATCAGATAATATATATGCTAATAAGTTTCATCTAGCCTTCTACAATATACACATGTTTCAAAATATATTGTGATATATATATATATATATATATATATATATATATATATATAATTTTATCAAGTTAAAAATTCATTAAGTCTATAAAATAAATGTCAAATTTTAAAGCAGGAGGATTTAAAGTCTTTTTTTTTAATCCAAGCATTAAGTACATTAACAAAGCGAGGTGATCAAATGAAGCACACTAGAAATGACTGATAGAAACCATCGCAGGCCATGAAGCACACTACCTCTGTCTGCGTTGACCATAAGGATGTGTGTGTTGTACGTTCAATACAAAGACAGCAGGTGTGGAGATTGGACCTTCCAGAACTGTTCCTGACAATGCACTTCAAGGCAGTCGCACTGGGAAGTGGAAGACAGTGAGCCAGCCCATGAAAGCTCAGAGATCAGAAACAACGCTCTTCCCACAGATGCTCACCCAAGCCCTGACGTCAGCTGGCCCTCAAATCCTTCACTTGGTGGTGGGAAGGGATGGCATCATAAATGCAGTAGCTGAGCTGCGCTCAGGGGCCATTAGAGGGTATTTTAGGATCTCTAGGAAATAAGCGAGGATTGAACATTTCTAATAACTATAGGGAGTGAGAGCCATTAGAGAGAGAGGTTGGGAATGCGAAAGCAGCCATAATTGAAGGGAGAAGCCCCAGACTAGATAGGACAGGATAAAGAGCTCAGAAAAGACTGCACCAAACTTCATTAGATGTAAATCCTTTCATAAGCAGTTTTTAATGCAATACACAAAGCTCACTGAGAAACCCAAGGCTTAGCCAATAGGGCCAAAAATGAATGCAGATTTGGGGCTATAGTTGCTCCTGGCATTACTTCAAGACAAAGGAATCAAGGGAAGTCGATCTAAGAAGGCTAGGTAGTAAGACCTTCTTCCCTCACAGGTGCTCCCTTCATGGTTTGTAGAGCCTCCCCGCCCCCTCCCCCTCAAGGCTTTGCCATCCAGGATCTCATCTACCACCCTGAATTATTGCATACATAAATAATTGCTTTCCCAGAAATGGTATTTTGCCTATAGGACAAAAATAACTCATTGTAATGGACACAAATCACGACCCACAAAAGCCTCTAATTAACCCCTCAGGCATGGTTCAGAGTGGATGCCAATAATATCCCCACTATCTCTTCCATGGTTAAAGCTGTTGCCTACCAAGGAGAGGGTAGAGTGAAGAGGAAGCAGTAGCCCATTCTCTCTCAGCACACACACACACACACACACACACACACACAGAGAGAGAGAGAGAGAGAGAGACAGAGACAGAGACAGAGACACAGAGACAGAGACACAGAGACAGAGACACAGAGAGAGACAGAGACAGAGGCAGAGAGACAGAGACAGAGGCAGAGAGAGAGAGAGAGAGAGACAGAGGCAGAGACAGAGACAGAGACAGAGGCAGAGACAGAGACAGAGACAGAGGCAGAGACAGAGACAGAGGCAGAGGCAGAGGCAGAGACAGAGACAGAGACAGGCAGAGGCAGAGGCAGAGGCAGAGAGCATGTGTTTTTGGTGCTAAGGATTATATCAAGGACCTTAGACAGGCAGGGCAAGCATCATACCACCCAGCTATATTCCCAGCCCTAACGTGTGTGTGTGTGTGTGTGTGTGTGTGCAGATGTATGCACATGGGTAGAGACCAGAAGACAAGTGTGGTTCCTTGGGACTGTTCACTCGTTTTTTGAGACAGGATCACTCACCAGCCTAGGCCTCATGGAGTGGGATGGCCAGCACACCCCGGGGATTTGACACCCCGGGGATTTGACTGTTTCTGCCTTCCCAATGCAGAATTAGGAGCATATTCCTGAGACCCAGTACTGATTCCACAGGCATTCTGCGGATTGAAGTCTCATTCTCAGGCTTGCAAGGCAAGTGCCTGACTGGCTGAACTGTCTCCCTAGCCCCTCATACTCTTCCTAAAACAGAGATCTCCTGTCAAGTGAAACACTGAGACTCTGAGTAAGTTACTGTGTTTACCAGAAAGCTATCACAATTTTCCCCCAAAGTCATATATTCTGATTTGTAGCAAGGATATCTTCCAAATCCTTTTCCATCATTTTCCCTTCTTAAACTGCAAACCTAAGTTGTTGGCTAGTGTGCTGCTAAGGAATTAGGCATACTGTCTTGGTTTCATAATTAGTTGCTGAGACCCCCCTGAGCCAAGCACCATAAATGTGTGATTTAAACAACAAAAGCACATTGCCTTCCTATTCTGGAGAAGGCAACTGAGACCCAGGTGTCTCACAAGTCCAATGGGAACTTCCAAGATCCAGTGCCAGTTGGGCTGATTCCTTCTGGAGGCTATGAGGATAGAACCTTTTTGAGACCTCTCTCGTGCACTCTAGACCTCTCATGGATGTGTGCCTTCATGTTCCCATGGGGTACTCATAGCATGTCATCCTCACCACAACCCGAGTACCAACAGGCTCTTTATCAAGTCTGGGATACAATTTACAGGGAGAACACTTGTGTTACATGTGTATAGCCCTGTGTTTGACTCTCAGAACTACAAATAGAATAGAAAAGAGAAAGGGGAAGGGAAGGGGAGGGGAGGGGAGGGGAGGGAAGAAAGAGGGAAGAAAGAGGGAAGAGAGAAGGGAAAAGGGAAGGGAAGAGAGAAGGGAAGAGACAAGGGAAAAGAGAAGGGAAGAGAGGAGAATCTTTGAATAAATCTTTTTTTTTCTATAATGAGAGTCCACCATGTGAATTTGAGAGACACACAACACCAGCCATCTTGCATGCTACTGTACACATGATCATTATTATTACTTGAGATAATATTTCAGACTGATCTTCTAAAGATAAGACTCAGGGCTCCAAAATCACTCTGATTGACCAAGTGATCCTTGGCTCTCCACACCAGAACCTGAAATGATTTCCAAGCACCAAACTCATATTACAAGTTTAACCTTCTGTAATGTCTTCCACAAACTGTCTAGTTACCAGACAATCCTACGGCTTCCTGACCTGCTATAGCATCCCTCTTGAGACATTCTCATCAAACCAGAGCCAGAATAACTGCTTCAAGAGCGCCTATACCACCACCAACATTGCCATGTTTTTTTTTTACAAAATGGCTTTGAAGGAAAGATGAGATACAGACATTTTATTGCCAAGATTCTTCTTAGAACAGACACGCAAAATATTTTAATTCTCTTTAAATGAAATGAAAGTTTCCAAGTCTATTCATATTATAGATGACAGGTTTGGGGCTCTCATTATGTAGACCTGACAAGCCTAGAACTCACTGTACAGATCAGACAAGGCCGTTGTAGCAGTTACATCACAGCAGTAACCAAGAGAAATCCACTGGACAGCTACTGGATTTAAGGTATTCTCAATAGGAGAGGATTTGTTCCTAAACCTCACTAACTATCCTGGCTGGTAAGATCATGAACCCTATAGGAGAACCTAGTACTGCCAATGTCTTAAAACATTTTAATTCCCGAGTTCTAAACACTCATCCTTATACCTACAGAGAAGTGTATCTCTCACTCTTCATCAAAAGAACAAGGAGTTGCTCCCACAAAATCCCAAAAATGTAACTGCCCATCGAGACTTCACAGTGACATCAGTTGACATACCAACATGGAGGAGGGAAATCTCACCTCTACATGAAAAGCGACAGGTAGTTAATGGCTGCTAAGAAAGGGGGAATCAGCTTTCTCCAGGGATGAGTCTCCTTAGACACTAGCTAATCCCAAGTGGTCAGCCTTAACACATACACACAGACATATACATACAAAGACACAGACACACACAGACACATACACACATACGTACAAGTATACACAACACTAAGTAGGTCAAGCAGGGTGTGTGTGTGTGTGCGTGTGTGTGTGTGTGTGTGTGTGTGTGTGTGTAAAACAATAAATAAGAAGTCATACGTTTGAGAGGGAGTAAGGGATATGGGACAAACTGGAGGCAGGAGACAGGGTGGGAATAACATAAAAAGAATACTTAAAATGATAGTAAGGAAGCTCTCTACCTCTGACAAGAAGAAGAACGTAAGTTTCTCCTGATGAGAAAAAGAAAATGAATGAGAGGAAATTAAGATGGTGGAGAAGACAAGAGAGGGGAACTACCAGAGGGGTAGGGACGCTGAGATATCAGGCATAAGTCACACACCAATCAAAAGTCTCCCCAAAACTTGCAAATGGAACCAGGTTGTCTAGGCACTTGAAAGACACTGAGCTTTATACCCACAGCAGCCAAAACCATTCCACCTGCCTGGGATGCCAACCAGGACAGCCTTGCCTGGCATCTGGGCTACGGGCTATGACCTTTCATTTAGTTAGCACATTGAAGATAATCAACTGCAAGCGTCACTCAAAGTCAGTGATTCTCACAAGAGGACAACTGTGGGATGCACAATCTACTAACACCTATCCTGTGAAAATTCTGGGGCCCCATGCTGCTACTGCTCTTGAGACAGATCTTAATGCATGGTTGACTCTTGTACTCATAAGCACACTCAAAGCTGATGTTCAAAGAACATTCTGCTGCTGTCTGTTGGTTTCTGGAATCCCGAAAGCTTACTCACTACTTGAAGAATGTAGATGAGAAGTTTAAATTCCCATGAGGAGATACTGGTTTTGGCCATTTAGCGCAGTGACTAATATACACGGAGTAGTCGTTAATGTGGTCTGGAAGTTAGTAAGGTTGACTCCAGACCCCAACTCAATCACAAGGACCCAGAAGTTCTGGATTAGGACTGACTGGGCATTTTAAAGGCATTGTATTGCACAAGGACTGTAGATGTGCTTTTCATGGTACCTGAAAAATTCTAACAGTCACTTCTTCCCCCTTAAAAAAAAAAGGAGTTCTGGGGCAATGAGAGAGTTCAGCAGTTAAGAGTATTTGCTGCTTCTCCAAAGGACTCAGGTTTCATTCCCAGAACCCACATAGCCAATCACAGCTGTCTGTAATCCAGGTCCAAGGAGTCCAATGCCTTCTTCTGGCCTCCATGGGCACCAGGCACACAGTTGGTACCCAGACATACATGCGGGCAAAACACTCACATATGTAAAATAAAAGCTGAATTTTTAAATGTAAAAACTTGAGAGTACTAATGCTACAGGTTTAGATAGTCTCCAGTCGGCTCCTAATCAACCAAAGAGCACAAAATGTACAAAGGAAGTCATGTGACATCTTCCAGGAAGGGTATCTACAATGAGAGCAGAATTCAGGGTTGTGGGTCTAAGTAACAGAAATATGTGAAGGACATTTGAAGAGAAAACACAATAGTCAGAGGGAAGACACTGAGCAGACAATGAGAACAGACAGTATCAGTCGGGATGAGTGAATCGCATGGAGGAGTTAAGAAGTACCTGTTGGAATTGACATTCTGGATGTTGCCAGTGCCTTATATAAGCAATTTTACAGGATTACCACAGGCTAAACTCTCAAGGTTTATGAGAGAAGACACAGTCAAGGCTCTGTCTGCAAGCACAGACGGCTCAATAATGTAGAGGTGAATGAGATGAAGTCTTATGTTCAGCAAAGAGTGACTGCTACCATGCATCTTTTCAAAAGAAGGACACAAGATCCTTTCAAAGAAAAGCGATATCAAGGAGTCGGAAGAGTAGCAGTCGGCAGAGGCAATGCATGAAGTGGGAAGGAGGTCCCATCACGAACTGGATGGAGTTTGGTATCATTTCTAGTCCTTCAGCTGCTGGGGGTAGCTCTAACACAGAACTCCAGACTAGATGGCGTAGGAAAAGCAGAAATTTACATCTCACAGTTCTGAGAGCTGAGAAATCTCAAATCAAGGCACTGTCAGATTCTATGTCTGCTGAGAATCCATGTCCTGCTTCATAGATGACATGACTTACTGTGTCTTCATGCAGGGAAAAAGGACAAGAGAGCCAGCAGTGGAATGAAGAAACACTGTTTCAAACAGGGCGGAAGGCCAGGACTAACAACAAATGTCTGTTGGCTTCAATGATTGTGCCATGACACACACACTACAGCCATACACATAAATGCACACACACGCACATGCACACACACATTGTATACATCTGCACACAAATATTTGAAGCTGCAGTTGAGTATCCCACTCATATGTTGCTAAAAACATTTTTGGACTCTGCCTAAATGCTGTATGGGATTTGGGCCTCTTACAAGGCTATGAAAATATAAGATGATGGGAACTTTTTGAATAAGTAAGATAAATGAGGTTATTAAGGCTAAAGAAGTACAACAGAGCTGGGTATGTGATTTTATGAAGCTTAACGCCCTGTAAGTCAAGACCAATGCAGTAAATTCCTTTCAGAATTTGGGGTCAGATGGGAGTTGTCTCCTACAATACCAGAGTATTTCTTCCTATTAAATAAGGACAGCTACTTAACACACCCCATTTCCACTATATCTGAACCTCAGAAAGCCTGGAAGAAAGTATTTCTGAGAGTTAAAATGCCTACCTTAATCCAGGTTTTTCTCCTTAAACCAACAGCTTGCTTAATAATTTATACCATGCTATTTATCTTTTATTTAGTGCAATCCTGGTAGTTTTAATCACATGCCAACTCAAACTCTATCGGAATAATTACCACATAAATTAAAAATAAATATTCAGAAACTCTGATCCTAATTATTTTCCATACAGACCATGTTTTACTTAAACTTCTTAGGACCTTCAGAGCTGGAAATATGGCTCAGGCATTAGGGCACTTACTTCTCTTGAAGAAGATCTGGGTTCAATTCCGAGCACCCACATCAAGGAGCTTGAAGTTGGCTATAACTCTGGTTATAGGGGATCTACTGCCTGCTGGCCTCCACAAAAACCCACAGGCACATAAATGTATGCAGATATGCACATCTGGATATAAATAAAATAACAAGTAAAATCTTTTTTTTAAATGATTAATACCTACGCAATTTCAAACACTAAAAATCCATTGCTGAACTTTTCATTCTAAAAGTCAGTTTTCTTACGTTTTTATATATGTCAGAATGCTACCAGGTTAAAAAACAAAACTCCTGCAATGGGTCCAACTTAGAATTACATTTATTGTCCCCAACTCAGGAGTGGAAAATCATTACTAGCATACTTCAAACTAAACCTGTAATACATGCTATTGCTTATCAGCACTCCACTTCCTGCCAGCTATTTTATCCTGCTTTCAGAAGCATGAATCTTTAATATAGCATAGTAAACCATGTGTGGTTAGGTAAGAACATGGCTTGACTGGGCTGTGTCTTAGTGTAGACAGAAACAGAACGTATCTGTGCCTGGCTATGCCTAGGCATATAATGAACACCTACTATCTGTTTCAGGAGCAGAAATCCAAGATTGACCAAACACCATACCAGAGAATTACACATCACCATTATTGTTGGGGATTTATAGAGGTCTTAGGTTAAAGTTGCTTACGAGTTGCAATACTGCAAGAAGAACCTCAAACACTGCTGCTTCATTGTCCCCTCTCTTACTCAATTGCACTAGATGAGGAGAGGAGACATAGAGGAAGTGGCCTCATTGTGCATGCCTGCCAAAGACACTTGGCTGGATGGTTTAGTTCATGGGGACATTTAATGCCTAGAATCAGTTCCCCCACTCAGGTCCCCCATGATGGCCTTGTCCTAAAGGATAATGCCCTTGAGATGGCTAATAACATCACACCTAAAGTCACTGTCCCTGGCTGTTCTGTGGAACTATGGACTACAAAGTGCCACCCAGGGAGCAAGACGCCCAAGTTCTAAAAACTATTAAGGATTGACTCTGAACATTTGATTCAGTCCTCTTCTGAAAAATCTGGGAGCTTAAATCCAAGGTCTTCCCCAGGCCTAACCTTCCCCTGTCAGTCAAATCCTTACTCACCCATGCACGTAGTAAGTCATGTTTCCATAAGCTCTGTATCCTGTAACTTTCTAAGACATCCAGGTAGTCATTTTCTGATTTTCAAGAAGAACACACAGAGAGCATCCTTCCCAATGCTGCGTAACAGTCGGAATTCTCAACAAAGCCCCTTCTGCCGATGAAATGTCAAAGGTTCCTCATCAGAGAAATCCTTCGCCAGGAGTCTTCACTCGTGAAAATGGAGGAACCATCAGGATTGAGAAGCAACAAACAAACAAAAAAAAAAACCAACAACACAAACAGGTCTATATACTATACTCAACTTTACTGTCGGATTTCTGGATATGGTTTCCCTAGTCATACAAGCCAGTTGAGAAGTTTCTCTATTAACTAAGCAGCTCTCTCTGGGGGCGACAGGAAGTTCTTGTGAGCTGACACGAGGCGGTTCAAGACAAGCGCGCTCCCAGTACAAACGGATTGAGCATTGGCCAAACTATCCTGTTTCAAACCTTCCAAAAAAATTCTCCACCCATCCAAAACCCTGTCCATTTAAAGCAGTGGTTCTCACCCTATGGGAGGAGATGCCTTTGGAGTTTGAATGATCCTTTCATAGGGCTCTCCTAAGACCATCAAAAAATGCAAATATTTGTAATTCTTAACAGTTGCGAAATTACAGTTATGAAGTAGCAAGGGAAATAATCTTACGGTTGGGGGTCATGACAGCAAAGGAACTGAATTAAAGGCTCCCAGACGCAAGAAGGTGGAGAGCTACTGATCTAAGTTTACTTGTGTACTGAGTTCAAAACCCTATCATGCTAATGCTAAGAAAGAAAATCGATTGTACTAGAATAAAGTGTGCTTGTTCCATTATTTAAGATTACTCAATCCCTCTAGAAAGATAAGCAAAGCCAATACTATACAATGAGTGGATCCTGAATTTTTTAAGGCATAAATAACAAGCATGCTAATAGCTTGAAAGGCAAAATCCACAGGGTAATATTACACAGAGATATGCAGAAGCTTATGAAACATGAGCACAGCGTGTGTTAATATAGATAGCAAGCTATTCAACTATAAAACACATTGAAGGAGCAGCATTAACAAAATATGTCAAGGAACAAACATGAGTATTCCTTACGTTAGTGGGAGAGGCAAGATGGCCAGATCTTAAAGGACAATCATGCCACTCTGAGCTAACAGCAACATAATCCTCAACTTAGCTATATAGCTATTGTAGCCCTACAAGTTCCATGCCAAAAACTGCAGATAAAACCCTGTGCTACCCAGCAAGCTAACCATCAGTCTGAAGCCTCTGGCAGGCGTGCTTTGTCTGTGCAGCTTTCTGATAGAGCAAGTGTGTCCTCCATACATCTTCTATTTCATCAGTGTGACCACTTCTCGTCGTCAGCTTAGAAAGCCAAAAAGTCAAGACATGCATGCACCACTAAGCTGGCACTCTGGTAGTAGGGCTCCATCCATCCTACAGACACAGCATTCTCAGTGCATGGCCACACCTCATCATTTGCCTTTATTGCCACTAAACACTTTCAGTTAATTTCATAAGCAGTATGATTAGAGAGTTCCCATCTGGCCTGTTGAACTTCCAATTCAATGGTCTCTGGAAGTGGAGTTGCACTGTTATAATTTCCTAGACAACAATGAGAATGGGGGATGTGTTGGGCAAAGCTGAGAAAGTATAGGTGGATTTATTTAGGGATTTGCAAAGCTATAATCCTGAGACTGTGTTGGACTTATCATACACTGCAATCATGGATTTAGAGGAACATGTCCTTGCCTTGTAATAACCAACGATGACATGATAATAATGGACATGATGAGACAGAAACAAGTTTGTGTGAGTGTGTGTGAAAATGTGTGTGAATATGTGTCTTCTGTAAGTGTGATTGTGCTTGTGTGTGAGTGTGTGTGAAAGTGTATGAGTGTGTACATGTGTATGAGTGTGTATGAGCGTGTGTGTGAGTATGTGTGTAAGTGTGTGTGTGTGTGTGTGTGAGTGTCTTGAATGAGTGTGAGTGCACCTGTGTGTAATTGTGTGAGTGTGTGTATGTGTGAGAGTGTGTGAGGTTGTGCTAAAGTGTGTGTATATGTGCATGTGTATGTTCATGAGAGAGTGTGTGCATGTGTGAAAGTGTGTGTGAAAGTGTGTGTCAGTGTGTGTGTATGCCAGTGTGTCTTGTGTGAGTGCACCTGTGTGTGTATGTGAGCATGTGAATATGAATGCTTCTGTGTGAATGTGTTTGAGTGTATGTATAAATGTTTGTGAGTGTCTTGTGGGAGTGTGTGTATGTGTGAAAGTGTGTGAGTGTGTGTATGTGTGGGCATGAGTGTGTGTTTGTGAAAGTTGTGAAAGTGCATGAGTGTGTGTGTGAGTATGTATGTGAGTGCACACATGTGTGAGTGTGTGAAAGTGTGTGTGTATGTGAGTGTGTATATGAGTGTGTTTTCACTTTTAAGACAGAACTCTTGGGATCAGAACTCTATCACTTTCTATCTTTGTGACCATCTGGAAACTTCTAGGTCTGGATTTCCCATGTACAATATAGGTATATTAATGATCCCTACGTGAAAGTTTTTTTCAAAACTAAAGGGATTGCTGTGATGATAACTCATAGCCAGCTCACAGGGAGCGCTTTAAGTGTTCTAGCTATTGGAGGAGGAGGAAGGAACGAGAGCGTGTGACGTAACAGAACAAAACGCCTTGGGAGAAAAGGTGCACAAGCTGTGGTCTCCACTGCCTGCAAACGGGAGCCTCTGCACTTGCTAACAATGCAGGCACAGCTTCAGCTCGTCGATGAGAGAGACCACTGTGGTTAAGAGCACACATGGCTCTTGCAGAGGAGGGGACTCAGTTCCCAGCACCCACGTGTTGGCTCACAATCATATGCCACTCCTTTAGAAGAGATCTCCCACCTTCTGATGTCCATAGACACTAGCACACACGTGGTATGCAGACATACATGCGGGCAAAAGACTCATACCCATGAAAAGAAAACTAATAAACCTTTAAATTTGCAGCACATGAAAAACAACCCTAATGAGTAGTAACATCGTATAACATGGACTATTTTTGAATGCTTCTCTTGGGATGCAGTGGGTTTCGGGGGAGGCGTTTGGTGAGGACAAGCGGTGTACTTACCTGGGGAGGGGTTATAGGTACTAAGAGGGAAGATATTCACCGAAGGTCCAAAGCAGCTGTGGACACTTGTGACAGCTGTTTCTCTAAATGGAGTGACGACAGCTAATAAAACAAAAGCAATGCCGTCAGGAGGAGCCTTGGATGAGAGTGGGAAGAGCTCGCCCTGGGTGACTGCTATGAAGTGGCCTGGGTTGTTAGCAAATGTGGGCATCTGCTTCCTCATCTGCTTTCTCCACTCTTCCATGGCATCAAGGCGACCCTAGCTGCCCTGAGGGAAGGAGCTGACCATGAAGTGTCAACATACATTAAAAGCAAATAATAGCAGCAAGCATTGGCCTCCTCTGTCACATCTGATTCACACCTCTCTGATGGCGCTCACCTCAAATGAGCCTCGTCTCACTCTCCAGGTGTTTGGCACCTTAATAAGCCTCTAATTAGCGGTGCAAAAAAAGAACAAAAAAGAAAAAAAAATCCACAAAAACCACCTGTTTTGAGATGGCTCAATTCAGCTAAAATAAATATGTCAAAATTCAAAGTATTCTTAAATCAGAAACTCTAACTGCACACTTCTAAAAATCCCAAAGGGAAATAAAACCTCTTTTTCCCAACAAAAGCCTTAAGGCTGTCAACTTCCCTTGTAGGGCTAACATCATTCTGTGCTGTAGATTTCAGTCCGTTGTCTTTTCACTCTTATATGCGTGCAGGGATTTCTTTTTTAATTTTCTTTAATTTTCTTCTTCAGTGACATAATCACCATTCAGTTTTGAGACCGTGTGCATTGGTACACTTCCCCTGCTCCAGGGGATGCCCCACACAGAGCATTAACTGGGCATACTAAGTAAATGCTTATCTTTTTATTTTTTATTACTTTTATCTTTTACAGTCCAGTCTTTACGCCCCCCCCCCCCAGTCTGTTCCTCATTCCATTCCTCTCCCCCGCCCCCGGCTCCAAGAGGATGCCCCCCACCACACCAGGCCTCACCATTCCCCGGGGCCTCAAGTTTCTCAAGGGTTAGGTGCGCGTCTTTTCTCACTGAGGCCAGACAAGGCAGTCCTCTGTTGTATATGTGTATATGTGTTGGTGGCTCAGTGTCTGAGAAATCTCAGGGTTCCAGGTTAGTTGAGACTGCTGGTCTTCCTCTGGGGTCACCCTCCTCCTCAGCTTCTTCCAGCCTTTCTCTAACTCAACCACAGGGGTCCTCAACTTCAGACTATTGGTTGGGTATGAGTGTCTGCTTCTGTCTCAGTCAGCTGCTTGTTGGGCCTCTTGGGGAGGGAAAAGGGGCAGGCAGCCATGCTAGGTTCCTATCTGTAAGCACACCATAGCCTCAGTAATAGTGTCAGCCCTTGGGGCCTCCCCTTGAGATGGATCCCAAGTTGGGCCTGTCACTGACCCTCCTTCCCCTCACTCTCTTCTCCATTTTTGTCCCTGCAGGTCTTTTAGACAGGGACGATTCTGGTTCAAGTTATTCTTTTTTAAAAGCATCAAGTTGGGAGAAGATGTTGAGAAATATACAGAGAGAGTTGGAGGGGGAAGTGACAGGTAGATAAAATACTTCATTGTATTGGTAGGAAATTCTCAAAACTAACAACATTTAAAACCACAGATTAGGGACACCCTCACAAGGAACTCAAACTATTCCTCACGTGGGTGTGCAGACAAGAAAATTCTCTGTGACTAGCCCAAACAGTTCTCCTTTAGAAGGGCTAGGGTTTGAGAAATCAGACTCTTGGTGATCAAGTGTGAAAAATGAGTCTGCCTCTACAGGTCATGAGAGCTCCTCAGACCCTTCCCCAGCTCCAGGTCAGACTGGTCTGCTCGCTTCTTGTGACCTCTTCTGTGCCATCAGTCAAGGCCCGATTGGAGATGTCACCCTCTCATATTTCACGTGTTAAAGTTAGGGTGTTCAATCTGCCAAACTCCAGGCACTGAAACTGAAAGAGAGAAGCCATGCTACCCACGGAGGGGTTTACTAAGACAGTCTGCCATCACATAATACCTGGGGAAATCCTTTTATTCTCAAAAATTAATAATGTTCATAGGTTTTTTTGAACCCTTGTGATGTTTAAATAATTCCAAGAACTGCTGTTACGGGAATAAAGTCTAAACATTACTAGGCAGAGGGCAGCATCTCTGTGCTACAGTATGGGTTGCACATGCACCTGTCCTATGGTGTATGTAACCGGGGTCAACACAGACGGACTGTCTCAGCCACTCTCAAAGCCTCAGCACTTCCCCATGTCCTTTAGTATTGAAGAATACACCTGAGACATGGGCATGGACTCTGCTTGCTAGCATGCAGCAGATCCTGTATTCAATTCCAATGATTTTTCTTTTAAATATTTGCTTTTGAGGCCCCAGAGAGTGAGAAGGTCTGGTGGAGTGGGGATGGGGTAGGGACGTCCTCTTGGAGACCGGGGGAGGAAGACTGAGATAAGGAACTGTTGGAGGATGTACCAGGAGGTGGATAACGACTGGACTGTAAAAAAAAAAAAAAAAAAAAAAAAGATATTATAATAATAATAATAATAAATAATAATAAATAAATAAAAAGTATTGCTTTCAGTGATGGAAGACTGTTTATGGCTCTTGTATTAGTTTCCTAGAGTTGGCCAGAACTACAAACTAACTGACTGTATTGTATTGCCCCTAGTTTTCCTCCTCTTTAATTCCTTATCTCCAATCTAAATCTACTCCTTCTATCCACAGGTAAGTGTAGCTCTCACCCCTCATCTGAGCAGCTTTTCTCTACAGCAAACGGAGACAACTACAAAAATCCATGACAAGGCACAATGCCGAGATCCATGGACTGTGGACACCCGGCCCCAGTGGGCACCTCTGCAGCGCAGCCCCTGACTGTGGGGCCCCAGTGGGCACCTCTGCAGTGCAGCCCCTGACTGTGGGGCCCCAGTGGGCACCTCTGCAGTGCAGCTCCTGACTGTGGACACCCGGCCCCAGTGGGCACCTCTGCAGCGCAGCTCCTGACTGTGGGGCCCCAGTGGGCACCTCTGCAGCGCAGCTCCTGACTGTGGGGCCCCAGTGGGCACCTCTGCAGCGCAGCCCCTGACTGTGGGGCCCCAGTGGGCACCTCTGCAGTGCAGCCCCTGACTGTGGGGCCCCAGTGGGCACCTCTGCAGTGCAGCTCCTGACTGTGGGGCCCCAGTGGGCACCTCTGCAGCGCAGCCCCTGACTGTGGGGCCCCAGTGGGCACCTCTGCAGCGCAGCCCCTGCTTCTCATCTCCTTCAAAATTCATTCAGTCACACACTTCTCTCATAAACAGTAACAAGGTCTAGCATCCAATTTTTTAGTTACAGCTTTTAAGACATAGAAAAATCTATTAAGTGTAATTCAATTTAATAAAAAGTTACCTGCATGCTAAGAACACTATGGATAAACTATCACTGTCATTTTCCCAGTTTTCTGAAATGTCACTTATTATTTAAAATACCCTAAGTAGCTTTCATACCCTACACAGATTTAACTAAAATCCTCTAACGTTACTTATGCCATTTATGGAGATATTGATTTTATATTTTATACAGACATGAAATTATCATTTTATTAAATTCATTGGTACACTGTTTTCAGTTGGCTTCTAGAGCTATATAACCATGTAGGTATTTAGTGACGTAAGTTATCCATCTCATCTTTTAGACTTTTCCATTCTTAACTCTTGGACCAAACACCTTCAAATTATTAACTGGAAGGACTTGTAGAAGGCAATGCAGTATATTTTCTTGCTTACCTCTCCAAACAGAAGGAAGCCTCCTTCCTATGGTTTTTACAGTGACTGTCTACTCACTGTGTCCTATGAGATCTGTATTCATATTTCAGGGTGGCCATAACAAGGCACCACAAACTTGGTAGCTTAAGCAAAGGAGATATTCTTTCTTACAGTTCTGGAAGCTACAAAGCCAAGACTCTGGTGTTGAAGGCATTGGTTTTAGTCTGAGGCGTTTTGTTTTTTGTTTTTTTGTTTTTTTGTGGTTTTTTTTTTTTTTTCCGGCTTATAGCAAGATAGCCACCTTCCCGTTTTCTTTCCACGATTTTCCTTCTGTGGATGTCTGTACTCTAATCTCTTACATACATTGGATGTATTGAACTAGGGAATGCTAGCATTTAGCTATAATCACTTCTTTAATACACTATCTCCAAATACAGTAATATTTTGAGATAACAAGGTTGAGGACATTGATGTAAGGGTGTTGTTGTTGTTGTTTATTTGTTTGTTTGTTTTTCCATTTTTTGTTTCCTTTGGGGGAGCAGGGGTTGCAATGATCCAATGCATCCCACAGGTATTTTTATTGTGAACGGATTCATCTCAATCTATCTGCTGTTCCCATGCAATCTGTTACGTATTTTAATGCAATCATACTATATCACACTTTACAACGAATGCAGATCTCCACTGCTGTGCTTCCGGCCTGCCCTTCCCAGCCTGCCTCTATGTGGTATTTCTGCCGCATTCCTTGTACCGCAGCCATCCATCATCCAGCATATTTTCATAGATGTGCTCTCTAAACTGTCTTCTCCAGTGGATATCATCATTCAATCTTATCTCTCCGTGGTTGTTGGTATTTGTTTTCTGCCTCTAACAGTTGTAAATGCTTGGTCCTGAAAATGCGCTCTCCTCTCTGATGGTAAGATAATTTTACAATTAGACCTGGTTCTCTTCATCTGGATTTCCATCCCTTCTCCTCAGAGGCTAGTCTCCATGGGGGGTGGGGAGCAGGATTATGACTTTTTTATAGTTTTTTTTTCAGTTATTTTGATATGTTTAGGCCATAGTGGCTTCATTCTATGTTAATCTTATTAGCATTTCCCAAAGGTTCCTCTCCTGTGAAATATTGGGACCAAAATAGTCTCTCTCATACACAGAAATCAGGACTCTTACGAGTCTATTCAAAATAGCTCCCAAAGCATGTAAGGAGACAGAAAGGGGAAAGAATTAAGTTATTGCCTCCTCTCTCACACCATGCTCCTGTTCCTAATCCTAAAATCGGGTTAATTATTTCTTTCATTTTGTAGATGAGCTTATTGAGGCTCAGAGAAGTCAGCGAGTTGTCAACTTCACATATATTATAAAGGATAGAGCTTGAAATAAAAAATCAATCTGTGTATTCCTGTGCTTTCTGCAGGATTCCACATACACTCTTAAGTGCTGAAGTGGATTTTTCCCACTTGGCGTTTCCCTGAGCCACTTTGAGTGCGTGACATGAGGCGAGCAAAAGTCAGGTGCCGATAGAATCACAACCAGAAGAGGCTCTGCCACGACTGCATGCACCCGCCTTCTCTCTTTTGTCAAGTTTAAAACGGTGTTCAGGCATTCATCAGGAAAGTAACTACCGTGCAGTACCTTCTATAAGGAGAATCTACCAGAAATCTAAAGGTTTGATTCAGTATATGTGTGTTGTGCACTTTCAGCATGCTAGCCTCTACTGCATTTGCATAGAATGTATAGATGAATACAGTCTGAGAATCTAGGGAGGAAGTGAGACTGTGTCACGTCGCACATTAAGCATGCTTATGGGGTTTCTGATGCTCTTTCCCCATGCCTTTTTGTTGCTGATATTGATATTAGCATTGCTTGGATAGGGTCTCCCCCTGTTGCTCAGACTCAACAGAAACTCAGTATGTAGCCCAGGCTGGACTGGACTCACAGTGAGTCTTTCACCCAGGCTTGAGTGCTCTAATACACATATGAGGTAGTTTCTCCATTCTTATCAATCTCAGATAACCACCTCTGCTGGTTAGCATACAGCTGTGAGTGGCCATCTCGTGTCCAGCATTCTGCCTCCAGGCATACACACATCAAGAGGGTCAGAGCAAAGCAGACCCTTCCCTGTAGGCTGAGTGTCAATCCATGGATCCTCAGAAGATGGTGTCAGCCCGTGAGATGGCTCGAACAAAAATATGCAATTCAGCTGTATAAAAAACAAACCAATAAATGAAGAGACAGTAGACTCATGTCACTGATGGAGAACTAGTGTGTTGACATTCATGGTATCCAACTCTTAAACTTGACCAGTTTTGAAGACACTTCCTGATGCCTGCTGTTCTACTGTCTGTTTCCAAGACCTTGCTGTGGTCTGCACCATCTTTAAAAATAAACTCTGTTTCTAGTGTGAGGTACTTAGATTTCTGTCACTTGAGTGAAGACATGCCAGTAGATGCAGAAATGAGACTGTCCTGCATCCAATACAATATACATATCATCAGGGCTTCACAATTGAGCCAAGGCATAGCTATTGACTCAACCTCAGTGGAACTAATGAGCCACAGTGTGGAAAACAAAGACTTAGAAGACATACAGATAGGAGGAGAGAAAATGAAGTCAAAGGAGGCTGCAAAGCCAAGAAGGAACAATGCCTATGGTTACTAAACCTGGGATCAGTTATGAATCCAAATCACTACATAGCTAATACACACACTGGTCACCGACTATGTACCAATGTGTTATAATGATGGCAAAATGGAGTCCATAACAGCCCAGATCTTGGGTTATAGCACTTCATGGAATCATGATTGGTTTACTTTAGTGTACTGGCTGGTTCTGTGTGTCAACTTGACAAAAGCTGGAGTTGTCACAAAGAAAGGAGCCTCCCTTGAGAAAATACCTCCGTGAGATCCAGCTGTAAAGCATTTTCTCAGTTAGTGATCATGGGTGGGAGGGTGCCATCCCTGGGCTGGTATTCCAGAGTTCTATAAGAGAGCAAGCTGAGCAAGCCAGGGGAAGCAAGCCAGTAAGTAACCTCCCTCCATGGCCTCTGCATCAGCTCCTGCTTCCTGACCTGCTTGAGTTCCAGTCCTGACTTCCTTTGGTGATGAACAGCAGTATGGAAGTGTAAGCTGAATAAACCCTTTCCTCCCCAACTTGCTTCTTGGTCATGATGTTTGTGCCGGAATAGAAACCCTGGCTAAGACATTTAGGATTTTTGTAACCATTTAGGATTTATTAAAGCAAGGTTACACTAATGGCTAATTCTGTCAGAATAATTTTAATATTCAAGACATTTTTCAAATACTAACTTGTGCAATCCTGTTACCTATCTCATAGGCTCTATTTTTATTGTTGTTGTTGTTGTTGTTAATTAGCCATCTTTATTTAGTCAGTGACAATGACTTTCCCTGCTTGTTCCTGCTTCTTTTTAATATTTTTAATATTTTACTTTAATATTATCTTTAGCTTTTATTGACTCTTTGTGAGGTTCATATCATGTACCCCAATCCCATTCAGCTCCCCATCTCTATATATCTGCCTTCTACCCTTGTAACGCAACCCCCCCAAAAAAGAAAAGAAAAACAAAAATTTGAAAAAAAAGATAAACAAAGCATAGAAAACACTTTACTGAGGAAGCTGCAGTGTGTCACCCTGTGTCCACAGTATACCCTGCATCCACACTGTCTTCAGTGTGTCACCCTGCGTCCACACAGTCTTCACTTGCCAATGCTTGTTGCAATGAGTCACTGGTCTGCTTCAAGGCCTCTGGCTTCTGTGACAGCGTCAATACTAGATCCTCATCAGGAATCCTCCTGGTTATCCTGTTGTTGTCCTGTATCTTGGAGATCCTGCAGCTTTGGATCTGCAGGGCAGCCCTCAATCCTATGGGGCTGGCTCTCCCCCAAGCACACCTGCAGAGGCAGCCCAGTTGAGGTACAAGGCTGTCTTTCTCATGTGCTGCAGCTAGGCTCTGTTTTTATACCCGTATCACAGATGAATAAACTAAATATTAAAGGTAGCATATACACCCAGTAAAAAGAAGACTCTGAAAGACTTTGATTCCATACCACCTTTGATTACAATAAAAACACAGTAATGGTACTGGATCTACCAGCAGTTCCATGATTCTTTTTTTTTTTTTTCATTTTATTATGTTCCTTGGTAGAATTTGACTGTATGAATGCACATAGCTGACAACCAAATAGAAGTGATTTTGTGTCTTTCTAACAGTAAGTCCAACATTTTCTAATCTGCAGATCCTCCTTATGATCATTCTAATATTCCTCCAGTTTATCATGCTATGGTTTAGATGCCCATGTGATGGTTTGCATATGCTTGGCCCGGGGAGTGGCACTGTTAGATGGTGTGGCCCTCTTGGCGTAGGTGTGGCCTTGTTGGAGAAGGTGTGTCACTGTGGGAGTGGGATTTAAGACCTTCATCCTAGCTGTCTGGAAGCCAGTACCCTGCTAGCAGCCTCCAGATGAAGATGTAGAACTCTCAGCTCCTCCTGCACATGCCTGCCTGGATTCTGCAATGTTCCTGCCTTGATGATAATGGACTGAACCTCTGAACCTGTAAGCCAGCCCCAATTAAATGTTGTCCTTTATAAGAGTTGTCTTGGTCATGGTGTCTGTTCAGAGCAATAAAACACTAAGACACACACCCTTCCTGTCCAAACTCCTAGCTGTTTCTTGACTTCCCCATCTCTTGCCCATTATGCACAATGGGAAAATAAATATCTTGGTTGCATAACTTCTTTCCTTCTCTTGAGTTATTTCCTTGGGATAAATTCTAGAAGTCAGATTTCTGACACAATGGTTCATGAATATTTTGTTTTTATTCCTGGCACTTATTCAGACTATTTTCCAAACACCAAAACCAAAAGGTTGTAAGTCTGTAGGTGAGCCCATTCCCCAAGATCTCATTAGGAGTGCGTTACATCTGTATTTTTAATGTTTACTCAGAAGGTATAAGTTGTGTTTTTTTAATTTATATTTCACTTCCATTGCTTACTGATGAGGTTAATATTTCTCAGTTGTTTACTTACTGGGGTTCTTAATGAGAAAATTCTCTGTACATAAGTTTTTCCCAATTATCTATTGAGAATGTAATCGTTTTTCTACCAGTCTGCATGCCTTTAAGAAAGTCATTAATCCTTCGCTGCCATACTCTGTGTGTTTTTCTTCAATCTGTTTACAATGGGGTGAGTGCTCTAACGTGCTGAAAAGCCAGCTTCCAGCACACCTGGCTCGTAGTCCACATCGTCAGCCTGACAGATGAAGATGTGACCTTGAAGACAATGTTTGCTTCAAGAACCAAACACCTCCTTATGTTTCAATGAATCCCTTGTTTGTGTTTTATCCCTCAAAGGTGATGTAAACTCTGAATATAAAGAGGTTGAGGCCTGGAGAAACATAAGACTGGAGTCTCTTTCTTCCTCTGTCTGGCCCCAGCCCTGTCCTGCCCTGCCCTGCCCTGCCCTGCCCTGCCCTGCCCTGCCCTGCCCTGCCCTGCCCAGCCCAGCCCCATCTCTATCTCTATATGAGCTTAGTGCTAGCAAAAGCATCCCTGATGTTCCATCTTAGTAGAAGCCTTGAGGAGAGATGGATGCTAGTGCATCTGCTCCTGATCTTGTGACCTCCTCATTCAAATAAACCTTCCACCATCAATCAGAACTAATCTCATTTTACAGTGTAATATGTCTATAGGGTTCCTGCCACCACAAACCCAGAGAAAGCATGTCCTTGCCACTCTGCCACCAGGAACACGGTCTGCACTACACACCTCTCACTGTTAATACAGGCAGTTCTTCTATGTCTCAGATGTGCTTTCTTCTCCCCACACAACAGAAAGCATTGCTTGTCCCAAGGTACAGAAATAGCCTAATTTTACATTACTTTACATCTTATATTATTTTTATACTTATGCTTAATGATTGGACTCATCAGGGACACGGTGTATTTTATAGTAATATGGGATTTGCTATGTTTCTAGGTGTTGCTGGGGAACTGGTTACTGAATGGACATTCTCCATGATTCTATAGTAACTCCTACACCACACACTCGGCTTATAATTGTATCTATTTCCAGGAGTCTGTCCTATTTGTGTGCACTTCTAACAATATCTAGAAATGTAGTTTTAATTATTATATCTAAAATACTTTATATCTAGGACAACTTCTCCCTAGCCATTTTTCTTCTTTAATAATACTTCTGGTTTCCCGTGACTTTTTTCAATGTGCCTTAATGTAATTTTGTTATGAAAGGGGATATTATAATTCTTAAATTTATAAATTGACTTGATAAAAATGTGCAATCTTTACAATATGCACGCTCCCGTCCTAGGAGCATTTATCTACCTGTTCTTGCTTCAACCGTATCACAACAGAATGCTGTGGTTTGCTTTCTGTAGGTCACAGCCCTCCAGTGAAGCTCGTCCCTGTGTGCTTTACATCTTAGTCACCACAGGGAAGGATTTTCTTTCTCATTATGGCCTCTTGTTCCTTATTGTTGATACACCAATTCTCTATTTGCTAGCGCTGACATGAGTAACCATGCTCTGAAGAACACTTCTGGATCTTTAGCCAAACTATCGTGAAAACGGAGGTCAGGGGGCCATCCCACATCCCGTTAGCTATACATTCCCTCCAGGAGTAAGGAAAAATGCAATGACTTTATTTTCTCAAACTTAACCCAATAACAAAGGCTCTCTAGGACATGACATTCTTAAAATCTAAGATATGAAAAAATTAAATTCATATTTAAGTATAGAAATGAAATAAGCCTAGATGCTATTTGCTGTTCTTTTCCACTGGCTTGATTTTAGTCGAAGTTTTAAGTGTTCTAGTTTAACTCTGCGGGCCACTTCAAACTGTCCCAGTAAGCTTAGCCTGGGAAGATTATGTGCCTTAATGTGCACATTCACAAGGAAGTCAGCTATATGATAACTGGATCATATTGTTCATCTGTTCCCATACTAAAACTGGAATGCACAACCTTTTTCCTCTAGGACACTATCAACCTGTCCCTTCCCACTAAGGACAGCATGCCAAAGCATCTGAGTCTCCCGCAGGGAGACTTCTCTCTCATGTACAAGGAAACAGCGACCATCCCCATAGACTTTGGGACTTCCATTCTCTGAAATCAAATCACTTACGGTGTAGCTTTATGCTGGCCCATGTGGTACAAACACACACGTCCAGGCCTAAGGCAACCGAGGAGTAGGAAGGAAAGGTTGTGGACAGTATGTTAAGCAGTTTTTTAAAATTATCTCTGAGGTGCTTACCTCACCTTCCAGGGAACGTTAACCATGCCCCCTGCTCTGAGTTCAGATGACCCACTCCCCCTGTGACTCCACCTGCAGATCCATGGCGATTCCCACTCACACCTACAGCTGGACTTTATTTCCTGGCAATCCTTCCATCTACTAGAGAACTTGGATGTGGAAAATGACTTTTACAGAGGAGTGGATAAGGCAGGGGTGTGAGGGAAATAAGAAGGGGATGTGGTGACAGTAATCAGAACTCACTGTATATATCTATCAAACTGTCAATCAATAAGAGAACACACTGAGAAGATCACATGGATCTTCCAGCTGAGGCTAGCATGCTTCGTATGCTAAGCGTCCCTCAGAGGCACCTGGGTTTGACCGCTTCACCCCAACTTTGCGATACTGGTTTTGGAGACTATAAAAGTTTACGGAGGCACTAACTACAGGGAATGGGTAAACAGAAGAGGACACCGATCTGTGCAGCCCATCCCTGCTTCCTGCCTGTTCTCTGCTTGCTGACTGTCAACTGTTATCAGATGCCTTATGCTCCCATCGTCTCAGCCAGTAGCTGCTGCCTCTTCCACACCTTCCCTACTGTGATGGACTGTATAGTCTCAAACTGTGAGCCAAATAAACCTCCTCTCCTTCAAGTTGCTTCTTGGTGCATATGTGTGCATGTTTGTATCAGTGTGTCTGTGTGTGTGTGTGTGTGTGTGTGTGTGTGTGTGTGTGTGTCTGTCTGTCTGTCTGTCTGTCTGTCTGTCTGTCTGTCTGCCTATGTGTATGTGTCTGTCTGTCTGTCTGTCTGTGTGCCCTGCATGTGAAGGCAAGGGTATGACATCAATTGTCTTCCTCCACAGCTTCTCCATCGGGGGTTTTTGGTTTGTTTTGTTCTGTTTTGTTTGTTTGAGACAGGGTTTCTCTGTGTAACCCTAGATGTCCTGGAACTTAATCTGTAGACCAGGCTGGCCTAGAACTCAGAGATATGCCTGCCTCTGCATCCTGAGTGCTGTGATTAAATGTATGCATCACAACTATCAGACCTCCATCTTGTTTTTGAGACAGGGTCTCTCTCTGAACCCAGATCTCACTGGTCAGCAAGCGCAGAAATCCCCGTATCTTTCCCAAGCTTGAGGATGACAGAGTTACCATCTCTCACTACAGGTTTAGGATTACGGGGTCTCTGTGTTCTTTCTTCAGCAGTCTTGGGCCCTGAACTCATGTCTTCATGCTTCCTTACACTAACTAAGCTGTTACTGACTGTCCCATCTCACCAGCTCTGAAGTTGCTTCTCATGTTTGGTCACAGCACTAGGGAGACTTGACTCTGTCCTCTCTACCCTCCCTGCCTCTGCCCTGTAGCACACACTTCATGTTATATTATAACTACCCAGAGAAGAGCACAGTATCTGACGTGCTTTGGTCTCACGGCTGGCACAGAATCAGGAGCCACCACACAGCTCATGTGCATCCCAGCAGTTGCTTGTCCTTCTCTCCTGTCAAGGAGGGACATGTGACATCACCAAGCATCAGTACAGGACCCAGTCAACATTAGTAGTAGCCCATGCTCCACCTTCGGCGGCCTCCTGGCCTGGCTCTCTTGGGTCACTTTTATTGGTCATTCCTCAGCCTTTCTTGGCTTCCCGTGACCTCAGTGACAGTCAAGCAGCAGTGTCACTTGTGGGTCTGCCTCCAATACACCTCCAGAGTGGAAAGACATCCTAAACAGATGTGAGTATCTCTCCAAATGTAGAGAAGAAAGCTTGAGACCAAACCTGAAAGCTGTAAGCATCTTTTAACACCTCCCCCTGAGCTGGTCTAGTCCTACGCATCATCTCTTCCTGGCCTTGTACCTGTAATCCAACAACTGACTTCCACTCTCTTTTGAAAGTTGCTTACGTGACTGAAATTAACTAGAGTCCACTTCTCTCCATTTTTGGAACCTGCTTTAAGAATTTGTGGAATCTGCTGGAGAAATGGGGCAGAGGTTAAGAGCACTGACTGCTCTTCCAGAGGTCCTGAGTTCAATTCCCAGCAAGCACATGGTGCCTCATAACCATCTATAATGAGATCTGGTGCCCCCTTCTGGCCGGCAGGCAAACATGCAGGTAAAATGCTGTATACATAATAATAAATATGCGGTTCCTCAGAATTGGACATAGTACTACCGGAAGATCCTGCAATACCTCTCCTGGGCATATATCCAGAAGATGTTCCAACTGGTAAGAAGGACACATGCTCCACTATGTTCATAGCAGCCTTATTTATAATAGACAGAAGCTGGAAAGAACCCAGATGCCCCTCAACAGAGGAATGGATACAGAAAATGTGGTACATTTACACACTGGAATACTACTCAGCTATTAAAAGCAATGAATTTATTAAATTCTTGGGTAAATGGGTGTATCTGGAGGATATCATCCTGAGTGAGGTAACCCAATCACAAAAGAAGTCACTTGATATGCACTCACTGATAAGTGGATATTAGCCCAGAAACTTAGAATACCCAAGATACAATTTGCAAAACACAAGAAAATCAAGAAGAAGGAAGACCAACGTGTGGATACTTCATTACTCCTTAGAATAGGGAACAAAATACCCATGGAAGGAGTTGCAGAGACAAAGTTTGGAGCTAAGACAAAAGGATGGACCATCCAGAGATTGCCCCACCCGAGGATCCATCCCATAATCAGCCACCAAACACAGAAACTAGTGTATATGCCAGCAAGATTTTGCTGAAAGGATCCTGATATAGCTGTCTCATGTGAAGCTATGCCAGTGCCTGGCAAATACAGAAGTGGATGCTCACAGTCATCTATTGAATGGAACACAGGGCCCCCAATGGAGGAGCTAGAGAAAGTACCTAAAGGAGCTGAAGGAGTCTGCAACCCTATAGATGGAACAACAATATGAACTAACCAGTACCCCCAGAACTCGTGTCTCTAGCTGCATATGTAGCAGAAGATGGCCTAGTCGGCCAACATTGGCTAACAGATCATTGGGAAGAGAGGCCCCTTGGTCTTGCAAACTTTATATGCCACAAGAATATAATGCCAGGGCCAAGAAGTGGGAGTGGGTGGGTAGGGGAGCAGAGCAGGGGGGGGAGGTTATAGGGGACTTTCAGGATAGCATTTGAAATGTAAATGAAGAAAATATCTAATAAAAAATTGAAAAGAATGCTACACTACAGCACTGGAAAAAATATAATTTAAGAGCTAGAGAGATGGCACAGAGGTCTCGCTGGCCTTCTAGAGGACCTAGATTTGGTTCCTAACACACACACACACACACACACACACACACACAAAGAATTTGTGGAATCATATTTGAGAATGAGCATTATGAAGGAAGACAGATTTTTCTTTTGCACACAGATCCTCGGAAACAGGAGAGATAGAACACCATGTATGGTCACATGAGGAGCATCAGATGATGTCAGAAGACAGAAAAAAAGGAGGGTAAAAACATGGTCCAGAGCCTTTATTAAAGTTTCCATGAGAAAAACAGTGAAGCCGGGTAGCTACTTTCTCTTCTTCATTTTAGCCTGCCCAGGAGCCAGAAACTGTCTCCAGTCATCTGGTATCTACCATTAGGGTGATTAAGTTAACAAGTGACAGTGGCATTGAAGAGTCCATTGAAGCACTTAGGTATGTTATCGTGCCATGCTGGTCATTAGTGTGCTTCACAGCCATCATGGCTGGACAGGACTATTGAGTGCTTCCTTCCTGTGGAAGCTAGGATACAGTAATGGCACTCATGCGTTGGTGATAGGCAACTGCTCTCTACTTGGACATGTGACCCACTCAACAAGATGAAGATCATACCTGGTACCAGAAACTTAGCCAAATACTCAGGTCTAGTGATGCCAGGCATCTTAGGAGGAAAACCTACAACCATTACTTCATTAAACCAGCATAATCCTTAACTACATTCTAAGTATCTGTTCTTATATCCTCAGGTAAGTGTGGCTCTTCCCACTCATCAAGGAAGCTTCTCTTTGCAAAAATG